>NW_015173680.1:994726-1062016 GCF_001447785.1 Gekko japonicus | reverse complement strand
CCTTTAAGGAGGCAGCCCTGAAGCTTGGGGCGGCTGGAGTTTCTTTGCACGCAGCTTGTGCGGCTGGCTGAGTGCCTTTTCTGCTTGCCCATCTCTCGCCTCTGCACCTCATCTTCTGCCAGGCATGGAGGAGCCCAGCTCGCCCAGGCTTCTTGCCTCCTGCTGCCTTGGCCCTCTGGTGCACGGGTGAGTCCCCAAAGTTTGACTCTTTCTTTACAAGTCTCTGGCGCTGGAGGTATTCGCCTCCTTCCCTCCTGCCTGCTATGGCTGCATAATTGTGAGAGATTTCTTAACATAGTGTTCCTGCCAGGGAAGCTGGGGACCCTGCCCATGAGTCTCCATTTCATCCTCACAACAACCCTGTGGGGTAGGTTAGGTAGAGAAGGGGAGATTTGGCCCGGGGTCACTCAGCCAGCAGAGTGAGAATACAAACCTGGGTCTCCCCACATCAATCTGCAACTCTGACCACTGTGCAGTGCTGCCTCTACTGATCTGTAATGTTCCAGAGGTGTTGTAATGTAATACTCAGTTTCTCAAACGAGTGTATGCCTGTCTGTTGGTCCACTTAGGAGTCTTGATCCTGGTTGTGTGGTGGGCTAGTTGTGGCAAATGGTAGGGAAGCTCAGTATTTCTGTATACAGTTGTAGGGGCTTTATTGCAATGTGGTATGGCCTGATATTATGTTCTTATTCCAGTGTGGGGTGTGTGTGGGGCTATGGAAGCTGAGTGATAGGGTCTCTCCAAGTGATTGCCAGAAGTGAGATGCGTCCTGGTCTTGATAATCTTACAAATAGTCCTTTGCATTTATATCATGCTTTCAACTTTAAAAGGATCATAATGCTGATTGTGTGAACTTAGGCAAATCACGAGAGGTAGAGCAGGAAGGGTTGCATCAGTGCTTAGTTCTTGTGGCCCTTTCTTACACGCCCAGGGAAATGCTGATCGCCACTTTGGGGCCAAGAAGCAATTTTTCTCCAGGCCAGTTTGGCCCCCAGTGATCCTGGAGGGGTTTTTTAAATCATATTCTGGGCGTAGAACAGGAGTCACTGGGGTCTGGGGGGGGGTATTGGTGAATTTCCTGCATTGTGCAGGTGGTTGGACTAGATGACCCTGGAGGTCCCTTCCCACTCTATGAGTCTATGATTCTATAATTCACCCAGGCTGGCTGTGGGCACACCAGCACCTCTGTCAGGCAGAAGCGCCTGAGATCCTCCCCCTCCCCTTTTCCTTCACCCGACTTGGAGGCGAAGGGAAGAGAGAGGGGGGAAAGAATTGATCCCAGGTGCTTCTGCCTGTCAGAGGGGCTGGTGCACACTTCCAGTGATGTCAGGGGGTGTGGCATATGCTAATGTTATGCTAATGAGCTCCTGCAGCTCTTTTTCTACGAAATGACCCCTGTGTGCAGCCCAGTTTGGATTGTCACCCCAGCACATGGGGAAAGTGGGCTTCAGCCTCTCCCCCTCGCACTGTTTTCATGACCTGAAACAGCTGTGGGGAGCTGCTATTTGCCCTTTGGGGGAAATTCAACATCTACTGATAGGTACATGTAAATTACTCCACTGGGGCAGGGCTTAAGCCACTTCTCACTGTGTTCTGAAGTCCTGATCCAAACTGGGCCTGCATATGCCTACAAATTAATTTTCAAGCAGGGAACTTCCAGAATACCTCTGATAGAAATGCACCTGGTGGTGCTGAGGAGTTTGTTGTGCGTGAATCAGTGCATCTTGGGTCAGAACATGGATGTGCACTGAGGTTCTGTACAGTGGTCAACATCCTGTATATATTAACTGTGTGTCTAGAACACTTCCCAGAATCTTCTGCAATATACCAGGTAAGGTCACTTAAGCAGATCAGTTGGTGTGGAATGAGTTCCGTGATGTGGGAAAATCTGAAAGACTTAGTAGGATGTTTCCTCATCCTCCAGATGTTCAGAGCCTCTCTGGCTGCCCTCAGCTCTGCCTGTTGCTTCCTTCTCAACTGCTGGTTAGAGATAAGAAAGCAACAGGTTTCTTATCTCTACAATAAGAAAGACCTTCCTCATCCGCTTCCCTCCCTCTCTTAGATATAACAAGGGGTGGGCCCGCAATACTCGCAGGGGTGGGGGGTGGGGAGGGAGGCAGAGCTCCAAATGGAGCTCCAAAGTCAGAAGGTGGAGGAGGAAGCAGGAGGAGGAGGTAAGTCCCCCCCCATCCTGCCGGTTCCTCCCCCGTTCCCCCCCGCTCGATCTCCCCCCTCCCCCTCGAGGGCCCCCCTCCCGGCTCGCCGCTTTCCTTCCAAGCGGCGGCGGCAGCGGCGGTCGCAAAGTGTTCCCTGCGCATGCGCAGGGGATGCTCTATGGGTTTCGGGGGGATTTAAACATCTCCCCGATGTTTTTTTCCAGATTTAGGATTTTTGTGCACACGTGGGGACCGCCCCACATGCGCACAAACCTCTCCCTCCCCCCCAGGTCCCCCCGATGTGCGGATTTAAGTATCCGCACACCAGGGGGCGACTTGAGAATTAGATATATAGATAGACTGCTCCACACAGTGACAATTCTCCATGTAGCTCCAGGTAACTCTCAGTGCCTCAGCAACAGGCCATCCACACAGCAGTTTCCCATACCCTTTCCCCATATGATTTCCTTGTCTCAGCCCCCCACAGCTGCCATTTGCCCTCTCCCCAACACCACCAGAGGGCATTTTGTAAAGAAGCAACTGCTAGATCATTATCATGCAAAAAGGCTGGACAAACAGGGATGCTCTAGGCCAGGGGTGTCAAACATAAGGCCCAGGGGCTGGAACCAGCCTGTCCAGGGCTCTTATGTGGCCCGCGAGCAACTGATGCGAGGGAGGGAGTACTGGGGGGAGTGGGCGGAGCCACTCCATTGTGGCTCCAGCACGGCAGAACAATGTCTGCAGCAGTCAAGCATCATGGGAGCCTCTGCCCAACATTGCACTGCTGTCTTTCCAGTCTGCCTATGTGGGTTTTCCTCTGCACCCACCTCCCAGCCCATGGGACCTTGCAGTGAGATACACCACTTTGGGGCTTACCAGCTGCTGTCCGTTATACAGTTTCTATGTCTGGTACCTGGCCTTACATTTTATAGCACACATCGCCCAGCCGGACCCAGTGACGTTTATGTCAGATCCAGCCCTCGTAACAAATGAGTTTGACACCCCTGCTCTAGGCTGATCCTGCATGGAACAGGGGCTAGGACTAGGTGGCCTGTGTGGCCCCTTCCAACTCTGTGATTCTATGAGGTATAACAATGTATTGTCATGATATATTATGGATTCCTCTTATATCCCTGCAACTAAAAGGGCTGGAGACTTGCTTTTTTTTTACCAGTGAAAGTGATCAATTTTTTTAAAAGCCCCCAAAGGTGGAACACGGAGCTGCGGTGGCTCAAGTGGTTAAGACGCTGAACTGCAGGCTGTGGAAGGTCGGTAGTTCAGCAGTTCGAGACCCGAGTGTGCCGCAAGACGGAGTGAGCTCCTGTCTCTAGTTCCAGCTCCTGCCAACCTAGCAGTTCGAAAGCAAGACATTGCAAGTAGATAAATAGGTACCACTTCGGTGGGAAGGTAACAGCGTTCCGCGCGCCTTGGTGTTTAGTCATGCCGGCCACATGACCACGGAAATGTCTTCGGACAGTGCCGGCTCTTCGGCTTTGAAACGGAGATGAGCACCGCAACCCTAGAGTCGGACTCGACTGGCTTTCGAGCAAGGGAACCTTTACCTTTAAAGGTGGAACAGAGGGTGAGGGCAGCTACAGGAGGCTGAGACAAGGAAAATGGCAGTGTGGGTGGGACTTTGAAAAATGTCCATCTTTCCATCCACAAAGTGTAAAAAGGCACCTTGGCTGTGAGAGTTATGAAGCCAGGTTTGGGAAAGAGGATAGCAAAACAGGGGAAATGTAGAAAGAAAGTAGTTGGGAGATGTCCACCATGTGGGTGCTGCAAAAAACCAAAACAAAACTGCTCTAGTTTGGATGCTAAAGCAGAGCAAAGGTGGTGCGTGTGGAAGCAGCCATAGACTGGCCTGACACATATAGTCTGAGATCCCGCCTGCTCTTCCAGGGCCTCAGTGGTAGTGTTGCCATTGCTCTGGCAGCACCCCCGTGTTGCTGCTCAGGATTGGGGAGCTGGCCTCATGAGGTCATGTCCCTACTTGCATTGCACTCTGTCACAGATACTCTGTCACAGATGCTCTGTCCAACCCTTGTCAAGGGGAAGAGAGAAATATGTGACTTATTTGAAGTTGCTGTCTTAGCACTGAGTTTTTCTGATATGGCAGCCCTTCTGGTGCTCAGTCCAGGTGAATGGCCATGCCTGGGCTTTGTTTCATGCTTGGCCTATTTCTACCATCTCTTTACAAAGTCTTCATGTAAAGCATAAAGTGAGGCTTACCCAAATATTGGGCACTTCAGATGACAGAGAGTTCTCAAAGCTTGAAAGTGGAAACATACTCCTCAAAACAATCTATGCTGCCACCATCACAATTTAGAGGACTTGTCCCTCATACTTTCCTCAGTATCCAAATTTTACCTTCTGGTGCCAGATTTAAAACACCAGAAGGGGGCTCCCTTCTTCTGAAGGGAGAAGCAGGGGAAGCAGAAATAATGGTAGAAAGGGTCTCTTAATAATTTTGTGACAATTCAAAATAGTCCCTTTGATCCAGTTGTATTTGGAGATTTATTTATATAATTTATAGCTCACTTTTCTACATAGAAAACATATTCCGAGGCAACTTTAAAAAGGAAACATATAAAATAAACTATTACATAAATATGACAATCAGCAGCAGAAAAAAAACAAGCTAAAACCAGGGGTAACAAAAAACCTGTTCAAAGGACTTCCAAAACAGATGAGGCCTTTTAAAAATTCCAGAAGGCCTGCAATGTGGAGATACAATTAAATTCTTAGAAAAGGAGTTCCACAGTTTAGGGGCAGCTGCCAAGAACAGTTTGATTCCCCACTCCTTCACATGCAGCTGCTGGTGTGACCTTGGGTCAGTCACAAGTTCTTCCAGAGCTGTTCTCTCAAGAGCAGTTCTCGAAAACAGCTCAGCCCCACCTACCTCACAGGATGTCTGTTGTGGGGAGGGAAAGGGAAATTAGATTGTAAGCCATTCTCAGACTCTGAGTGAAGGATGGAGTATAAATACAATATCTCCTTCTCCCCTCCCCCCACAGGTTCCCACCAAATGTATCTGTAAGGCTGTTGGTTCCCGCAGCAGAGCCCCTTAGCTGAGCACCTCTACTGGTGGTGGCTGGAGATCTCCTGCTGTTACAACTGATCTCCAGGCAATATAAGTCAGTTCATCTGGAGAAAATGGCTGCTTTACTCTATGGCATTACACCCCATTGAAGTCCCTCCCCTCCCCAAACCCCACCCTCCTCAGGTTCCCCCCCCCCAAAAAAAAAATTCCAGGTATTTCCCAACCTGGAACTGGCAACCCTACAAGCATGCCTTCACTTCTGCCACATGCTTATCCAGAATCAGAGAGAGGAGAATTCCCAGACAAGTCTGCTCTTTCAGGCTGTACACGTGTTCCCATGTCAGCTTTCACCCAATCCACACAGCACATCTTGTTTTATCTAAATTATGTTTTAGTTCATTCACCCTCATCCTGTCCCTCTCCACTACCAAACACCTGTTCTGCACATTCACAGCCTCCCTGGAATTAAATAGCAGGAAGAGAGAAAACTAAATATCATCCACTCAACTCCAAATCCCTGGATGAACTCCTCCAGCAGTTTCATATTGATATTAAACAGCTTGAGGAACCAAATGAAACCCTGCAGGCCAAGGGGCAGCACATCCCCCCCCCCATACCTTCTGAAACCCACCTTGCAAAAAAAACCAGAAGCAACCGTAAAGCCTCCAAGTAGGGTTGCCAGATCCCCCCAGACACTGGCGGGGGGCTAAAGTGGCCAGATCCAGGTCGGGAAACTCCTGGAGATTTGGGGATGGAGCCTGGGGAGGGCAGGGACCTCCGTGGAGTACAATATTATAGAGTCCACCCTTCAAAGCATCCATTTTCTCCAGGGGAACTGATCTCTGTAATCTGAAGATGAGCTGTAATTCCGGGGCTGGCATCCCTACCTCCATCTTGGCAGCCCAGAAATATAACAAGGACTGATGGTATGTAAACAATTGTTGAGAGGTTCCATTGGGCAGTGAACTCCCCCTATTAGTGGGCTAGTGAGTGTAGGTCATCAATCAGGACAATCAAGGCAATTTCGATGGCATGTTGAGGTTGAGGTTCAAGAGGATCTGGACAGTCCAGCACAATTCTCAATATCCTCAATAGTTCCCAAGATTCTTTGCGGAAACCCGTGACAATTAAAATGCTGGGCTTGTTAGAGAGAATGCATGAGCACTGGAGGCCAAAAGTGACTTAAGTCACCCAAGTTCCTTTGAACTTGGAAGCAAGGCTGGGCACAGACCTGGAACTCCCAACCAGCAAAGTTCACTCCGTCACAACACTTTGCATGGATTCCCCAAGAAGATCCAAGGCAGTATTTGAGATTTTTTTTTTGTCTGTGTGCTCCACTTCTTTTGGATGAAGGGTGTCTTCTTCAAGGGGCTCTCAAATCCTGGAGCTTATACTGTTTGAACCTATTTCTCCAAAGTCAAATTTTGATGCTACAAAAACCACTAGTATAAATCATCTTTCTACTTGGTTATTAGCTCCAGTGGTTTCTGTCTGCTAGTCAGAAGTTAGAACCAATCTGCCACTGCATGAACATCACCAGTCGACAATGCACCATTTGGTATTTCTGTGGACTCACAGATGGTTGTATCAACCACTTCCATTTAAAAACATTGTGCAGGAACAGGTGTCAGGGACATGGAGGTTCTGTCTCTATTTGCTCTTTGATGGAATTGTTTGATATTGCAAGGTATTTCTAGTGCAACTTTAGGCCCCAGTGGAGGCTATTCTGGCCTGGCTCAAAGTCAGAGAATCCACATGACATCCTACCCACCTACCAATCAGCATGGAGTCAAGCCCTTGAGTACTTCTCCTGTGCAAACCTCAATGGAACGTTTACTGAAATGAGCTACTATGGTTCTTGAAAGCCTGTTTCCATGGGACCTATAAGAGAATTGTACGGTGGATTGTGTCACATGGGAGTGGAGTCAATTTTTTTCTCCCACTCTGCCATTTCTTATAATGCCTTGATCTGCTGCCTCTGGTGGCCACCTCGCTTTGGTTTGTGGTCAGGCCACCTCGTGCACAGTCTAGTCTGGGTCTCGAGTTCCTTTGTTCTGTCATTGCGTACTCCACGGCAGCTGTGATTACAAGAGTTCTTAGACTACTGACAAAGAGCAGATGCCTTAGAAGATCCAACCAGATGCTGAGAAACCCCCAGCTGCCTTTTTAAGGGAAATGAATTACACAGGAGCAAGACAGATACTCCAATGAGCGAGCAACAAGGAAAGAGAGAGGCTGAAGCAGCAGCCAGAAGGTGCTGATCAGCAGAGGAGACTTGCCTGTTGTGACATGAAAACTAGGTTTTAATTGTCCGGTTGTCCAAATTCTTAGATAGGGAACTGGGATGCTGCTTACAAATTAATATAAAATTAATAACATGCAGGCGTGCACAGTCAGCCAAGCTCTGACCAAAATACCTGCCCCACCGCCCCAAACACACAACTCTGGAACACAGCTCCAAATTCCCACTCTGTCTGCATACAGCACCAGACTTGCAGACTCCCTGAATTGCATATACTGCTTACAAAAATATTCTTCTGGAGAAAGCGTGTATTTCTTCTCCAGTCTGTCTGGCACTGATTTAATAACAAAACAATGTTCTTTTGCTTAAACGCAGCCTAGGAAAAAAAGATCTTGTGTTATCAACAGTCCAAAATGAACCTCAGCAGGTGCAGTACATGAAACAGAAAGCTGTGTGCTGCATGTTGCTTTTGGCTCAAACTAAGTTCCCCCGCAAAACACTTGCTCCCCAGATGGGCCAAATAACACCCCCTGGGGCCATTTAAAGTCAGGAAAATAGCACAGGGAGAGGAGACTGAAGCCCATTCCCCCCACCACGTAGCACTCCCACTCCTGACAGCCAGTTTGTTGTAGCGGTTAGGAGTGCGGACTCTAATCTGGGAGAACCGGGTTTAATTCCCCAGGCCTCCACATGCAGCTGCTGGGTGACCTTGGGCAAGCCACTGTTCTCTCAAAAGCAGTTCTCAAACAGCCCACTCAGCCCCACCTACCTCACAGGGTGTCTGTTGTGGGGAGAGGAAGGGAAGGAGATTGTAAACCACTCTGAGACTCCAAGTGAAAGGGGGAGTATAAATCCAATCTCTTCTCTTCTTAATCAGGTCCCAGTAGTATTTTGGAAATTAGTTCCCCATAGCTGTTTTCTGACTGCAGGGAATGACAATTGGGTCAGGAGAACCCCAACCAGTCCCATTTAAAAACATCACATCTAACTGGAGCCTTAAGTGTTCGTGCACAGGCCTTTAATGTGGATTAGAGACAAGATGAAGACATGAATCCACCTACCCACTGTAGCTTCTAGACACCTAAAACATTAAAGCAGCCTTCATAATGGCATTAAATACACATCCCAGTTAGAAAGATATACTTTTGTTTACACTGTTTAAACAGGTACACCCTAAATCTCTTAACCTCGGTTTTAACTGTTCATAACCTCGGTTTTATGGATTTATAATGTTGGACTGTATCTTATTTTACACAATTTTTGTGTTTTATTGTGCTCTTCTCTGTTTGTGGTTTGTAATGGCCTATGGCTAAATACAATAAAATCTTCTCTCTCTCTCCTAAATCTCTTAACAGGGGTGGTGATTTTCCAGAGACCCGCTGTTACTGATAAATAGGGACAAGTGAGCCACATGCAATGTATCCCAAACACCAAAATTAAGGTAAGTTATTTTGTTTGCTCCCTTTTGCAAATTAGGTCTTAGTGGGCTTTGCCCTGCCAGTCTGTTCTATCCCATACACACTAAATACATAGAAGTAAGAAATTATTCTCATCTCTCCATATAGCTGAGAGGCCCCATGGTCAGTCCAACAATAGTCTCCTGAGCAGTGAAGACTTTTCTCGTGGCTGGAGCTGCAGAACAATCAATCATTAATGGTTGCTTCAACAACCACAGCCCAGTTATCCCGATGCCAGACTATAAATTGAACACCATCCAAGGATGAGGTCACCAGAGGAGAGAGTTGCCATATATGACAATGGAGGTGGAAGGGAGGCTCTTTAAACAGAAGGTGGCAGCTGTGCATTAAGTGCAGGAAAGCTGAAATCTGTTTTTCTCTCTGGGGGGGAAATGGATTCCGCATGATTGCCAGATGCACCATCTCAAGGGTTACTAACTCTGCACTGGCCTCCGCATACACCCTGTGTTTGCACACCAGCACATCTTCCATGCAGGGCTTACTCACTAGTGTGTGACACAGCACCTGTAAGAGATGCAGAACCATTCCAAGGCAATGTTCCCTCTAAACTGTGGAGTCTTGTGAGCAAAAATTCTACTTTGTGAGCTACTGGCATTAAAGTTGTGAGCAGGCAATTTGGCTACTGCATAAATTACTTTGCTCTGGAATCATCCTTCCTGAGCTAAGACAAAAATGTGTGAGCCGGAGGCTAAAAAACTGTGAGCTAGCCCACACTAACTCAGCTTAGAGGGAACACTGTCAAGGTGGCATTAAACCATATGGAATAGTGAACAGGAAAGGCTTCAGGCACACCCAGTCTCCTTTAAATCTGGAATTGTCTTTACAGCCAGTGAGGCATACTGACAACAGGGGAGGGAGAAATTCCTGCTTCGCTGTTAGAGATGGAGAACCAAGGGTGACAACAGTGACTTGCCCCATGGAGCCTGCTGTATTCATGGCTAAGTAGAACCCTGGATTCACGGCTAAGTAGAACCCTGGATTCACAGTCCAGCAGATCCCAGGACTTGACCACGATGGCAGTAGCCAGTAGAAGGAAATGTGGCAGTTCCCCACCGTTGGTCTACTAACGACCATTCAGTCCTGTCCTCAGTTTATCATCTTCCTGGGCAAAGTGAGCTAGCTAGTAAAGGGTGCGGGGAATCCCAGATGACTATCCTGCCCACGATAACATCTGCCATTGTAGGATTTGGAGCGACCCGGGGAAGTAATGGGATGCCTGTTGTCCAGAGCAAAAGGGAATCCTTAACAGAAATTCAAGCACCACCATTCAACTTTTCTATTTGGTTTACAAATCCAGCCTTTCCATTCAAAGCACCAAATCCTGAAAAAGTCTTCCCGTATCCCCAGGCTGCTGCTGGACAGCCTAATAAGGAAGCATCTGACCCAGGCAGCCAATCCAGCTCCCTGCCCCATTGCTATCCCTTCCTCTGCTGGAATGGAATTCAGCCCACTCACACACAGCAGGCCAAGGTGGGAGGATCTTCGGAGGAATCTCAAGCATCTCCCACTGCAGCAGCCTTCCGGGGCGGGTCTGTGGCTCTCAACCCAAATGGCAATAGTCATAAAGCTGCTTCTTTCCAGCCACCTTCTCACCGTAAGTGCCAATTCTGAAATTTCCCCATCTTTGTAAGGACGCTTTCCACATTCATTGTTGAAGGATTCCAGAAAGCTGTGCAGGATTCTGAAGCATGCAGGAAATGAACCAGTGGGGCACACACCAGGCTGGATTCTCACTTGAGCTGAATGTGACCTACCTCCCCCCCCCCCCTTTTGCTGTCAAATCGCCACCAACTTATGGCAACCCTGTGGGGTTTTCAAGGCAAGAGATGTTCAGAGGTGGTCTGCTACTGCCTGCCTCTGTGTAGCAACCCTGGTGATCTCCCATCCAAATACTGACCAGGGATCCCCCTGCTAGCTTCCGAGACCTGACGATATCGGGCTGGCCTTAGCTAGCCAAGTCAGAGCCCATCAATGCTCTTTTTAACTCGCCTTTCTGCCAATGTCACCCATAATCCTCTCCTTTGGCTATATGTTTTACAGAAAGCTCAGTGTGTGGGTAAAGAGTTGTCCAGGAAGCTGTCGCCATGACTGCCCTTTACCTTGATAAGTTAATAACGTTCCAAAGGGACCCCAAGATTCCCCAGAACAATTTGGGAATCCCTAGATAGAAGGGTGCCAACCTGTATCTAAAACAAAACATCCTAAACTCCCAGACCCAACAGTCTTATTCCACTAATACTCCTGCTCACACTGTAGCTCCACAGCCACAATGGCAAGCCATCCTCCCCAGTGCCAGTGGACCCAGTTTTGAGGTGCCCTGGATCCCAGGCTTTCTCTACTTGCATAGTGGTGGGGTACAATACCTCCACCAACCTATCGAATTACTATAGGTATATTTTGATGGTGCCAATGGCTTTCCTGCACAAAGCGTAATGCAACCTGACCAGGAGGCTGGATGTGTCTGCAATTCTGCATAATTACCTTAACTGAAAGGAAAAGGGTATTTACATTAAAAAAGAAACTGCCTCTTAACTTATATCTTTAAAAATGAGAGGGGGCTGTTGCACTCAGTGGTACAGCATACGCTTCCCATTCAGAAGTGACCAGGTTCAATCCCTGGCATCTCCAGCTAGAAGGATCAGGCAGTAGGCGATGTGAAAGGCCTCTGTCTGAACCCTGGAGAGTCACCACCAGTCTTAGTAAATACAGACCTTGAGGGACCAGTGGTTTTATTTAGTGTAAGGCAGCTTCATGTGTCCAGACCTTTGGCAATGAAGTTTCTCTTCTCATCAGCAAAGTATCACAATCAGTAAAAGACCAAACAAAACTGAAGCACAAAGGTCCTGTAAGTGCCAGCATCTACTTTTGGAGATCTCAATTAACTCTTAGGGAGAAAGTGGAAAAGTACTATGAACATCAGTGTATTTGTACTTCACAGGATACACCCTGAAGATCTGAGCACGGTGGCATATTTGAGACTCTCTGGACTGTGTGAGAAAAAATCCTAGCACAGTGATTTCCTCTTTCAGCAACAATACAGATATGAATAAAGGAACCAGGGAGGATGAATACATCCCATCCTCCCTGAAAAAGCACCTGTGACTTTTTAAAACAGCAGGCTGCCATACAAACAACCGTATCTTCTTCATGCAGAACTGTTCCTTCCCACTGTAAACATTTACTGTGTAGCTGCTCATGGAAGGCTGAGTTCTTGGCACAGCTCTGTCAAGCATGAGAACTCCTGATTCATCTTCCCTAGCATATTTTTTTGCCTTTCCCCGCAGGAGTTCAAGGTGGCATATATTGTTCACCCTGTCCCATTTTGTTGGCACAACAACCCTGTAAAGTAGGTTTGGCTGAGAGTGCAAGCAGCCCATTGTCCCCGTGAGCTGCATGGCAGAGGACACATTTGAACCTGGGCCACCCAGATCCCAGGATCCACTCTAATCACTACACCACACTAGCTCACCACTTGTGGAGCCCAAAGACTTCCATTAGTGCATAGGTGATCTGAAGAGAAAGCTCTGCAGAAGCTGTATTGTGGATGTGGCAAACCTTTGTTCTACTATGGCCTATGGGCTGTTAAACAAATAAGGGGGCGGCTGAGTGGGCAGCTTGACTGGAGACATTTATAATCTGGAGGGTTTTTTGGTATTAGGTTTGTATGTGCTTGTAAGTCTGGAAGTCACGGTGACTTCTGGCAACCCCTAGTGGGGCTTGGACGTTCCAGAGAGGCAGCTTGATATTACCTGCCTCTGTGTTCCGGCAACGGTATTCCTTGGAGGTCTCCCTCCCAAGTACTTGCCAGGGTCGGCCCTGCTTAGCTTTCAAGACCTGACAAGATCAGGCTTGCCTGGACTATCCAGGTCAGGGCAACCGGAGACATTTAGGAGAAGGAAGACTAACGGAAGGATTTCAGTGCCAGAGTCTTGCAAAGAACCTCTAAGTATTATTTAATTTGTTTGCTAGGTTCTGCCTTCTTGCTTTGCAATATGCTGGAGTGGATACCTGACCAGTAAGAAACCAGACATTGGTTTAATCAAGTTTAGCATTCGTTTCAGTGTAAGAAAGAATTTGGAATTCATTGCTCCCCTTCTTCCCCAACAATTAACAACTGTGAGAGATTAAAGAAACTGCAAAATTTCTGACATATTAACAGCTAGTATTACTAGTACTGGGAATTGCTGCATAGAGGAGACCATAAGTTACTGGAGGAAAATCTTCCATAAATTGACTTGGAGGACAGTGAGCCGGTGACAACAGCAAGAGGCATCTGCTTTATCGAAGGTCCAGCACTGTCACTTCCCGCTCCATGACAGTCACGTGGTTGCAGGTCTGAAAGGGAGAGAAAGAAAGATATGATTGTAAGCAATGGCAAGTGACATTTTCCAGTACATATAACACTACATAAAAACTAAAGAAAAAACAATCAGAATAGCAATACTTAGCATTCAGATGGTACAAAAGGGTCTGTGAGATTTGCGGGGCAGGGGGATCCCATATTCCCCCCATCACTGAGCCTGGTGAGGCTCCAGCCCCCACCATCTGCCACGGAATCCTGCTGCTGGCATCTGCAGCTGCGCCTGGGCTTGCAGTGGCTGCCAGCTTTCACTGCCCCTGCACCCAGCCCTGCAGCAGCCACCAGCCTCCATCTCCGCTGCGCCCGAGCCTGCAGGGGTTGCTAGTCTCCGCACCAAGGAGACTGGCCTCCGCCGCATCCAGAGCAGTGGCCACTAGCTTCCACTGCTGCCAGGCTCGAAGCAGTGGCTGTAAGCTTTCACTGCTGCCACCGTGCCCTGGAGCAGTGGCCACTGGCCTCCACCACCACTGCACCTGGAGCAGTAGCCGCCAACTTCCTCTGCTGTGGTGTCTTTGCTGTGCCCAAGCCCACAGTGGCTGCCAGCTTTCACTGCCGCTGGGCAGTGTTCAGTGCTGGCCTGTAGTGGCTGCTGGTGTCTGTTCACTTCGCTGGAGTGGCTCCCTGCTTTCTCTGCGTGTGCACAGAGAATACAATTGTATTGGCGGTGGGGATTTAAATCTCTCTATATTTTTTTATTTAAGATTTTTCTGCCCTTTAGCATCTGCCCCAATTCGTAGATTTAGATATCCGCAGATGGAAGCCACACGTCACTAACAGTATATAGATTCTTCAGGCATTCAGAGCACATCACATAACACATCTCAATCCTTCCAACATGCCTATAAGTTAGGCAAGTGTCACTGCATCCATATTGCAGGGACAGGAGACTGGTTAACATCAGGTACATAGTGAATTGGCTGCGGAACAGGGATTTGAACTGGGGAATTCTGGCTCATGCTAGAACACAGCCGCTACACTAGCTATAGTGCTCACCAAAGAATCCCTAAGAAAGATGAGGATTTATCACTGCCACTTTGTTAAGATGAGCTAGGAGCAGCAAATCCTGTGGCATCATGTGCATCTGTAAACATTCCTCCCATGGCAGGGTTCCAGTGGTCAGCTGAAACTCTGCAGGACAATCCTGTTTCAAGTCTGCTTCCCCAATTCCCTGAATAAGAATGTGACCAGCTCAAGGAGCGCCAGCAGCAGCTGATCTTCCAAGCTTTGTTTGTTTTTTTCTACATGTACTTGCATCACTACTTATCTCCCTTGAAGTTGAAACGCCAGTTGTGAAAGAGATTTCTAGATATAGTTCCTAACATTTCACAAGAAGAAAGAGGGGGGAAAATCCTAAGTAGTGGTGACAAAGGCAGGGGGTACTCAGTGGAAAGCAGAACAGAAAACATTACAGGTTCCTTCTTTGGCCCTTCCATTGTACAATTAGGATGCCATTCCAGAACGAGGCAGACTCAAGAAAATCAGCAAGAACAGGCAACAACAATCAGTGGCGCTCAAGATCTCGTCTCGTGGTACTTACAGTAAAGAGAGGGGGATCTTTGCTGTGGGGATGGAATCCTTTTTGTCTACAAGAAGCGATCTCTTCCATGCCATGGTCTGTCAATTTAAAGAATCCTGTCCTAGAAAAATATATTAAAAAACAGTTCAACTCTCTTCAAACCCCAGGTGGCTTCAGTTGGTCCAATTCTGCGGTACTTTGCTACAGAGCCCCAAGTAGTTTAAATGGTCAGCCAATATGACATCTAGCAACAGCTTGTACAATGTTTTATAAACAGAAGCATCCAGTTTTATAAACATAAGCTGGTCCGGTAAAAATTCTACATAGTCTACAAATATATTGAAACTTTGGTTCTCTTGCAGGAAGTGTCCAGTCTGTCCTAAATGGCAGAAGGATACTGCTAACATTGACTCACGACAATGAATGTGCAGGGGAATGACACCTGATGGTGGCACTGATTCTGGGTCCTGTGACAGTGATGTCTGCATGGATGTGTGGACAGAGCTGATATTGCAGTTTATGGCAGGGTCTAGTTCCACTGAGTGTTTCATTGCTGCTGGTAATTGCTTCAGTTTGGGGAGCTGTCAGTACTCCAGGACTGCCATCCTCCCCACAAAGTCTAAGAGAAGGAAAAATTATCTTTCAAGAGATGTTATAGATTCCTAATTATTTGCTGGAGAGATTTTAGCTGGGTGTCGTAAGGGACAATCAGTAGTGGTCTGTCTTTTTGTGTGTGTGGGACCCACAGAACAGGACTCCTCAATACCTGTCTAGCCTTGTCAACTTGTCTCTTCTCCAGGAGGGTACTGTAGCTTTTGAAATGCTTAGTATAAATCCTACTGCAGTATGTCTCTGCCTGAAGGACTGATTAGTGCCATTCACTTCTGGGATCTTGCTTCAGGTTGCGCAGCAGAGATGGAAGTAACACACTTACGTCCTCGGAGACAGAGGTATCTAGCCTCTCGTTACAATACTGTACCCCTCCCCACAGAATGCATCTGATTCAGTAGACTCTGGCTCATGAAAGCTTATATGCCAGTACATTAGCTAGGCTTTGATGCCACAAATTATCATTTCAGGTACCTTGGGTATACGTCTTCATCTCAGATTTTTTTCCTCCCCTCATTTCTATATTTCTTCTGTTTCTCATGTGCTCACTAGTGGAATATCGGCAGAACAAACTCAACATACATATGTTTTGACTGAGCAGTGCAAAAACCCAGAAACGTACTCTTGGTATTTTGGAGAACAAACAATAGCTATGGACTCTGGCAGCATCATTTGATAGGAGCAGTGTGTATGCAGATCCACACTGGACAGGAAAGCTGTCTGGGTGGGATGAGTCTGAATAAGGAGAGAACAGAGTTAAACTAGGCACCAAGAAAGGCATATACAGATTTTCAGAGTCACTATTTATTTGGTGTAGTGATTAATCTGGGAGAACCGGGTTTGATTCCCCACTCCTCCACTTGCAGCTGCTGGAGGACCTTGGGCAAGCCATAGTTCTGTCAGAGCTGTTCTCTCAAGGACAGTTCTGAAAAGAGCTCTCTCAGCCCCGCCTACCTCACAGGGTACCTGTTGTGGGGAGGGGAAGGGAAAGGAGTTTGTAAGCTGTTCTGAGACTCCGAGTGAAGGGTGGGGTATAAATTCAATCTCTTATTATTATTATTATTTTAAAAATGTATATCCTAAGGTCCTCCACCAGTGCAGGCCAAGATATTGTATGTAATGTAATAAAAAGGTACCACGCTGAAAACCTCATGCAGAACAGGCCAACTCTCCAGTTCCTGAATAGCTGCACCAGCCATGGTGACTGAAGGGAGCCTCCATATACAAAGGCAGTAAACCTCTGAATACCAGAGCTGCAAGTCAGTAGCAGAGGAGGGCCTTGGCCTCTATGTCCTGTTTGCTTGGCCCTTATCATAGAATCATAGAATGTTAGAGTTGGAAGGGACCTTGCAGATCATCTAGTCCAACCCCTTGCACTCTTCAGGGCAACAGATTGGCTACTGTGTGAAACAAGATGCTGGACTAGATAGACTGCTGGTCTGATCCAGCAAGGCTGTGCAGTATGGCCCAGGACCTCAAGTGTTATCTAGACTGAGGTTTATTTTACTGTCCCTCATCCACTCCATTACCCCTGCCAGGAGCCATTTCAGAAAAAAAGAAAAGCAGAGCTGGTTGTCATTTGCATACTGACGACTCTTTACTCCAAATTCCCAGAAGACCTTAAAAAAGAACAGATGCCTGATATTTGGGTGCCTGAGAAAAGTTTAAATGACAACACCCACACTCAACATAATCCATGGGGGAAGCTGTCCTGCATACGTGCCATGGAAGTAGCAGAACTCCCACTGATTGTGCCCTGTGCCCAGTCCAATAGTGTGAGGATGGGTGTCATCAACATCAGAAGTGTCCTGAAACATTCTGAATCTTTAGACAGAAGCTCCACACAACAGCCTTACATGCTACTGTGGGTGCAGTTCATCAGGAAGGTATCCTGCACAAGCCTCACAGAGATCAAGAAATGCAACACAAGAAGAGTGCACAAGATTTCATACATAAAAGAGCCTTGGGACCTTCTGGGAACCTCTGAGTTAATCTCCGGCCCCACAGCTGGCAGCAGAGCACTTTGTAAAATCTGTGCCTTGAACAGAATTTTTTTCTTCACCCAAAGGGCCTTGTGAATAAAGACTTACATGGATCCATCCCAGGGTGATAAGGCCATACTGATCCTGAATGAGGAAGAGTTCTTCTTCGTTCTCAGTGTTACAATAGTCAGGGCCCCCATACTGCTTGGGGATAATGACGTGGGTTATTGTGAATTCATTCCTCATCTGGGAGAGAAGAACAAATGGCACAGAATAAGGCATCGCCATTTCTTATACAGGAAGACAAGCCACTCTTTGGTACAAACACCAAGCAACCTGGATGACCTTGAACCCTCTCCCTCACTAATTGCTCTTCAAACAACACTCACTGATTCTTAACCAAGTTTCCAGCTTCTAATACACTATACACTAGGAAACATTTTTTTGGCTGGTTAGTGAAATTCAGCCTTTCCTGTTCACCAGATCCCAACTCTGGCCAATCATTCCCCAGTTTCCAGAAGACTCTTTTACCTATCCTGCCAGCATGACAAGACCCTGCCTACCCACCATCCAGCCTGTATGAAAATTTTCCCCATCCTCAGTTTCTTTTAACTTCCTGCCTCCTCCACTTGTCCGTTTCTTCAGGATGCTGCTTCTTCCATCCATCGCTTCTGTATGTCACTCATCCACTTCCTCCAGGCTCCTCTTATCCATTTGCCCTTCTTCCCACTCAGTTGTTCAGCTCTGCTGCCTGCACTCCAGCTGACAGTATGGAGCTCCCAGGGTACTACTGTGAAGCTTTCCCCAGAAAAACTGGGGAAAGCGTCACAACTTTGCTTAAAGTTGTATTTTTGCTAATACTGTTTTTCTGACAGTTTCGACCCAAATGGCACTATTCTAAAAAATGCAGCTTTGAGAAGAAAGAAAATTGTACCTGCAAACAACTTGGAAGTATGGAGTCACTCCCTAAGCAATAAGCAGAAAGCAGAACAGAAAAGACTGGAGGCATTTCCAAGTGGTTAGATTGCCAGTGCAGAAGAGTCGAAGCCAAAAGGCTATCATACATTGGCATGCAATTATCCAGGAAGATACCTTACCAGCTTCCCACAAAGGATCCCACAGGTCTCCACACCCCTTGCGGTGTTTGCATCAGCCAGCTGGAGAAACTTGTGGCAGAGCTCCCTAGGAACAATAATGTGGCGAAGTCCTTCTATAGTTGCGTCTGCAGAAATAGGAGGTTTTGATGAGCAATGTCACATGTACACATCAGGTTTATTTCTCAAACAAAAGATGAGGTAGTAACCATGAGTTTATACAGTGCATACCACTTCTAACCTGTGGAGGCTCTTAGGACTAAAACTTACCAACCCCCTACCCACTATATTCATATAGAGAGCTAACAGTTTCTTCTCTCTGATCTGATAGTTTACTACATGGAAATTTTTTTATATGGAGAATTATTCATTCAAGTGCCCCCCCCCCCCAATCTGAAATGGTACAGTCTAGACACGGGTTAATTCTAAGAACGAGAACTCAGAAAAGGTTGCTTTCAGATATATACTTAAAGGACAAACAGTTTTAGGTACTGGAAGCAAAAAAAATTACAAACACTCCCAGTACAAAAGAAGTATGGAAAACAACTATTAAAAACCCACTATGGTTGTATAAAGAGCTTATTGAGGAGTTCAGACTAAAGAAAGATGCAAGAAATGGAAGGAAGGACAAGTTACCAAGGGTGAGTACAAAAAAGTAGCTCAAGCTTGCAGGGACTGTTTCAGGAAGACTAACATGCAGAATGAGTCGGAGTTAACAAGGAATTTTAGAATAAATTGATTCTTTTAAAGTGATCTAAAGAGGAAGAAGGGGAAGACAGAAACACTAACTCCACCCATTGGTGAAGACTTAACAGTTAACAGGTGGAGCTGCTTAATTTCTATTTTGGCTTTTGTCTTCTTTTATAATGGTAATATTGCTCAATTGGACAAAAGTCATAAAACGTGTGTGGAAAAGATTTGTCAACAGACAAAGAGACAGTCAGAGAATGTCTAGCTATCTTAAGTAAGCCTCCAGAATCAGATGAATTACATTCTAGAGTATTAAAGGAACTTGCTGACGTTCTTTCAGAACCTTTGTCTGTGACCTCTGAGAATACTTGGAGAATGGGGGAACTGCCAGCAGTGTGGATTTGTCAAGAATAAGTAATGTTGTGCTAATCGTACTTCTTTTGATCAAGTTCTTTGTTTAAAGACCAACAAGACACTGTGGATGTAATATACCTCATATTTAGGAAAGCATTTGATAAAGTTCTTTGTGGTAGTTTGACTGGCAAGCTGAGAGAACATGGGGTAGAGGCACTATTAGGTGGACTGGCAGTTGGTTAAAGAACTGTATTCTAAGACTGTTGATGAACCATTCTTCATCAAATTGAAAAGTAGTTTTGCACGGTGTACCACAAGGTTCTGTCCTATCAATCAGCTGGATGAAGGTGTCAAGGGAAATCTTATCTAGTTTACAAATCAACAGAACTGAGAGGAATAGTCAATATCTTCTCAAACCCACTCCTAAACTTACTCTACTTTTTAGGACACAGCTGCAAAGTACCTCTGTGCCACTATCCCAAACATAAAAACCAAGATTAAATTTTTTTTTTTAGCACAAAACAAGTTTGTTATTTTCATTTCTACTCTTGAGAAACATAAGCTACTTTCAGCCCCCATCAGGGAGAAAGGCAGGCTATAAACGTAAATAAACAGCAATACTGAGCAATAGACTACTTCTTGGCTACTTTGTATGTGTAAGCAACCTATATTTGCTATTGAGTCTTCATAAGCCTCCTTTCCCAGCTCACCCCATTTCCACCTTCTTCCTCCTAGCTTTGTGACCCTCCTGCAAGAGTTTGAGAACCATTGCCTTGTAAGATGAAGATACGGTTCAACAAGACCTTGACTGGAAAACGACTGCAACTAATGAAATGAAGTCTGATAAAGATAAACAAGGTTCTGTAGCTAGGTAGGGATAAAAACAGTCTAAGTACAGGATGGGAGGTGCCTGGCTGGATAGCAGTACAAGTGAAAAATATTTGTGGACTGTAGTGAATTGCAGACTGAATGTGAACAGCTGTGATACGGGCAAATGCAATTTGAGAAAGCTAAGTATACTAGTAATAGGATGGAATAGTTCCTGTCTATTCTGCACTAGATAGACTGTAGATGGAGCACTGTGTTCAGCTCTGGGTGCCAGACTTTTAAAAAGATGTTGGAAAAATCAAACAGATTAAGAGAGGGCAATAAGGAGGAGAATGATGGGTCAGGAAATGAAGTCCTATGCAGTGTTCCCTCTAAGCTGAGGGGGCATGTTTCCATAAATGCTTTCAAACTTTAATTAACAGTTCTGGTAAGACTGTTTCAACATTTGACAGGAAGAAAAAAAAAGTAGATCAAGGTAATTCCAAAATATACTAACGGCTTTCTGGGGTCCCTAAAGCTCCAGGTTTCAAAGATCTGTCCACAACGGGGGGCTTTGGCACCACAGCTCCTCCACCGGGGCTTGAAGGCTGTATAGGATGGCAAGGAGTTTTTGCATCAGTTGGGGGCGTGACCACTCCAGGAACCAAGGGGCCCTCCAAGGAGTCTGGGACCGGCTCTTGTTTTCCGAACTGCTGCAGGATTTTCAGGCGCTCCTTCTCCAGCTCTTGGCGCCGGATCATCTCCTCGAAGGCATGAAACTGCTCTTGTTCTGCCTGTTGCTGCTTCATCAGGGCTACCCTCTGCCTCTCCTCCTCCAGCTGCTGCTGCAGAGCCAAGCTACGTGCAAACTCCTCCTCCTGCTTCTTCTGAAACCGGAACATTTGGAAAGTAACGGGGTGACAAACTGCAAAACCTAGATTTAAGTCTCTGGGGAGGGGATGTGGTTCAGCATATGGCTTCGCATGCAGAGCATCCACATGGTAATTCTCCTGCACATTTTTCTTGCCCCAGCCTCCCATGCCACCAGTGGGATTTGTTATGATTTCTAGCAAAGAAGGCTGAAAAAGCCCTGCACTGGAGGGCGGAGAATGACAGTGGGAGAGGGGCTGGAGGCAAGACACGTGGTGCTAATGTGAGGAGAATCTGCAAAAATTCACATATTTCTATGCACACAGTATGCAAAGGCACTTTTGACTGCAGTCTTTCCTTAAAAACTGTACCAAACCATGTATGGGAAAGATCAGAGCAAAAATGGCAGAAAACACAGGATGTGGATGATCAGGGGTGATGTGCTGTGGATATCCTCCCCAAAACTTGGTCCACTTTAGACACAAAACCAGAGCAAAACTT
This sequence comes from Gekko japonicus, assembly GCF_001447785.1. NCBI lineage: Eukaryota > Metazoa > Chordata > Lepidosauria > Squamata > Gekkonidae > Gekko > Gekko japonicus. The sequence goes on along the minus strand of NW_015173680.1, from coordinate 1,040,314 downwards.
CTTTTGGAAGCAGCCCAGTCAGTACTTTCAGCCTGTGACTACAATAAAGATAAGACATTCAGCAGTGAGCACGGCTGTGCCTGATCTCATCGCACTCAGTGAGGATAATAGCAGCAGCTCCCAAGGGAATTCAAGCCTTGCCTAGCCCCAGGCTATCATATCGCATTAATCACGGCTGCCCACCTATTTAATCAGTGCACTTTGCTTCAAAAGGATCTAGTTCTGTTAGTGCTCTGCCAGGAAAAGAGTTGTACACTAATTAACATTACTCAGTACAAGGGTCTTGAGACCGATCTAATTTGAATTGTTTGAATTGCCCGGCAACCCCCCAGACCAAGGATTTCATTTTTTCCCACCTGGGGATTTTCAAGCTCTTTCCTTCCTTGGAAATACTCCCAAGGACCCAGTATCGCCCTATTCATTATTTTTTTTGGCCAATCAGGGAGCAGACATGTGTAGTCTACCTTGCCCCTTCCCCTTTTTCCAAGCCTGGAAGGAAAAAAATCTTTTTTTCTACTCAAGCCTCTTGTGAGTAGGGTCAGAATCTGGCTCCAAATCAAGTTTTTGCCTGCCCAGAACTACCTCCTGAGCCGCAGAGCACTCAGACTGACACATTTGATACATCTTCATTGTTCCCTCCCCCCTGCTTTTTGAGTACTTTTTGGATTACTGGCTAATTGGACATTCAGACGGTGGAGTAATGAACTGCACCTGTGCTGGACCTGAACAGGTAAGACAGGGTCACCCTTTTACATCTTGAGTGCACAGTGCATGTGGCTTCTTGCAATCTGTGGCTCTTAAGAAGAGAAGAAGAGATTGGATTTATACCCCGCCTTTCACTCGGAGTCTCAGAGCGGCTTACAAATTCCTTTCCCTTCCCCTCCCCACAACAGACACCCTGTGAGGTGGGTGGGGCTGAGAGAACTCTGACACAAAGTGCTCTTGCGGGAACAGCTGTGCCAGAGCTTGTGACTGACCCAAGGTCACATTAGCAGGTGCAAGTGAAGGAGTGGGGAATCAAACCTGGTTCTCCCAGATTAGAGTCCGCACACTTAACCACTACACCAAACTGGTGGGCTTACCAGCATGGGCCAATGTATTAAATTACTGATATTATTCTGACTGCTGCCCCAGGTCAGCCCCTTGTATGATTTCTCTCAATAAATCTGCACAAGCTTTTAGATAGACTTCACTAGTTTGTCAGCAGGTTCCATTTGTGCGGGTCACTGCAGATTAGGGGTGTTTCTTTTAGTAACTAGCAGATCCTTTTGCATAGGAATAAGGCAGCTGAAGGAAGATTTGTTCTTTAAGCACATTACTTCGGTTTGAATATGGGCACTGCTAGAAAGTGGGTCACATTCACACTGACACCTGTCTAGAGTACAAGGGTATCCCTGACCAGACCAGTAACGTGGATAACTCCACACTTACACTTAGGGGTAGCGAGGTCTGAAGGCCTTTGCTGTGAAAGCAGGCTCACTGATAAGGACATTCATATCCTAAGCCAGGGTTCTTTTCTGCCAACAACTAACGTCCTTCAGATGCATACCTCAAATACAGAGCTTAAGCATCTGATGTCCCATTACTGACCTTCCGCACATTGTATTCTGCATATTCTTTGTTATATTTTTCTATAAGCTCCTTCTTCAGCTCCTCGGCTCTAGGAAATGCAATTTCTTTCAGTTTCTGTGTGGAGAAAAGACAAGAAAGAGGGCACTAGACCAGCAGATTCAGATTCAGAACAGAACATGGGGCCAACAGCAGTATGCCTTCAGAAGTCAAGTGACTGAGGAGAAGGATATGCATTCTTAAAATATAAAAATTAACAAAATCAGCACAGCTCCTAAAAGCACTGTCAGAGACACCATTAAGAGCAACAGACACAACATGGGCCACAATCCACCCAGGTGTTCACTTACACAAACCCTGGTACAATGAGCAGAAGTTGTACAGAGAAGGCCCAGCCTTCCTAGCACAGTAGGGTGTGAGTCAGTTTGAGATGGTTCTGAGTTAGAGTCTCCAGGGAAATGACTTCATGCCTCCTTTTTAGGTGGTTTTGCATGCAGCAAATTTCATATACTGGGAAAGACCCTAAACCACAAAGATCTGCTACAAACAGAATAGACCATACAGGACTTGACAGACCAATGCTTTGGTGAGATATAAGGCAAATTTATATATTCATTTCTCAGACACAGGAGATGAGCTGCTTATTCTCCATCATCTACAGTCATTACAAGATCTGAGAAGAAAAGTTGCAATAGTAGAATTAAGGGGGAGGGAAGGGAACCACAGATGGCAGAACTCCCCGCCCCAAAAGTTGCTACCTACTTTCACTGTGTCTTTTTTCTCTGGAATTACAGCAGTTTTGTAATCACGATGTCTTGGAAGTTTCTCTATGAAAAGCCTGGGAAGAGAGAACAAGAGACAGAGACAGAGAGATGGCAGCAGAAAAGAAACAATTATGTTCAGGATTTGCACACAGTTCCCAAAAATTTCAGTTTATATGTTCTGAATGAAGATTTGTAGGTTCTGAATGAAGAGGATATAACTCTGCTCTTTCTTATAATCCAAGCATTTCCCCCCTACACACACCAACAGGAATGTGGACATTGAAAAGGCCCATTTCAGGAAAGTGCATCACAAACCACAGCAACATTTTAACATCCATTTCTGCTTTACAAAGTAGAAAGAATTCGTTCCTAGAATCACAAGAATTTATAAAATTATATCTATGTCGAAAATCCAATCCCATCTTCCACCAAGCATCTGTATCTCACTAAACCAGTTCGATGATATCCCTCTGCCAGGATAAATTCACCACCAAGTGTCATAGAATGGGTGCTGGTTTTATCCACGACCTGCAAGTTTATACATAATGTTTCTTTACGAAGCATGCACTCAGAATATTGGAATTATATGCGAAAACACAGTGCACAAATCAGACCTCAGAGTAACATTAAAGGATATATATAAACTGTTCACCTCCTGCAAACAATAACTGTGCAAACAGTGAAATTCTATGCAATGTACTGCAGTCTTTTTTTTTTTTTGCTAACAATTTGAAGCGGACTTACGGCAGCCCCATAGAGACATTCAAAAGTGGTTTGCCATCGCCTCCTCTGCACAGAGATCCTGGACTTTCTTGGTTGTCTCCCATCCAAATACGAACCAGGGCTGACCTTGCTTAGCTTCCGAGACCAAACTAGCTGCACTGCAGCCTCAGACCATTTATTCTAGTAGGCTTAAAATGGAGTAACTTTGCACAGGCTGCAATTTAAGACACCCTTTTAGTCAACCAACCTTACATTTTTGGGCTCAGAAAATGGTCTGGGAACAACAGAAGCTGCTGCATTGCTGAAGGGGATCTATAAACTAGGCGGGTGATCTCTCGAAGCCAATATAAAAGTGAAACATATACAACAATTTACTGGGTTTTTTAAAAATTACCTTACTTTCATTCTGATGGAGTTTTAAGCAAAACTTCCATTAAACATTATTAGCGACCTAGAGATTCTAGCAAATTTTTGATAATTAATGGTGGTGGGGAAATGCCTTACCATTGTACTTCAATATACATTTTACTTTATTGCTACCTCATGTGCATTCTGGAAAGATAAAAGGACCAGTATGCTGATATGAGAAAGGGAACTTTCAGAAAGCAAATTCACTTCCCAGCACCACCAGCAATGAACTCAGTTCACCCCAGCAAATTCAGTTGATACTGTTAGGGATGCCAACTTTACTAATAAAGCCTCAGCATCTCAGAGGGTTGGTTTGGCTGTAGGAGAACACTGAATAAATTGTCCAACCCAGATTTAGGATAAATTACAAATCCCTCATTGTCAGGGCACACATAAGGCCCAGAAGAACAAAAACATCTTCTGTACAGTACGCCACCTAGAGATTTCACCCCTCCACTGCTTGCATGTATTACCATGATAGCAGAACTATAGCTAGGACATTTGTTTAGTTAAAGAAAGCTTAAACAACTGCCAACAGGGAACAGTGCTGGAAGGATTCCACCAAGTTTTATACTTACCAGGTCGCTTTGGCCTGTTTTTCCTCCCAGTAATGCCCATAAAAGATGAGGAAGCACTAGGGGTTAAGGGAGGCTGAATGCAATGCTAATCAGGAAAAAATGCAGTGAACTTAACAGGGTAAAGGCAAGAAAATGGAGTATCCTGGGTAGAATCGACAATTTGGACTGAAAGGAGAGAATGGGAGAAATAGGCTTTCTTTTTCTATCAAGTAATCAACGGCCCCGGTCACACAGGCTGGATATCGCGGGGGGGAGGCGTGGCTGTTTGCCCTGGAGTGAATTACCGTGCGGCCGCGGGATCACACGTCCCGCCAACGTGGGGTGGTTGGGGGTGGGGAGCCCGGGGAGGTGCCGATCAGACGGCGCGGCAAAGAAGCGGCGCTGCCGTGGCAAATGGGGTTGTTGTTTTTAAAAAAACCCAAGTATGCGCTTGCGCCATTGGGTGCTTGTGCGCATCTTGTGGAGACTTTTTTTTAAAAAAACCCTTCTTTGCGACGGGACATGGGCGGGCGCCAGATGCCATGGGATTCCACCGAAAACGTGATCAGGCGCCTGCCCTTACCCCGCGGTTTCCGGAAACTAGTACCTCCGAGGTACTAGTTTTTTACCCCGCATCTTCGGCGGGAAGCCTCGGGTTCGCCACGGGAGCTCTACGCTTCCCAGATGTGGCGGTGTGATCGCGCCCGGAAAATCCGCCTATCTTCCGTCTCTGTAGCGTGGCTAATGCTCCGTGTGACCGGGGCCAACATTAATTAACCAGTTCTTCAAAGCAAACCAAGAATGGGCTTCTCAGTATGCAGGCTAACCTAATCTTGTCAGATTTCAGAAGCTAAGCTATATATATATACAGGGCTCATTAGCATAATAGGCCACACCCAACAGCAGGAACTCATTAGCACATTGGGCCACACCACCATGTTACCAGAAGTGTGGTTATCCAGCCACACCCACCTTTTGCTTGTTATTCTGTTTACCATGTTTGTTGTCAAAACCCAGGGCTTTTTGTAGCAGGTACTCCTTTGCATGTTACGCCACACACCCCTAATGTAGCCAATCCTAATGAGTTTCTGCTTTTGAGTGTGGCCTATTATGCTAATAAGTTCCTGCTGGGCGTGGCCAACTTGGGAGCTAGCCGGAACTCCGTTCCTGTGCGTTCCTGCCCAAAAATAGCCGTGTGTGTGTGTGTGTCTGTCCAAAACTTGATTCTTATACCAATTTTTCTATACCAATTTTTCTGTGAGGTGTTAGGCTGAGAGGAAATGACTGGTCCAGCATCACCAAGTTTGATGGGTAAGCAGGGTTTTGAATCTGGGTCACCTGGTAGTTTAACACTCTAACCACTGCAGTTCTCTGAAAATGCTATTATGCAAGTGCACAAGTACTAAGCTCATAAAAATCAGCAAAATGCGGTTGTTTTGCCTTTATTTATTATTATTATTTATTTGATTTATTAATCACCCTATCCCAGCTTATACCGAGCTCTGGGCGATGTACAATTCAATATATAATTTGAAAAAAACTAAGAAACCAGAATAAAAGATCCAAGATGGTGTCCTGTAAAGTTTCTAACCCAGTTCTGGACTACCTGGCCATTTTCTGGGCAAAGGGAGAGGCAACTCAGGACAAAAATGCAGAAGGGTGGGGGAGGGTGCCAGCCATGGAAAAACCATTTCTGCCGTCAACCAAAAGCCTGGTGGAACATCTCTGCCTTACAGGGTCTGTGGAATTGCATAAGATCCCGCAGGGCCCTGGTGTCATTTGGCCAAGAGTTCCATCAGGTCGGGGCCAGGACCAAGAACGCCCTGGCCCTGGTCGAGGAGAGCCAGACATCCCTAGGGCCAGGGATCACCAGCAGATTGTTATTAGTAGAGCGCAAAGCTCTCCCAGGGACATACCGGAAGAGATGGTCCCTCCGGTATGTGCACAGCCCTGCTGCAGCACTGAATTACATCCTCTCTAGATCAAAGAAAAACAAACGATCACCCCCAGCAAGGCTACTGCATCTCCCATTCATTATATGCAGTTCCAACATGTTGTTCTTGTTTTCAAATCAAGGCTTTTAGGGCTGTCTACTGTTGAGGGAAGCTTTGATTGCTTGCTTGAAAAACCCTTCGAGACAGCACAAGGATCCTATTTGCTTTAACCAGAAGAAGTAATAACTACCTTCCTCTTACTATTAAGAATCTGCAACTGAGATAGAAGACAAGGATCTGGGGCACTTGGGTCACACAACAAATAAGTAGTAGAGCCAGAACAGAGTACAACCCCAGGTGACCCAGCTGGTCTGTAATACAAAATAATTCATAGATTTATCAGAATAGCAGCCTCCACAATACCACCGAGCAATATAAATTTCTTACGTGATGTATTTGTTATATAATATAAAGGCATTTTCGATGTTGCCTTCCTCAGAATAGATAGTTGCCATTCGGATCATTTCAATCCCAGAACGGTAGTACCTCCTTGGTGGGACATCTTCATTCACCTCCACACAACTCCCCATCTGAATAAGACCTCTGACTCGGTCCTCAGGGGGGAGGCTGACATCAGTGTGGTCAGGCATAAGGGTCAGTCTGTAGAAGGAACAGATATGGTCTTTATTGAAGTCAAGTGTCTGTCTGAACATTTCCAGAAGACAGAGGACCTCAGAATATAAAGACTTGTAACCTCACGGACTCAAAAGTAGTGGATCTGATATTTGGATGAGTGAATAATGCTGCTTAAAACACATAACTGCGGTCAAACTGAGCCTAAAGCTCATGTATCTTCAACTTTTCCTACAAAGGGAACATTTCCCATAACCCGTCATACTTCTAGATAGCCAAGAAAACAGGAACTGGAAAACAGGAACATACACCTATTATAGGAGATCACCTTGTAAAGAAATAACAAAGAAACATCACTAAGAGAACTTCAGTACAAAAAACGTATCTATCCCTGATTCCATGTTATAAATGCCTTCTGTCATATAGCTAGGAATGACACATCTCCTATACTGCAATCATCTTGATGCAGAGTTCTACGAAACACATAACAACTGGTGCTACCTTACACGAGAATTTTAGGGGTGCATAAGAATTATAATTCATGTGTGACAATGAGTAACTTTTTCAAAGAACTTTGCATACCCAACCCAAGTGATCTGTGTATGTCAAAGGCTTTCATGGTTACACAGCCAGAGATCTCAAGTTATCCTGTGATTCAGTACATCACCCTTCTTCACGCACAGCTCTTGAGTCAGGATACAGCCAGCTCTAAAGAAGGGCAGACAACTGCAAGGGGAGGTAGCAGCACCTCCACTGCCCCAACTTTATCCAGCTCTGTCCAGAGGTAATATGCTCCACCTTCTTCAGTATAAACTAAGTGCTACTCGAGGGACCAGTGGGAAACTCCCCTCCACCCACATTGTCCCCAGACTTTGGCCTTCATGAAGTACACTATAAGCCCTTCTCTTTCAATCTTACTGGGTGCAGAACTAAGTTGAGCAAAAGCTGCGATTTCGCCTTGAAGTCACTTGTATCCAGAAGTCCCTTTAAATTCCATAAGACAGGAAACCAAAATCCGAGCCCCACCTCTGACACACAAGTCCCTGTGAGCCTTGGACAAGTCACTGTATCTCAGCCTCGATCCCGCCGAAACTAGGGCGGAAGTACAGAAAGAATCTCTTGTCAGTTGAAAGGTCGTCAAAGGCTTCGTTGACTGAGGGGGCGAGGGAAGGTGGGTGGCGGCGATTCTCCTCCTCCCTGCCCGATTGAGAGAAAAACGTGAGCTTCTCTCAGGAAACCCGCCTGTCCCACCCACAGTGCCTCAGCATCGAAATTCTCCCCTTCAGCCCTACCGAGGATTCCTCCGCGGAGACCAGAGAAGCCCTAGAGGGGCAGGAAAGGAACTGAAGCTGTTTCCAGGACCAATTGACTTCCGGCTTCTCTATACTATCTGTTCCATAGAGAATGTAATACCGACAGACTTAAAAGTGCAACAAGCGTGAACTGACGGGTCCATCGTTAGGAGGCGGGACTTCCTGGTTAGTTTGGGAATTTTTCTCTCTCGCATAGGGCGGGTGCCTAGAGGTGGCATGCCGAGCCTTGAGTATGGTGGTTGTCTGTGTGTAATAGGAGTCCCGGCAAAAAGAAAAAAAGGGGCAAAAGCATAGTTATTGTGTGCTGAATGTGGGGGTGTTTTTAGTTTTTTAAAAGTTCCCATACAACGCAAATGCAGTTCCTACTTATTTTCCCCAAATTGCCGGAGGGGTGTGTGTTGATCGGCTTACAACAGCCCTACAAATGTAGCACCTCGTTAATATGGTAGTTCGGAGGCGGGGCCCGGTGCGGGATATTTATAAATTATATTACTGAGTACATTTTTATCTCGCTTCCATCCAAAAAGTTGAGAGTGGTGAACCTTGTTCTGTGCTTCTCCATTTAATGCAGTTAACAACCCTGTGACATACATTAGGGTGAAAGTGGCTTCCAAATCATCCTAGCCCGATACTAACTAACCACTACCCCTGAGAGTTGTTGTGCAAATAAAATGGAGGAGATCATGTGCGCTGCCTTAAAAATCCTTGGAGGACAGGCGGGATAGAATTTTGGTAGACCCGGATAGCTGGAAGAGAACTTTACAACGGTCATATGTTGCCATCCAAGGTCGTGTTTTTCACAATCTCCCAAGGCGTTGCAGTGCTGCATTGGCAGAACAATCGGGCCCAAACGAGGTCGGATCGCTCTCCTGGTGGCTTTTCTTTTTAAAGGGGCAGGAGCTGATCACGCCAGCCGACCTATGGGGTTAACAACCGCACGAATCCGACAGCGCGGGGGGGGGTAGGGTTGCCAGCCTCCAGGTGGGGCCTGGGGATCTCCTGCTTTTACCACTGATCCCCAGCCGACAGAGATCAGCTCCCCTGGAGAAAATGGCTGCTTTGAAGGGTGGACTCCATTGCATTGTACTATGCTGAGGCCCCTCCCCTCCCCAAACCACGCCCTCTCCTGGCTCCACCCCCAAAGTCTCCAGGTATTTTCCAACCCAGACTTGGCAACCCTGGGGGGGGGGCGGCCTTTCGATGGCAAAACCGGGGGAAGCTGACTCCTTCCCATTCCCGAGTGCCCAAGAACCTTAAATAGCACTCTCGAATGCCCCTCTGAAAGTTGACCCTTTCTGGCGCTGGCTGTTTGGCATTCCGCCACAAACCCCCCACAGTTTGCAGCCTCGCCGAACGAATTAGAGAGCGTGTCCGTCCCCCCGTCCCCCCCCCCCGCTGCATGCAGATGCCCTTTGTATCCTTTGACTTGCCTGGTGATCGGCTACATTTTTGTCCTTTGCCTGGTCGACGGAGTCGCATTTCCGTTCCGATCGGAAGCCGGCCCGGCGTTCATTTTCCCTCCATGAATAAAACCAGGACGGGAAATTAAAACCCCTCTTCTCATGCAAAATAATCATCTCCTGAGCCTCACAGTCACCCATTGCTGAAGGCTCCTCCGCTCCTCCGAGCCTTGTAGTAACTGTTCTCCACAGAGACTGATGCTATTTTTGGTTAAGCGTGTACTAGGAACAGCATACAGTTTCAGAATGTTATCAGCAGTTCAACATGTACCTCAAACCAGCTGCACTGGGTGAAAAGCCTAGCTGTGCTCCTCTTGGAGCATTGGGTGTTCATATGCAGCCGTTCACATGGATGTGTGCCTACGTGAGAAGACATGGATATATTCTTTCCTTACTGTTGAATTTTTAAGTAGGTTTGACAAAATTCTAACAAGGCATTCCGAAGAAATACCGGTAGCAAATTACCAGGGACAAGGATGAGGGATCAGAGAGTTACAGATAGATGGGCAGACACTAAGTATCTTCCTGTTTCACTTGAACCCTTTGATGTGTGGATTGCTACTCTTAGGGAAGCTTCCTTCTGCGCCCCCCCCCCCCACACACACACAAAGAGGGAGGACAGGTTTCTCCATCTTTGGCACTATGGACGCCAGATACCCCTCTGCATCCACATCTATCATTAGCTAGATGGAATAGAATGTCTCTTTCTCTAAGCTGCACTATCCAGTTTGTACTTCCTAAATAAATCAGTTATTTTCTTTTAAGCTGATAAGTGGCTTTGTGTAACTTTGTAGTCTTACAAGCATATGCTCAACAAAGGAGCTCTGCTGCATTCTGAGACTTCAGTGCACTCTGCAAAATTTAGCAAAGGATCTGGCTTAACATACCAGCTCTCCCAATATTCCATCTTAAAAAGTATTTTTATTTATTGATTTGATTTATATATCATCCTCCCCAAACGGGATCAGGGTGGTGTACAACAATTAAATAATACAATTAAAATAACATTAAAATAACAAATGTACATAGAATAATGTCATAAAATACTGTATACCAGCAGAGAAACCAGTTGTTAAATCAACTCCGATGTCTAACCAGATCTCCAGTCAGATCCAGGCCCCTGATGGATGATTGGCCAAAAGTTGGGGGGTGGGGGGGAGATGCCCACTGCCTCAACCAAATGCCCGGTGGAAGAGCTCCATCTTGCAGGTCCTGCAGAACTGCAATAAGTCCTGCAGGGCCCTAATCTCATAGGGGAGCTTGTTCCACCAGGCAGGGGCCAGGGCCGAGAAGGCCCTAGCCCTGGTCGAGGCTAATCAGATGTCCCTGGGGCTGACGACCATCAAGAGATGTTGATCTGTGGACCTCAGTGCAGAAAACAAGATAATAAAAACAACTAAGTGCACTTGAGCTTACTATGAAGTAGAATTACCCTGTACACCAGGCTCTTTTTCTGTCCAGTCTTTTTACTATTCCTGATTATTATGTGTTTTCTAACTTACAAATTATTTAATCATGTAGCATTGCTTTCATTTTTGACAGATGGAGGCCCTGGTCGCACGGAAGGTTTTGGGCCGGGAGAGGGACGGATCGGGGGCGCAACAAACGGGCGCAATCTCACCGCAACATCTGGGAAGCGGCGCGCACCCGTCCCTGATCCGGCCCTTCAGGCCGAAAACCCGCTGTAAAAAAGAACCACCCCTAGAGGTGGACTTACTAGAAAGGCCGCGGCAAGCGCGGCCGTGGGATCGCTGGCGCGTCCTTCTGCCGGTGCATCCGAGGCTCCTGGCCGAACTGCGCATGCTCACACATGCGCAGTTCAGCAGCCTCCCTCTCTGTTTCGTGGCTTTCTCCCTGGTCTCCCCGGCATCTGATTGTGCCGGGGAGCAAGTGCACAGCAGCTCACGGGATTTGTGTGATCCCACTGCCGCGTGCCTATTTTGGTGCGGCTTTCAAAAGCCGCAATTTGTCTGCGCATTCCCCCCCCCCCCCGTGTGGCAGGGACCGGAGAGTATTTCCTGAGTGGACTGTTTCTCAAACACTGCTTTCTTAAAAAAAAAAAAGTTACTTGTAAGCCAAACAAAAATAAATTCCTATTACTCAGTTCTGGCTCAGAACTTCTTTACAATGTGACTTCAGTGCAAAATAATTTGAGTCCTACAAGGAAGGCTACCTCAGTAGTATTTCACAACTCATGGACAGCTGCATTCACAATTACCGTCAACCAGAACAGCCACAACTAGTATGTACCCTGTGTGCCACCCCAACAAAACACACACACACACATATATATATAAGATATAACTGTTCCCCCAGAACTTTTAATAACAGCTCGAGTCTGCCGCTGGAAGGACAATTAAAAAGATCAAGGAACCAACTAGGAGAAGAGTGGATTGAGTAATCACAGCCATCGGGAAATTAATGTTACTAGCACTTTATTGTGTTGTGAAGTTTAAATGATTTTATAATTCTTTTAATCTAAATCGATATTTATGTTTTATTGTAAATTGTATACTGATTTTATGTAAGTCGCCCTTGGCTGGGAGGGCAGGGTAGAAATCCAGTAAATAAACAAACCTTTTAAATTTGCTGGAGAAGACAGGCACCCCTGGCATGAAGTCCAACTTCTTAGGGAAGCTCCCCTCTCATCAATCTTCCAGTCGCAAATGTTTCTTGGTGGGAAGCACTTGCTAACCATGAGCCTCACCAGGCAGTGGCTTCACCCACCTTCCTGAAATATAGTGCAGTTGCCACATTGGGAACAGGGCTCAGAAGAGCCACAGGTGGCATGTCTAAGAGCCACTGAATGAGTATCACTCATGTAACATCCAGACGTTTCCTCTGCAAACCCTACAGGAGTAACAAAGAAATCTCCATGCCTGATTTTTGCTTTCTAAAAACTGGTTTCTTTCACATCAAGATTAGTTCCCATTCATTTTAATACTAAACATTTTCAGCCCCCCCCCCGATCCATTTGGGATTAATTACTCAAGGATTATGGCCCTCACTCCAGCTATTTCCCCCTGCCAAGTTGCAGACACATTTGAGGAAACATTACTATTTTATAGGACATTGTACCTTGCAAAACAAGTACAAGGAGACATAACACTGCATACAAGTTTGCTCCTTACATTCCAGGACACTCAAGCCTTTCTACCAATAATAGGTACACAGATGAGGGGAATTAAAAACCCCTGGCCATCATCATTGCTACACCTTGGCTGTGCTTGGTTCACTGTAGCATATTTCTGCGACTGTGCTGGGAGAAATATGCAGCATATAAGTTATGGAGTCACACATGGTCCATTTTTATTACTGACTGGGTGTTTAGTGTTGACTTTTGTCTTTGTCCTTGCATGACAAACATGCTGCTTATCAGCAGGGGGTAAATGCCACTTAAGAATCTGCCTGTATTTATGCACAGTCCTGCCTGGTTGACAACCGATAAACAAAGCCTAACAAGCACCATCTCCTGTTAATAAATTATTACTGGAAGCCCACTTGAACCACAAGGAGTATGTTTTAATAAATAAACAGGATTCCTGCTTATGCAGAATCAAGAAAGCCTTGCTTTCAGCCACTGAGACAGCTCAGCAATCTGGAAAAGTGGTAACACCATGCAACAGAAATGTCAGTTGTGATGATCCTATTCAGCAGCAACACGGACAGATACCTGATGTGGCTTATGTATTTAGTCACACAACCCATCCCACGCACTGCCCCTCCTGTTACCTACCGAACCAAAAGCAGACAAGCTGCCAGAACAATACTAAATGTTAGCAATTACTGCACTCCAAGTAGATATATAAACTGTATTAAAAACATATGACATTTGGTTGGATTTATATTCTTTATTATCTGACTGCACATTCTAAAAGTCTCACTGATCTATTTCAGTGAAGTTTGGTTAGCAAAACTTCCCACAGCCTCTGACCCATTAACTGCATCTTTGTGCCTTCCATGCTGCTGTTCTTAATAGCATCCAAAATATCTCACTTTCCTTCAAATCTGCATTCAAATCTGTGGCTTTACAACTGGCAATCCCTGGTGGTCTCTGAGCAACGATTTGCCACAGCCAGGAGGTTACCACTGGACAAGTAAATAACAGATCAGGTAAGAGTGGTTTTTCCATTAGTGTCTTCCATGCCAGCTGCATTCCCATCAATAGAAGTTATGACTGGACTGTCTGTGTGCACTATATCTTCCATGCTGGAGAGGATCATGATGGTTTTGCACTGGAAAAGAAGGTTCACATTCCTGGAAATGGGGCTGGTAAGATGAATCAAACTGCTGGCTGTTGGGTCTTCTACTGCGATTCCATCTTTGCTGGGTGGCGTGAGGTGCAGGGGGGTGCGAAGGACTGTAAACAGACTGACTGTCGTAACAGGTGTTCTGGTTCTGGGTAGTTCTTCTGAAAGAGAAGCCACAAAGCTTCAGAGTGTAGACAACTAGGTCTTGAAGGACTTGGCAGAGAAGTTCAGACCACACTGTAAGTTAAGAAGGAGCCTCGAGGCTGTTCCATAAGCTTTTTTGCACTTGAACAGAGCACTTTTCAACAACACTTCAAGGCTTTGAGGGGGGGGAAAGGCTGCTAAGGCAGTTCTAACTTTCAGAGAGAAAGGCGAGTCATAAATAAACAAAGAGTTTCACTCAGACCACTCCTGGCAGCTGCAGATATAGATCCAAGCACAGGAAGGAGCTGCACAAATCTACACTAAATGGAACAAGACTCCCAGTTACTAGAGGGGCTACTCCTCAGAGATTTGTTGTTGTTTTTCTGCTGTCAAATCATAGCAGACTTATGGTAACCCATAGGGTTCTCAAGGCAAGAGACCTTCAGAGGTGGTCTGCCAATGCCTGACTCCGCATTATGACCCGGGTATTCGTTGGTGTTCTCCCATCCAAATACTAGCCCAGGGCCACCCCTGCTTAGCTTCCAAGATCTGACAAGATTGGGCTAGTCTGGGCTATCCAGGTCAAGGCCTTCAGTGATTAGAGAAAATAAAAATATTGTTTGGCACCATATATTGTTTGGGGTACGTTTTCTGACCTGTGGCAGGGGGAATGTCATTGAACATCAGTGTCTTTACTCAGGCAAGAGGCAGAAGTTACAATCTGCAGTTCTTTGCACTGATATAACAGATACTGCGCTATCTTCCAGTCATCTCAGAAAAGTGCAAAGTGAGCTTTGCCTGGCCGAGTATATTTGGCATGCCTAGGTTCTGCTACACAACCTTGAAAACTAGTATCTGGCACAAAATTTTGCATCTTTCACTCTTAAGAATTCTGTTGTCAGCCCATCAATAGAAGTTCTGACTGGACTGTCTGTCTGCACTGTATCTTCCATGCTGGAGAGGATAGTGAGGGTTTTGCACTGGAAAAGAGGGTCCATAAGAGGGAAAATAAACGTTTCAAGATTGGCTAGTACACATCACTCAGCACCACAGGGTTCCAATCAATGCACCCTTTCTTACCTGCCTGCCACCAAGTACTTCACAAAAGCCTATTTTGGAAAGGCTTACTTCAGAAGTACAATTATGCAAATCAATCAGACATAATCAAATTTAATTTGTATGATTTCTGACTGGATGAAAATCTGGGTGATTGTTGCTACTACACACATATAACTCCAGAGTGAAGTATCCTCTTCAAGAGATACAAACCATATATACATGTAAATCTATATACTATCAGTGGCATGTGGCCCCCATCTGCAGATAGCTAATTCCACGGATCAGGGCCACACAGACACTAAACAGATTTTTCAGCAAACTGGGAGGACTCCCCAAGTTTGCAAAAAAAAATAAATAAATCAGAAATATTAAAAAAAAACTATATGGGGGGAGCAATTCCTCCAAAAGTTAAGTAGCGTTTGTTGGCTGGACAGGGAGCCATGCTGAATTCAGCAGTGGGGGCAGCTGCACAGCCTCGCTAGGCCTGGCAGTGGCGGCCACCAGCAATAGTGCAGCCCATGAGTCGTGTTGGGCTCAGTAGCAGCTGCACAGCCTGGGAGCCCTGCTGGGCCTGGCAGCAGTGGCTGTGCAGCCTGGCGAAGGCCCTACGTTTTGCTGGGCCTGGAGTGAAGGGGGGATCTCACAAGTACCATGGTCCCACACTTGCTACTTATAAGATGCCAGGAATTCTCTCACCTGTATGGGTTTTGTCTAACCCTTCCTCTTCCAGCAAGAATGTGCCTGCAACAGAAAAAGCGAAAGGCTACTAGACTGCTGGCACTCAATTGTCATAAGCATGGGCTGGAAAATGCGAATAGAACTTTGTCTCCCATAATACCAAAATTCAGGGCACCTAATGAAGCACATAAGCGAAAGATTCAGAATGGACAAAAGTAAGTATTTCTTTACTGAACCATTAATTAAATTGTGAAATTTGCTGCCAGTAGACATGCCTCGAACATGGATGGCTTTAAAAGGGGAAAAGAGATTAGCCACAACAACCAACGGCAACTTGCACATTGGGAAACAGTGTACTTCTGCATACCTGTGCTAGAAAGCAACATCAGAGGAAAGCCTGTGCCCTCTGTGCCCTGTTTGCTGGCTGCTAAACAGGATGCGGAACTAGATGGATCACTGGTCGTCTTAAATTATATTAGCCTTATGGTATCATGAGATTCCCAGAATCTCTTTCAGCATCCTACAGTCTAGAAGTAGCGTTATCCCCAGAGGAGGAGAAGAGATTGTCCCTCTTATTGAATATGGACTTGGATCATCCCTGCAGTAGAGATTTGACTAATTTGTTTCTAGTTTTGTTTCAAAAGGAAGTGGAGCTCCCCAACAGCAGGATTAAGGTTTGACCTATTTTATACTCAAAGGGACAGAAAAAAAGATGGTCAAGAGATGGATCATTAAATCCACTAATGGCAAAGCATTCGAGCACCTGACCTCATTGTTTCCTCCTGCTCTTATTATACTGAGCATCCAGAAAGAGGGGACAGGGAGGGGATGAAAGAGAAATGGGAAACCTTTGTTCTTGCAATGCACACTGTTGCAAATTTCGTGGATTGTAGTCAGCTGCTTGAAAACCAGAACTGGGTGCATATCCGCACAATTCATTATTCATCCATCTATACACAGCCGTGTAACGATTCCTTTAAAGAAAAAACATTAATGGAGTTATATAGCTTCAATAGGATGAAAGTGAACTAACTTCTATGCAACAGCCTTCAATACATTTCAGCCGGAAATGCAGAGATTACAATGTGTAGATTTCTGTAACAGTGAAAAGTTAATTACAAATTGGATAAATCTTGGAAGGCTCACTCAAGCTTCTGTGCTGGGACCTTGGCATGGCTCACATAGACTGACCTATGGGGGTCTTTCACCTAGCTGGAATGGATGAGGGCTGACAAAATGAAACTTAATCCCAACAAAACATAGGTGCTACTGGTGTGTGTGTGGGGGGGAAGGTCTGATCTGGGAAATGGCTTAGCCCAGGTTCTAGATGTGGTTGCACTTCCTTAAAGGAGCAGGTTCATAGCTTGGGGGTGTTGCTGGGCCTGAACCTCCTGCTAGATAAACAGTGGCTGCAGTGGCCAGAGGTACCTTTCAGCAGCTTTGGCTGCTGAGTTACCTGTAGTCCTTTCTGGACAGAAAAGATCTTGCCACTGTGAGGCATGCCCTGGTAATGTCTAGATAAAATTTATTTATTTGATTCATAAACCACCCTCCCCTTGAAGAGCTTAGGGGAGTGTACACCACAATGTGCTCTACAAGGGACTGCCCTTGAAGACTGTCCAGAAGCTAGTTAGTACAGAATACTGCAGCCAAAATATTGACTGAAGTGGGTCATAGGGATCATATCACTGCAGTCTTGTTCCACCTACACTGGTTTCCAATTTTCTTCTGGGCTCAATTCAAGGTGCTGGTATTGACCTTTAAAGCCCTGTACAGCCTAGCAGCAGAAAAGGAGATTGGATTTATACCCCACCCTTCACTCAAGTCTCAGAGCGGCTTCCGATCAACACCCCTGCACAATACTTATCGGATTTGACTTCTCCACAGCTGCGTAGAGCATTTATGCTGGCCCGCTTTAATGTGCTCCCCTCTGCGGTTTTAGCAGGAAGATTTAAGAAAATCCCCTACTCTGTTAGGGTTTGTGGTTGTGATTCAGAGGAGATTGAAACAATCGAACACGTATTCCTCCACTGTAGTTTGTATGATGACATTCGGGCAGTCTATCTAGAAGCCATACTTAAGAAAGATATCAAGCAATCAGATGACAGAATGTTGTACCGTTTATTGGCTTCACAAAATACAGTGGTTATTGAAGCGGTGGCTAATTTCTGTAGCTGCCTCATAATGAGGAAGCTGTGTGTTAAATCCATGAACTGACGGGTGACTGTTTATGATTCTGATCCATGCCAATAAAGGTTTTGAATTGAATTGAGATCAGGGCCCTATGTGATCTTCTTCAATTCCGCAAGGCCTGTAAGACAAAGCTGTTCCACTAGGCCTTTGGCTGAGGCAGCGGTCATCCATGTATGGCCTTCCTGAGGTCACCCATTTATTAACAGCTGGCTATTATTCACCCATTATCAGTGGGCTAGGGAATCTCTCACAACCAGCTAATTCTATCCTTGGGCTGTGATCACCATTTTAATGTATATTACTGTGTTTTAAATGTTTCTTTATATTTATTGTATTGTTGAGGTGTTGTTACCCACCCTGAGCATGCTCACAGGAAGGGCATGCTATAAATCCTAAAAAAAAATAAAAAAAAATTGCGACTCCTTTCCCTTCCCCTCCCCACCTGTGAAGTAGGTGGGGCTGAGAGAGCTCTTTCAAGAACTGCCTTTTCAAGGAAAGCTCTGACAGAACTATGGCTTGCCCAAGGTAATCCAGCAGCTGCAAGTGGAGGAGTGGGGAATCAAACCCAGTTCTCCCAGATTAGAGTCCGTGCACTCAACCACTACACCAAACCTAGAACCAACATACTTTAAGGACTGCCTTCTCCCAAATGGTCCAACTTGCTCATTCTGGCCCTGCTTCAGTTGCCCCCACTATCTGATGCTAGATGGGTGGCGATGCAAGAAAGGACCTTCTGTTGTGGTATGTTTGAAAGTTTTTATGCTCGTTGCCTTGTGGGCCCTGATTGTGTAGAAAGGTTGCATAAAATGCTTTAAATAAAAGTAATATTTACTAGGGACTCTTATAAAAGAGCTGAGGAGGAGTGCACGTGTGCCTCTAACGTTCTAGTAGAAGTTCAGTAGAAGACTCATTCTTCCTAGCTAGGAGAGAACTCCCCCCCCCCCAGGTCACAATTAACAGTGTCCCAAAAAGTGACATTTGGTTAACGTTCTTAGATCACCTACAAGGATTGATTCAGGACTAGAGGGTCCTGCAGAATGTCTGGCTCCATCTTGCTCTGTGGGGCAAATCAAAAGGGACTGTTCACATTGATATGTAAAAATTATTATCTAGAGAATCTCATCTCATGGACCACAGGGATTTGGACATGATAATAATTTGGACCTTTGTTTGTAGTACTTCTCTAATCAAATATTTTACCTAATTGACAGAAGCTAGTGGCAGACTTGATAGTGAAACCACTTCCTCCCTTTAATGCTTCTTCAGGCAGGCAAAAACAACAAATCTTAGCTAATAAGGCAGCAGTGAAAACACCATACCTGCGGG
Organism: Gekko japonicus; assembly: GCF_001447785.1. Lineage (NCBI taxonomy): Eukaryota > Metazoa > Chordata > Lepidosauria > Squamata > Gekkonidae > Gekko > Gekko japonicus. The sequence continues at coordinate 1,021,303 of NW_015173680.1, read as the reverse complement.
CAGCTCCTCTTCTAAGGTCATCAATATAGTTCTTCCTGTCTATAAAATGTCCTCTGTAGCTATTGAACACTAGAAGAAAAGGAAGCTTCAGAACAGTTCCAAAAAGCACTATTCCAACTATTCCAAACAACATGCTTGAAGCAGCAGAATATCTACATTTGCCAAAAACGGTACAGATTTAGTTACTGTTTTTCAGACTGTTTTTCAAACTGTGTATCCTTGGAGAACCTCTAAGCTAAGGAAACAATCAGTAATGGCTGATAATTTGCCTTCTCTCTCTTTTTTGTTTTGGCCCCCTGCAGGGGATTTTTTATTGCATCTTCTATAAACTACAAAGAAACAAGGAGGGGTAACTACAAACTACAGGTGAAAGTAAAGAGAACCACTAAAAACCCAAGAGGTGGTGGTCATACATTGCTTACAAAATTAGCTTTAAGACAATTAAGATTTGTTAACATTGAAGGTGATCAAAAAGTCTATCGCTTCTCTTATATCCATTCCAGCTAATCAGACTATTCAAAGAGACAAACAAGAGAATAATTAATTTTCGCCAGTGCAAACATAAGGAAACATCAGCATCTCATTTTAAAAAAAATGTTGTTCCCCCAATTGGTAACCGCCTCCCCTCTTAAAACCAGGACTTCTTCAAACATATATATACTATCTCATCTCCCCTTCCTTTATTGCAATCTTTATCTTCTTCTCCTAATGGTCCATATTATTACGGCAAGTCTAACTAGCCTTAAAAACAGTTTCAGTTCTTTCCTTTTAGGGCCTAATTTTCTTCTGGAGAGTCTGTCCATAATTACCGGGCAAATTTTCTTCTTTATGTAGATTGGGTATAAATCCCTTTGCTTTACTTCACTTTCAATCTGCAACCGGTCCCAAAACGTCATTTATAGCTTATTGAGGATTCTCCTGTCTTCATAACGCTTGTCTTTGGAATCATGTAGTTGATTGTCAATTGTTGGCTCTGTTCTTTAACAAGTATATTTTTGGTACCAATAGGGGTCACCATAACAGTTCACAATTTGGTAGAGTCTGTGGTATTCAGGTCACCTGACCTGACCAGCCTCTAACTTCCTGAAGGAGCCCTTAAATTCCATCTCAGTCTTTCTCTGCTTTCGATCGCCATTTTCGGGGATGTTTAGTTTTCTTTTTTTAAACTGCAAAAGTCCCAAATGTTTGTCTTTCACTTGGGCGCTTCTTGTAGGCTCTTTAATACAGTCCATATTGCTTATAGCTCCGTCCCCCCCAGAGGATGCTCTGAATTCGCTTTGTTGTATGGGGGGAGAGTTCCCCCCCCCAGCTTAGTAGGGGAGGACTGCAAGCCGTTGCTCTGATGTTTTGTTTCAACTTTATTCACTCTTCATATGTAGATCAAGTAGATCTCACCAACAGGTATGCTTATTTACCGCCGACCTCCACTCGCTAGATGGGATATGCGTAGCTTAGTCCTTGCAGGAACACAGCAGAGAAAGTCGGGGCAAAGGAACACCTCCAACCACCAGCAGCGCGCCGGGGAGAGGCGACCCTCAGCGCCCCATGACTAGAGACCCATCACAAGGACCCCCGGGAAGTGTGCACATTCACACCCCCTCTCTAACTGCTGGTTTACAGGCTGCATCCCTAGGAGCCCCCAGGAGACACAGCCGCCATCAGCTCACCGAAACCCCACCCCCTCAATTTGCCTTCTCTTTCAATGGGCAGTATCAGAGGTGTGCAAGGTCTGTTCTAGATGAGAATCACATCATACAGGGGGAAGGCGGGGGCACAGTGGTTCTGGCCAAGTGCCCTAAGAACCAGGAATACATCTAGAACACACCCCAACATTCTGTCATATCCTGCAGTTTCATAGGAAATGTACAGCAAGTAGTATAGATTGGCATTGCCTTTATATTGCAGGGGAGGGGGGACAGAGAGAATTCTAACATGCCCAACCCCCCTAGCAAGTTTATGGCTGAACTGAAATTCGAACCAGCTATGGAGATGGAAAACTGCAAGTTGGGGGGGGGTCCCCCCAGGTTTCATCTATTCCCTGTAAAAAATGGAACATTTGAAGAAAATGCAACTATAAGCATTATTTATATTCTTACCAGGTCTTTTTAAAGCATCTAACATGCATTATGTAACTTAACACAAAATGCTACTTTTTGACATTTTTATAACAATTAAATGTGCTACTTTTATTAGAACAATAGCTACAAAAATAGTAACGCAAACAGTTGAGCAGTCCAGCATATCAAACCATATTATACTGGTCAGTCCTGGGCAGGTCAACTCAGCAATTAATCCTATCTAGTTCAATGGGACTTATTGCTAATAAATAAGCCATATGATGGCAGCCTTTGTCTGTACTAGACAGAAAAATGGGGTGTGGGTGAAAGAAAAAGGAGTTTAAGTCCATGATAAATGAAAAAAAGTTCTCTTGTCCACACAGTCAGCATTATCCAGGCATATTACAAATGCCTGCAATATCTTTTTACCAAGGGCAACACTGGAGTTACTGTATAACGCACATGCAATTATTCTTTTTTAAAACAGCTTCCAACTGGGAGGGGGACTAATGGCTGATTTACATCTTTAAGGAGTATCAATAAATTTGAATCTTGAATTAAACTTTGAAATAATGTTGATCGGTTCAGGATCATATCACATACAGTCAGTCATATGAAGTGCAGATAAAACTGGTCACATAAAACTAGGAGATTTTGGGGATAGACCCTGGGGAGGGGAGGGATCTCAGCAGGGTATAATGCCATGCAGTCCATCCTCCAAAGCAGCCATTTTCGCTCGGGGACTATCTTGGTTATCTGAAGATCAACTGTAACAGTGGGAGATCTCCAGGTGCCACCTGGAGGTTGGCAAACCGACACAAAACCCATAGTGTCTCACGTAAATAACAAATATTTCAACAGAACACCATGAGGTTTCTGCCTTATACTCAGAAAGGGGTTTTCTTAATTCACCACAAACGTTCCAATTTTTCATTTAGAAAAAATATAGTACTCAGGGGAAGTGAACAAAGTGACCAGTTTTCTCCATGTCCACTGCCTTTTCTTCTACATAAACCTCTGTTAGTAGAGGCTGCTTCCATCAGCAGAATAGAATTCCAAATGCCCCAGTCCCACTGAACACTACAAATAAGGAAGGGTACAAAACTTACGTTCTAGTGCCATGTTTGGATCCATTCCTTCAACATCAATTAGGTATCTTAACACAACAGCAGGAGAGCATCAATAAATGTGAAGAACAGAACAGAAAAACTGGGCATATAACAGAACGTTGCAAGTCAGGGTCCCCAACCTTTCTGATACTGCAGCCACCTCTAGAATTTTGAGAGAAGGCGGTGAGCGCCACCCCAAAACAGCTGCCACAGGAGGCAGAGCCAAATGCAGTACCTCCCTCCATGCTTTGTAAAAGAATTGTACGGCAACTGAACACATACAGCTGACTTATTCAGAGTCCTGCCATTGGTCTATCTAGTATTATCTATACTTTGGTTGAAATAATGGTTCAGTTAAAGGAAGGACAGCAAGCCTAAAGGAGGACTGGGAGAGAACATAAGAACATAAGAGACGCCAATGTTGGATCAGGCCAAAGGCCCATCCAGTCCAACACTCTGTGTCACACAGTGGCCAGAAATACCAGTGCCATCAGGAGGTCCAGCAGTGGGGCCAGGACATTAGAAGCCCTCCCACTGTTGACCCCCCCCCCAAGCACCAAGAAGACAGAGCATCACTTGCCCCAGAGCCCCTAGCTATACCTTGTGGCTAATAGCCACTGATGGACCTCTGCTCCATATGCTTATCTAATTCCCTTTTGAAGCCGTCCATGCTTGTAGCACCCACCACTTCCTGTGGCAGTGAATTCCATGTGTTAATCACTCTTTGGGTGAAGAAGTACTTCCTTTTATCCGTTCTAACCCGACCGCTCTGCAGTTTCATGGAGTGCCCACGAGTTCTTGTATTGTGAGAAAGGGAGAAAAGTACCTCTTTCTTTACCTGCTCTTTCCCATGCATAATCTTATAAACCTCGATCATGTCACCCCTCAGTCGTCTTTTCTCCAAGCTAAAGAGCCCTAAGCGCTTTAACCTTTCCTCATAGGGAAGGTGTTCCAACCCTTTTATCATTCGAGTTGCCCTTTTCTGCACTTTTTCCAAAGCTATAATATCCTTTTTAAGGTGTGGTGCCCAGAACTGCACACAGTATTCCAAATGAGGTCTCACCATTGATTTATATAGGGGCATTATTATATTGGCTGATCTGTTTTCAATACCCTTCCTAATAATCCCCAGCATAGCATTGGCCTTCTTTATTGCAGTCACACACTGTCTCGACATTTTCAGTGAGTTATCCACTACAACTCCAAGATCTCTCTCTTGCTCAGTCTCTGCCAGTTCAGACCCCATCAATGTGTATTTATATTTAGGATTTTTGGCTCCAATGTGCATCACCTTGCACTTGGCCACATTGAACCCCAACAGCTTCTACTCCCGAACTCTCATCTACCTCCATGATACAGCCCAGCTCCCTGAACTCTTAAGACTAAAACTAAGCTCCCTCTTTGCTCATGGCAACAGTCAGTCAAGACTGCAGGGGAAAGGAACCAGGCACTAGCTAAGGAAAGCCTGGGTGCTTAGCAATTCTCCTGATTCTCTAGTGGCTGGGAAATAGTCGCATATGAATGAGGGCAGTCAATAACTAGCCCTGTCTTACAATGACCCCACCCACTGTCTGAAAAGCTTGGTGGGGCACCAGAGGAAATACAGGCAGGTGCTTCATTGGGGAACCCTGTTGTAAACAGTTGGAGAAAGGCAGGCTAAACAGCACATATATAAATGTCTTAACAGCTTGACCCTATCCATGTTTAGATGGTTAGTTCAGTAAACATTCCCAAGATCACCACCAAAGTAGGCTAGCTTCATCATGGACACTAGAAACCATTTAAAAAATGGAGGAAAACAATGTTGCTTAAAACCATTCTATAGCTTCAAAAAAAGTACACAATACTCTGGCTTCAAGGAAATTGAGAAACTATCTGGAATAGTCCTCTGAATGGCCCACAAGCTTTTGAGAGGTGGATTTTATCAAGGGCCCAGTCTTTAGAGCAAAGACAGAGCCCTGCCTTACACAATGGAGGATACGTTCTTTGCTCCTGAGCAATTATAAGGGCACTACCAGTTAAAACCATGCTGTGGAATCAATATTTCCCAACCTGCACTAAAGAAGTCTGGTTCCAGATTTGACCCAACATGTGTCTGTGCCCCTGCTTCCCTTAAGGGGAAAATGATATTGCATGGCGATGCAACCAACCTTAGATCATGCTAAAACCTAGTTTTATTAGTTTTGGGTAACAAACAAAGCAGTGCTTACAAACAACATGATATAAACTGAAGTACCAAACAGAGGCTTTTGTCCAGGAGAATTTGGACCCTAAACCTTCTTTCCACTTGTGCTCCTCTTTGTCTGCCTCACAGGTGGTCCTCGGTAGCACAGTACATTCGTGCATAAAGCTTCTTGGAAGACAATGATCTTGCATGAGCAAAAATGTGTAGCACCAGAGGAACACATGTTCTACAACAGAGGATCGCCTTCACAACAGATGAAGAGAAGTACAAGAAGGCAGAAGGTCTAGGATCCAGACCACTGGCTTTACATTCAGCAAGGAATTGTGTGACAGGTATTCAACTGCTTGAATATCTCAGATCATTAACATTTATTTCTCAGTCAACTCACCTGCAAATAAGGTAACCAGTTCGATTCACGCCATGTGTGCAGTGAACACCAATCAGATTGTCTAGAAGACAGAGAATTCACGTTTGTTTTTTGTATATGGCTCAGCTGCACAGAATGTTATTCATTTGCCATTTTTCATTATGCAAGTCAGACAATGCAGACATTCCTACACAGCACTGTTTATGGCTAAGAATTAGCTCATTTATAAACCACTAAAAAGCTGACATAATCACACAGGAGACTAAACACCCCGTACTTCAGTTCCATCCTCAGTTAAAACCATACTAAGTAAAGACTTGTTGAAAAAGTAACAGTCACCTACTGTTCACCATTATTCCAGGGAATAGTTCGGCTTTCATTGTAAAAATGGTTGGCATGCACCAAGAAGAGAACAGGTACCCCTCCCCCCCAATTCCTTCCCTCTTCTCCCCCCATGTCAAGCTTTAGACTGTAAGCTCCTTGGGAAAGCAACCCATCAGCTTTGCTTATGCCCTATAGGAGAACTCTGCAGTGCAGACAGCCAACAGTAGCCCACTGTACAAAAGTTAGGAAAAACCAGTAAACTAAAATCACACATGCTATGCATTACTGAGACTGTAGTAAAGCCAGCTCTGTTGGCAGAGAAAAAGGTCAACACCACATCGTGTTAGATAATTCTCACCATTATGTTGGTTCTCCATCAAGAACTGCCTCACAGCAGTGATGAATTGGAAAACTGTCTCTTCATTTGGAACGTCATGTCCAACTGTAAAAATCTTATAGTGCTGCACGCTACCTGGTAGCTCCTGTAAGAATGGACAAAGCTTTCTTGATGTAACAAACATGAAAACAAGCTGTCACCGCCTACCCTTTTAAGGAATATTTATTCTCAGATACAAATGAAATTAAAAAGTTAATGTTTACCCCAGAGATCCTCTTTACTGAGAAGCCTTACCTATTTCCTAGGCAGCTGTGAAACAAATGGACTCAGAATGGGAGTTCAGCTACCTCACTGGAGTTTCCATCCAAGCTGAACTCCAGGTTTAGGCCCAATAAGCACCACTGACATCTAACCAGAGTATCTACATGGGAATTTCCCCTTGACCTATGCCCCAACCATTCCTGAAGTCACCCACATGTTTCTGCAGAACAGTGACTGGGTTATATCTAACTCCTACAGCTGTCCTGAATCTTACAACACACTTGCAGCGACCTCCAATATTATTACATCATACATTTTGTGCCTCCTATAAAGAGGCTTAATGATGCAACCCCTCACACCTTCTTTTCAGGCAAACTCAAACTACAATGCAGTAGTAATTTGCTGTGTTGCAGGTGTGGGAAATCAAACAGCTCACTCATTTTGGCCAAAATACTATCCTTGTTAGGTTTATGTACAATATTCCCCAAACACACACACCCTTCTGAAAACATTCTACATTGCTTCCCTGAATGCAATAGCTGTAAGAAACCCATCTGTAAACAGCTATACACAGTGCATCACAAGCTGAACATGAGTTAGCATAGAGATGGAGCTGCAAACAAGACTTATGCCATTTTGTACTATGTTTACTTCTCTTTTCAGTTGCCTTGAAGTCAACTCACACTGTAGCTGGTGCAGAACACTGTGGCTCATTTACTACAAGGAACGATGAGGAGTATGCACATTACATCCATTCTGCATTCACACCACTGGTTATCAGTTAGTTTCCAGCTTCAATTCAAGGTGCTGGTTATTACCTACATGGCCTAGGACCCACATCTACAGGACCACCTATCTTGACATGCAAAGCCTTCTGAAGCTACCATCTTGCTAAGGAGCAAGACTGTCCATACCAGAGCATTTTCTGTTGTGGCTTCCATCTGGATGAATGGCCTGCCTGATCAGGCCAAGAAGGCACCTACACTTGTGCCATTTTGCAAAATGTGTAAAATTGGAACTGTTCAGACAGACATCTTTATACAGGGAATAGTGATGAGGGAAAACAGATTTTTTTTGAAGGTCATTTTCTATAAAGGTAATCTGGATAGCCCAGGCTAGCCTTGATCTTGGAAGCTAAGCAGGGTTGGCCCTGGCTAGTATTTGGATGAGAGACCACCAAGGAATATCAGAGTCATGATACGGAGGCAGGCAATGGCAAACCACCTTTGAATGTCTCTTGCCTTGAAAACCCCATGGGGTTAACACAAGTCAGCTGCGACTTGACAGCAAAAGAAAAAAAAGGCTTCTAATTTTAATTGCTTATAAAATGTTTAGGCCGTTTTTTCTCGTGCTACATTGTTTACTGGTCATATTGTACTGTCTTAATTTCACTGTTGTCCAATTTATAGGATAGATTATACTGTTTTCATTTTCTTACACAGTTCATTGTATTCTACCTGTCTTTATTGCATTTTTTAATAACTACAATCTGCCTTGAGCCTTGACAAGAAAGATGGACAATAAAGGAACTAAAACAAACAGACCCTTGGCACTAAAGTCATAAGGACTTAGTTCCCCTCTATTCTGTGCTCATATGGATAACGGTCTGGTTCTGGGTAACACGCTTAAAGAAAGATGTACACAAATTGCAAATGGTTCAGAACAGACCAAAGAAGATGGCCAGAAGTCTGGGAAAAGTCCTATGAGAAGAGACTGAATTAAGTAGTTATGTATAATGTAGAAAAGGGGGTGGCAGCAGAGAGAGAACTACATGACCTGAAGGGTTGTCACAGAGAAAGTGGCAAGGATTTGCTCTCTGTTGCTCTGGAGGGCAAGGCTGGATCAAATGGGCTTAAGGTACAAGAGGACAGATTTCAACTGCACATTAGCAGAGACTTGTTAACTATCAAGGCAGTTTTACAACCAAACCAACTACTAAGGGGGGAATTGGCTCTCCCTCACTGAAGGTTTTCAAGTGGAAACTAGACAGGCATCCATTAGGAACATTTTTGCTTTAGATTTCTAGTATTGAGGAGGAAGGTGGACCATGTGGTCTGTAAGGCCTTTTCCAACTCTGCAATTTCACTCTGACAAAATATACTTATTCAAAGCTTTCTCTGTACCCCTGAATAAAAAAGATCCGCCTCCCAAACGAGAAGCATGACCATAATTTTAACAAGCATTTCCTTATGAAGAACCATAATGATCTTTTAAGGCATGTTTTATAAACTTACCTCTGGCTCATAATAGCGAGTTGTGTATGTTAAATCAATGATCAATCCAAGTTCTTCCTCCTGCTCTCTTACTTGATTAACAAGGTCAAATGGAGAAAACCGCTCATTTGGGGCAAGTCTCCATTCAAAACTCTGGGGAAAAAGTAGGATTAAAGGCAACCTAGAAAAGGTAGCTGAATAAAGTCTAGACTTTATTTATTTAGCATACACACACAGCTTTTGTTGTTCTTCTTTTGCATTGCTCCTCTGACACTAAGCATTCCAGCTCTCCCATTTTACCTCAGACACTTCTAGCATCTCTCCCTTATCTATAATTGAGTAAGACACAGCAGAGAAAATGCACTCCATCAGCCATTGGCCAGCCAGCTGCCGCTGAAGGCTGCTCCCCTGCCATTGGCTGGGAGGTGGGAGGCGAACGCTGCGTCTGAATGGCGCGGCGCCGGCAGCAATGCGCCCCACACCGCAGCCTGCTGCTTCCTTCTCCCCCCCCACTGTCCCCGTGGCTTCTCTGGGCCTCGCGAGGCCCAGAATCGCCGCTTCCTTCTCCCCCCCACTGTCCCCGCGGCTTCTCTGGGCCTCGCCAGGCCCAGAGTCGCCGCTTCCTTCCCCCCCCCAACTGTCCCCGCCCCACTTCGCCAACCCACCTGGAAAGCCGGACAAACGGGGGAAGCTTTCTTTGCCCCCCCCCCACTTTCTCTCTCTCTCTCTTTCTTCTTCCTCTCTCTCTCCCTCCCCCCTTCCTTCCTTCTTCCACCCACCCACCCTACCTGTCTAGGGGCCCGTTGTCTCCGTCCACAACGGGCTTTGCTCCCTAGTTTATATATAAACATCTATAACTTCCTAGACACGTTAAGCCTGTAGCCTCTAGACCTTACCGAGAAGCAAACATTGGCAACCCATAGAAGCTTTCTTCCTCCTTTCAGGGAAAGTTAGGATAAAATGTGGAAGGAAGAATCACATATACCACCCTGAACTTCTTGGACAAAGTGTGAGATAAAAATATACTAGACAGATACGTACATTTAGAATCAGATGAATGTAGTTGTTTCATACAGATAAAATCTAGGGCAGCAAATCATGCACAATGCAAACAGATCAAGGCTAAACCAGATACATTATTCAGAAAACCCCTGCATCAAACTGCTAATTTGACCAAGCAATGGGACAGGAAGTCTCCTCATTCAGATATGGATCAGGTATCACGATCAGTTTGACTACAGGCATGAGGCAAAACTGATCTGAAAAGTACTTTTGTTGTTCTTGACACAAATCCCTGTCCAATTTAACATTTTGTGCCAGAGGCATAATTCTGGCACAATGTCTGTACCTCTTATCAAGCCCCAGAAATGCTGTTTTATCTTGCATCTATTCTCTTATACACACTATTAAGCCAACCAGTTCACATTCTCATACCTCATCCAATGCTAGCTTAGTATGGGCAAACACAGAATTCTCTTTAAAAAGCTGACCAAATCTTTACACTGCCAACTGTCTTATTTGCTTTATGGATATCAACACTACTAAATCAAAAGCAAAAAGTAATTTAACAGTTAACATCTCCAAACACTTTACCTACCTTTTGAAGAGGAACTTTAAAAGCAATAAACCGGGTTCCAGGCATTCTTTTTCCAAGAGGTAGGTACTCAGTCCATCTAGAAGAGAGACCTCACAGTTATTCTACACTGTTTTGAACTGCAGTGTGTGTGCATATCTAGGTCTATAAGGCTGCAAAAAATGTAACCAAACTTCCTCAGACACTGAAATCAATAGGACTTGTCTTCCCATGTTAAAGATATATCCCTTGCCAACCATTGTTGAAAACCATGCATAAATAATTTAGATATATTAAACAGAAAGGGACATCCAACCATGATAGGTTAAGCCAATTGTATTGAGGTGGAAATCCAAACCAGGTGCACATATTTAAGTTCTCACCCTCCTACTCACGGAGTACAGAATGCCTGTAAGGTACTGTCGTGAAACGGGCCTGCTCCAACCTCCAGGCCTTGTTTCACCCTGTCCTCCAAGGTTAACACCTGGAGAGGCTGTTCTTTCTCTCTGAGGTAACCACTACCACCACCTGAAGAATTGCCTGCTGGGAGGGTCAGGATTCCCAGCTTCCCCTCCAAGTTCTGAGGTCTTGCCTCCATGTCTCCCACTGCCTGGTCGCTATGGGACCGTTTACTGCCTTGTGCACCCCTGGAGAAATAGCCACTTGCCAACTGACTGCCTTCCCACTAGTGCTCCTTTTAAAATAGCATGTCCAAGATGGTGGAGATCTATATGGTACAGAAAACCACTACCCACATCAAAAGTTATAAAGTATTTATTAAAAAGAAAATGTTTACAAGCATACTTTTAGCACAGCACCAGATTTGAGCAAGGGATTAAAAAGAAATGGGTAAAACACAATTCTTCCATCCCTCTCTCTATACCTGCCCTAACAGATTGTTAAAATATAGGACAGACGCCTCAGTTTAGGAAGTTATAGATCTCTACAGTGTAACCAGTACCTTGAAGGGTCCTCCAGCTCTCCAGGCAAGCACATGGTTAATGGCACCACCTCCAGACCTCAGTTAAGAGTTTTGTCTGCTCTGATGGTCTCAGCACAAAAGAAACCTTCCTTTGGTGTAGTTGTTAGGAATGTGAACTCTAATCTGGGATAACTGGGTTTGATTCCTCACTCCTCCACATACTGCATATACTGCTCTACATACTGCTGATGTGACCTTGGGTCAGTTACAATTGTTTCAGAGCTGTCCTCTCACAAGCAGTTCTCAAAAGAGCTCTCTTGGCCCCACCTATCTCATAGGGCATCTGTTGTGGGGAGGGGGAGGGGGAAGGGAAAGGAGATTGTAAACCGCTCTGAGACTCTGAGTGAAGGGTGGGGTATAAATCCAATTTCTTCTCCACTTCTTCTTGCTTCCAGAGGTTAGTCACCTCTCTTTTCCCCACCCATGACCAAGTCAGATAAGCTTTTCCTGGAGATTCTTCAGGAATTCTTTCCTGTAGTTTCTCTAGTATTTAACACCTGGAGGTCTCTGTTCCCTGCTGCGGGGGCCTGACCATCCCATTGTCTTGACACACTGGCATATGTATGAAGGTTCTCTGCTCAGAGGGGGGGGGGAGAGACTTTTAAAACTCAAAGTTAAGGTTTTGCTCATTTCAAACCTCCAAAGAAAATACATATTTCTTCACAGGTGCACTAACTCATTCATGAATGAGTTCTGACTCACAAAAGCTTATACTAGAAGTTTTTTTTTAATTGTTTCAGATGCCACTGGACTCCTGCTTCATTAAGTAACACCAGGACGCCCCAAAAGAGTAGGAAGCAGCGCCTTCTTTTTTGCTTTGCAACATGAGCCTCAGTGTTCTTAGAGATCCCAAAGGTGTGTGTGTGTGTGTGCGGGGGTGCGCCTCCAAATCTTTCCTTCTGGGACTTTTTAAGGCCAGGAGCTTCAGGGGGGCGATCTGTCCTTCCCCCTTTAACTAACACCCCATTGTTCTCAACCCTCTCTGTCGCTTCTGGAATCTACCCAGGCCTCACTAGGCCCTTTTCTAGATCGGGGGCTGGCCTGCGCGACACAAAATGGCTGCGATCGACACGCAACCGGATTCAGTACCAGGCAGATCGGGGGTAGACTCTGAAAGAAAGGCGGATACCACCGGTCCCACCTAAAGGTTGCTGACGGGGGCCGCTCCCTCACCTTTCCGGAATGCTGGTCTTCGACTTCTTGCCCATGGCTCCGCCGCTTACTGCCCAGGTTGGCCCACCAGCCGCTTCCGGTTCTTCCGCGGAATACGTGAGCCGCCACGCCACCGCCCCTCGGCCTTCCTACAACGTCCTCACGTCCGTCAAGACGGACCTGCGCCGGCGTTACTTTTAAAGCTCTCGGCAGCGACCCCTACAGCTCAGCGGGCGAAGCACAGGCCTGTCCGTTTCTGACCCACCCTTGTTGTTCGTACGGATGCCTTCAGTACAGGCTACAGCCTTCGAGCGCGATCCCGCTGGCAAGACCCGCTCCCTCTTTCCCCGACGACCTCGGTCCCTGTTAGTTTCCTGTCAGAGGCCCTGCATGATGGAGGACGAACCTCTAGTCCTCTCCAGCCACCTCCGCCGGCCGTTTTCACCTGTCCTTTTAGACGTAGACTCCGCTCCAGGATTCCCGCAGCCACAACTTGCAGGCGGCTACAGTCGGGAAGCTGAGCATGCGCGCGACGCTGGGCCGTCTGAGGCCTGCCCCGCCTGGCGGGTGGCGTCGACAGGCTGCGGGATCGAGTGAAAGGCCTGGCGGCTGAGAGGGCTGTTGGGGCGTGGCGCTCTGCACATGCTCAGCGGAACCTCCGCTTCGCGGGGGTTAGAGGAATAGCGCGGTCGCTCCATACAACTCTTGTCCCCCTGCCTCGCGCTCCTCTTCTCCCAGTCCGGGGCCCAGGAGGTGGTAGCGGGCCCTGGTCTAGGAGGGGGCCGGCTTTGGCGCTCCCGGCCCTCTCCTCATCGCCATGGATCGCCCCTGCAACAACTCCCCGGCTGCGTGGCAGGGCAGAGGCGGGCCGCGACCCCCTCGCCGGGAGGGCTGAGGAGAGCCCCTAGTCTCCGTTAGCGAAGCCTCGAGGCCGCTTTGTCATCGGCGTGGGGGGGGGGGGCCTTCGTCCTCCCCGCCTTTCCTGCTGCTGCAGCAGCATCCTCGCCCTTCTCTCCTTCGGCCACGGAGAGGCTTGACTGCGCCGTGGGTTGTTTGAATTGAGCCCGTCCTTTTGCCTTGCCCCAAACTCTCGCCGATCCATTTCGTTCCCGTGTAGGTAGGTAGGTAGGCAGGGTGAGCGGAGGAGATTTTGGGATGGCGCGGTTGGCCCGGGCGGGTGTTTCTTTGGGGCTGAATTCGGCTGTTGGGTTATCTCTGGAAAGGCGATAAAGGCGAGGGACTGTTTCCTGAGGCTGTAGGGCCTCCTGATGTGGCTGTAGTGACTGGCTGAGATGTGGGTAGGGGAGGCTGGAGGTGCTACTGGCAAGTATTTTCTGGACCCTGTTTGCGGTTGAACTTGGCCGGGGTGGTTGCATGTGTAGAGGGAGTGAGCCGGAGAATGTGGTTAAGAGACAGAGCTTACTTTTCCGTGTCACTTACCTGTGCTTTTTCCATCCAGAGCAGCAGTGATGAGGAGGTGTAAGAATCATCTGTGCTGGCGTTAGCAACAGAAGTGCTTGGCTGAGACATGTCTTATCGAAACAACGAACGGGACTTCCAGACCTCAGCTCGGAGAATGGGGACCTCTCTGCTTTTTCAGCTGTCGGTCCATGAACGAGAACTGGACTTGGTCTTCCTGGATCACAGTTATGCTAAGCCCTGGAGTGCGCATCCTGATGCTAGCAATGCCCGTCCAACTCGCTTGCTCTTTGTCACTCCCAGGAGGCATCAAGATAGTAGTGCCATGTGAGTTTGACTGCATGAAAGTCGTGCTGAAGGCTTTATGGATATGGTTGTAATTCCCTCTTCTTAGCTTGTGTGTATGTTTTAAAATGGAATTATAGAACCAGAGCATATTGTAGAGCAGTAGTACCCACTCTAGGGCTCACAGAGAGTCTCATTTTCATTTCACCTACCAGAAGAGCTACATTTCCTTCCACCTCTGGCATGAGGCCTGCATCTCATGGAAGCTTGCAGTTTACCTGTTTCTCTGTGGTCATTGATTCATGTTGGAAATTACATGCTAACCATGAGTACACTGGGTAAGGTCCTTGCCAACTTTTCTGAAATTTGGGGCAGATGCCACATTGGGGTACAGTGCTCAGAAGAGCCCCAAGTGGCATGTCAATGAGCCGCATATGGCTGTAGAGCCACTGAGTGAGTATCACTGTTCTAGAGGCCCTTGTGTGGTAAATTTGACCCATAGACATGTGAATACATACAACTTGTGTGGAGTGTTTTTATCTCCCTTTTGACAGACCTGCTGATTTAATTAGAATTATGAAGGGGGGGAGCAAATTCCTTGAATGGTCTGTGTCTCTTTTCAGTGAGGCAGATGTTCCCATTGATGTAGAAACGGTGACACCTACACCTGTGCCACTCTATGACAACCAGAAAGCCCGCACTGTGATGAATGAGTGTGAGCGTCATGTGATTTTTGCCCGCACAGATACAGATACTCCTCCTCCACCTGATGACTGGGAGGAACATATGAACAGGTACTAGATGGGGTCGTGGGTTGCTGCAGATCATAGTATATGTTGTGGAGCTATTTATTTGCATGTAAGTTTTTTTCCTTGATTTTTGAGCCCAGATATAACTTGGGGCCAGGCAGTATTAAGGTTTTGTCATTTGACGTTGGATTCCAAAACACCCAGGCAGTACATTCTGATACTTTTCTAGTAATATTTTGTTAGCTTTATAATTGATAGAGTTACAGGAAGTATCTGCAAAATAAGCTATGTAGAATATTGGTGCTTACTTGCAGTGGAATTGTTGCCTTGTTCATTGTGGTCAGGAGGTCTAAAAATTAGCATGACTGTATTTGCAACACAAAGCATGGGATATGGTATTTAATAAGAAATCCAGTAGTGTTTTGATTAATTTTTAAGAACAAATTTCTGTCTGTCAAATCTTGAAAACATGCTGTGAGTTTCCAAGTTCTAATCTGTATTTACAGTTAGAAAAGTATTGTAAGTTTTGTAAAACATTCAAATGTATAAATGCATAGTTTGCGTAAATGTTACCAGTCATAAGTTTAGGATTTCAGAATTCCACAGCCCCTTGATATGTTTGTAAAACACTGGAACAGTAATATTAAAAAACCAAAAATTGTGCATTAGTTTTTATTAGGCCCAGTTATAATATCACAAAACAGTGAACACAACCAAAGATGCAATTTTTCTGCACAAAAGTAACATCCATGCAGGACATCACCTTGTGTGAAGTGTATTTTATCTGCTGACAGTACTCAGTCAATAGTGAATCAATGGAGCCAAATAAGCCACTTTTTCATAATAGAGTGCTCATCATAACTACACAGTGGTGCGCATTGGAAAATCATCACTTGAGAAACAGTTCTTATGCAAGAGGTTTTGTGACTTCTGTATGTATGGGGGGTTTCCCCATGGTTTATTTACCAGATTACGTTTAAAACCATGTGTTACAGGTCTGTCATCCAGATACTGCTTGTATTCTGAAAAAAGGGGTTTGGAACTTGTAAAGTGTGGGTTCCATCAGTTGTTGATTTGGAAGCTGAACTACTAACTGGCTTTGTGTTTTCCAGGTCAGGTTGGACTGTGGCCCAGAACAAGCTGTTCAATAAAATCCTGAAAGCCTTGCAGTCTGACAGGCTGGCTCGGTTAGCCAATGAGGGGGTAAGGGCATCCTCTTTTCCCTCTCTTTCTGCGTGTGTTAGCCGTTTTGTCTAGTTTGAGCATCCAGTTGCTCTGACCTATTAAACAAAGGTCCTCCTGCACATTCCCCTTGTAGTTCTGTGGTCTTGAGAAGGTTCTGCTTCTGCCCATAAATCTGAGGACAGTATGTCCAAACTTCCTCTATAACTGTATTCTGACTGGCATGCTTTATTTTGCTGACATCACTGTGTGTCTTTGTTATTTGTTTTTCCTAAGGCGTCCAATGAGCCAGTGCTAAGGAGGATAGCAGTGGACAAATGTGCTCGACGGGTCCGCCAGGCTCTGGCAAGCATCAGTTGGGATACCAAGCTGATCCAGTGGCTTCACTCAACTCTGGTGGAGACCCTCAGTTTGCCTATGCTGGCTGCTTACCTGGATGCTTTACAGACTCTTAAGGGAAAGGTGATTAACATGAGTTTAAAGACTCTCGATTTTCTTGATCCTCCTTTCTACATTTCTTCTGCAGGGAAATGCGCATTAATCTTGTTGTGAGCTTAGGAAAGTACATTTTATGCACAGTTGTGATTTAAATTATGACTCAACCATAGTCATGGGTGCAGTACCCAGGACTGGGCCCTTCCTTAACTTTGCAGTAGTATGAGAAATTGTCCTAACCCATTAAGTGCATGTTCAACAATAGCAGCTTGGTTCTAGTCCAGTCCCCAAATGGTCCTCTGTGACATGGTTTGCACATGCCGAAGAGTCAGAGTCCTGATATGATAGTTCCTTTGCATTAAAAAACTCTATATACATGGGAAGCAAGCACCACACGGGGAAAAGTTCTAACCGCACTCTGCTGGCTATGCTAATTTTCTGTCTGCAGGGATTTTAAAATCTAGGGATGGATCCAAATTGTGGTCCTCCACATTCACTGTGACGCTGTGCTGTTCATCTTGCTGCCGCATTCTGCTGCGTGTGTAAATCAAGCCTATTTTTTAATTTGACAGAGCAATAAAATACAGTTTGTTGATGCAGGCTGCAGAGAGGTACTAAAGAATAAAATAAATTTTAAATGCAATACCATGCCGATCAAATGCATGTGTTAATGAAGTCCATAACATCTTTTTGTTGGTTTCAGATTCCCACCCTGATTGATCGGATGCTGTTGTCATCTTCTGCAAAAACAGGCGCTGAAGCTCTGTCCCTCTTGCTGAAGAGACCATGGGACCCAGCTGTGGGAGTCCTTTCACATAACAAACCAGTAAGTCCGTTGTGTGTGCCTTCAGCAAATAAGCTGCCCTGGGGGGGTTATTTTGATGTCTGTTTTTCTGGAACCTCATTGTCATGAATATATCCTACTCCTGCAAATTCTCTAGCTGTCCCTGGGTGTACTCTTAAACAAACAGATTTTTTAATCCCTGGAGAACTGAGTATTTTTGTTTTTTCTTTCCTTAGATGAATGGCCCTGAATCAGCCTTTTATAAACTGGCTAAGGCTGAGTGTCCTGCTAATGCTTAAATATCTTGTTAAATTCTTCACGTGCCTCTTGCATGTGCCACTTCTGACTTATCTGGCTTCCGGAATTCTGCAAGAAGTAGCTCTTGCAATCTGTCAAATGAACTTTAGGTTTACTTTATTTGTTTTTCAAGAGCAAGCTGCCTGGTTCTCCCCTGATCCTGCTGGCATCTTCTGGACCTTCCAATTCAATGTTTCCTACTTCTCGTCGGCATCGATTCTGGCAATCCCAGCTCTCTTGTTTGGGAAAGGTTTGTGTGATTTCATTACTGCCTGCTCCTCCTTGTGGCATGTATGGAGCTTTTCTGTACAATTCCATTGCATGCTTTGGATTTCCCTCAGCAGAACTTGAGGAGCAGAGCCACCTTTACCATTGTGTTCCCTTCTTGAATTAGGTTTGATTCAAAGCCAGTGGAAAATAACCATGTGTCATAGCGGCAGTCCAGTTATCCGCCCACCAAGTTTCTTGGGGCATGCCCAATCAGGGAGCAGGTGGATGGGATGCTGTGTTATGCTGGCAATTTGTAAAGGGGTTAAGACAAGAAGTGTTTGAGGTGGGAAACTAACTCTGGGATTCCATGTCTGGGTATAAGAGACACATCTGCTTCTCTGTGTTTATGAAATTCTCAGGCACCGTCATAATTCATGAACTGTGCCATGGTGGAATCACACTTGTTTTACCCGCATGCTTCCTTTTTTGATGCGTTGCAGGTGATCCCAGTTGCTACCCATTTGATGAATAACGGCAGTGGTGTTGGAGTGTTGCAGTGCCTCGAACACATGATTGGTGCTGTGAGAGGCAAAGTATTAGAAGTAAGAATGGGAGCTTTCATGGATGTTTATGGAGTAAACTGACGTTTATGGAGTAAAAACCCAAATGTTTTCAGTTTTCTTTGTGTGGCTTTTTCTGGTTCTGGGCCAGATTGATGTCTGCCTCTCTGTTAATTTCCCCTTTCTCTTTCTCTTCCCAGATCCACAACCATTTCTCCCACAAGCCAATCATCCTGATAGGCTGGAACACAGGAGCCTTGGTAGCTTGCCATGTATGTGATTCTTCTTCTTGTTACTATCTTAATAACATTGTAACTGTGTACTGATCTACAGCACTAGCAAGCAGTAAGTTAGTGTAGTTCTGCTGTAGTTTCCTGCTGCAGGGTTTAAAAAACTGCCTTGCTACACTGGGTTTCTTGATCATTGAAATGTGCCCTTGTAGAATTTGCCTGCATACCGAATGGCATGAATCAAAGTGAGAGGCAGAGTGAGCGACTCTCCTGGTCATCCATGACATTACTGGCTAGTAGAATTATTCTGCATAGTGGGAGTACTTTGTGTTTCGCCTCATACCTGAGTTTCAAAAGCAGAATGGAACATATAATGAAGACTCTGTTTAACATGAAGTTATTTTTAAAGCTAAAACTGTTGTAATGTATTTCACAATACGTAGCAGTTTGCTTTAGTTCATGTAGAAGTGTGCATCTTTGTATACCGGTGGAAGATGTTCAATTAAAAGGTACTTGAATCCAGCAGAGCATTACTTTCTTACCTTCCCTCTCTAGCTCCAAACCATAATGTCCCCTGAAATGCTGCTCCTGGGGGAATGGGGGGACCCCCCCCCCCGAATGGCATTTAGAAGATGGAGTTTGGGTTTACAGCAGCGAGGAAATTACACTCCCTGGACAAAACCCTTCCATTCACACAACACTCCACTGGATCCAACCCACTGCCTTTCTTGCTCTGTTTTTCTCTGGGCAAAACACAAAAAGAGCCATTTATCCTGTACCTGTGTTCTGTCATTGCCTACAAGAAAAATGCTTTTGTAGCTGGAATGTCCAAGTGTTGCTGGACATTGAGAAACCAGTAGGTGGGATGGAACTAAATAGGTGGCCCTGGGCAAGGAGATCATGGGAACTATATATAAACTTTACAGAAGGTAAAAGTGGGGTTCAAACACCTGTTCAGATGGAGGCAGTTAAGTTTCCAGAGCACATTACTGTAGTCAGAGATGTTACTTAAGGATGTTGATGTAGTCGTCAGCATACCTCTTATCGTACCTGTTCTGTGTCTTAACAGTGACAACCAATGTTCCCTCTAAGCTGTGGAGTCATGTGAACAAAGATTCTACTTTGTGAGCTTCTGGCATTACAGTTGTGAGCAAGCCATTTGACTACTGCATTAAATTGGTTTGCTCTGTAGCCATCCTTCCTGAGCTAAGACAAAAATGTGTGAGCCGGAGGCTAAAAAACTGTGAGCTAGCTCACACTAACTCAGCTTAGAGGGAACAGTGGTGACAACGAGCATCAAAAAGGGAGGAATGTTTGACAAATTTAACTCAGTGAAGAAAGGAGCCAAGCCTTGGGCTCTTTTGGCCCTTGCTGGAGGGAAATGTTTTGCTGGCATCTTGTCTGTTATGTGTGGTGATCCAGCCACATCCCTTACCTTGTTCAAGGGGTAAACCCTTGCTCACAAGCCTTTACTTGAGCAGACTTTTTCTGATGAGTGGGCCATCTCTGGCTCAAGGGGATTGGCCAGCTGTCTGCTGACTGCATGTGTGTCTTTCCTCCCCTCCATGTGGAATTCATGACTCTGGCAAGACAAGGATGCCCCGATGAATCCTCATATCATCATCCTTTGCATTTTTGTGTGTGCGCATGGTGACCTCTGGCAACTCCTACTGGGGCATTGGAGGACATTCAGATAAGTGGCTTGATAGCATACCTCTGGCTTCCTGGCCCTGGTATTCTCTGGAGGTCACCCATCCAATTATTTGCCAGGGTTCTTCCTGCTTAGTTTCCGAGATCTGACAAGATTGGGCTTCCCTGGGCTATCCAGGCCAGGGCTATATCATCATACTTTGTCTGTTAAATTGAACTGTTTGGTCCCAAACTCAAATCCAATACCTACAACTGAGTTGTGCAGTGCTGCTAAGTGATGACACTTTCTCTCCCCACTTCTAGGTTTCAGTGCTTGAGGAGGTCACTGCAGTTGTGTGCCTTGGATTCCCTCTCTTAACAGTGGATGGGCCCAGAGGGGTAAGAATGAAATAGGGGTAGACTTTAGAAAAAAGATGACTGCTAAGTTGGGTGAGGTTCCATGCTTGCACTTTTTAATCATAACATGCTTGTACTTTTTAATCATAATATTTTCTGTATCTTATCTACACATGACTGGAATACCTAATGCTTAACCAGAGTGTTTTGCTTGTTCATTCTCATCATCCCTTCAAATGCAGGTATGGATATCAGTGCACATAGTGAGGAATGCAAAAACAAAATGCACCTTTCTTTGGAGTAGGAAGACGTCCTGAAGATGGTGGTTGCTTCCATTGGACTTTGGAGACAGGGCTAAACTTTTTTTACAGTTCCTGTTTGATTTTGTAGAGGAAGCCGCTCCTATTCCTGTCTCAAATGAGAGTACAGAGTTTTTCCAGGGTTCTGTAGATTTCAGAGTCAGTGAAGCAGTATTTTTCATCCCCATTCTCTGGGGATAGGATACTTTTCAAAATTAGAAACATACAATTAAATACTAAAAAGGAGGAGATCGGGCATTATCTGGAGTTGTAAGGAGACTGCACAGACTTTCTCCTTAGTGGCAGATATTTTTTATTTTGCATGACAAATCAGATATGGAGCATGCAAGGCTTTCTGAGAGTTTGTTATCTAGAAGCTCCCCCATACTGTCCTCTCAGAGCTGAAACCAAAGAAGGGGGCTGTGAGACACTGTTTCACTCACTCAGAGTCTCCACCACCCTCCACAATTTCTGTCCTACAGGGTCATGGTTACAGGTAGGTCAGGCAGTCACAGTTCACCACATGTCTTCCCTCTTTTAAGATATATAGAGAGTTATGACCATTTCACATACGAGCTCCCCTTCTCACTCACAGAGACACTACCAGACAGGGTAGCCTAGTCCTCTTTAATGATCACCCCTCACTCAGACACTGAACAGAGCTAGTGAGGTTGGGGACTTGAACCATGCTTCATCTGTGCGCTGCTACCAGGTATTCATAGTCTAATATACATTTATATATAAGCTGAGATCTTAGCTTGTGTGTATGTCCTTAAGACAATAAGCAACCAGCCCACAGGGTGAAACAAATGTGTTAGCATTTATTTATGGTTTGAACATAACATTGGAGAAAATCAGGTAGAGGTTACAAAGTTTCTTTTCAGTTGAACATTTGAACTATTTCCCTATTCAGGCTTTTGGGATTCCTCATTACAAGCTGACCTTTTTCCGGTCAGTGGTGAGCTCCTTTTCAGCCACATACTTCACTCTGCTAATGGCTGTTTTCCAACTGTTTTCTCCACTCCACTAATGGCTGTTTTCCAACTGCTCCACTTAGCAACATTGCTTTAGCTCCTATTGGTCACTTTTAGGGAGAGGTGGAACTTGACCCATCCATCGTGGGCCATGTCCCTGTCTACCAGAGAGAAGGGATGGTAGAGAGCTATCCTGAGAACCTTGCTTTGATGCTTTTTGAAAGAACATGCTGTTGGTGTACACTTGTAGTGATCAACAGTGGCACACCTTCTGCTTCACTTTGTGCACACACTGAAAGGAGCAGCCATACAGCAAGTCAAGATCAGCTGTAAAGAAGATTCCTTTTTTAGCACAGGCAGATTCATTGACCAGCCCTCCCTGCAGGAGCTCTCCTTTGTCTTCTCTTCAAAAGTGAGGTGGTCTGAGATCTCCCTTCTGTTTTGTATCTTGTTTTCTCTTGTACCATTCACAGAGAGTACCTCCTGTTTTTTCTCTTTCCTTTTTTTGTGTTAAATAAGCAAGAACAGCAGTTCAGTGTCTTTGTTCTAAATGGGATTTTATTAGTGTTCCGTAATATTTTCCTCTAGCTTTCTAACTTTTCTTGAATTGGGATGGGCTTCCTCCACTAGAACAGTGCAAAAACACATTTAGCCCTGTCTTCTGATGCTGACTGAAGGAACTGCTCTCATCAGCGCATCTTCTTTCTGTCCAGAGAGAAGGAACACTCATGCTAAGTCCAGTGTTTGGTCCCTGCATGGTCTAAAACCACCAATGTCTAAAATAGATTATTTTGGGTTGCAGGATGTTGATGATCCTCTTCTGGACATGAAAACTCCAGTTCTTTTTGTGATTGGTCAGAACTCCCTCCAGTGTAACAGTGAAGCAATGGAAGATTTCCGAGAGAAGCTTCGAGCTGAAAACAGCCTAGTCGTGGTTGGAGGCGCTGATGATAATCTCAGGTGTGTTCAGCCTGGAGGATATTACTGGTAACCTTGGCAGTGAAGTCCGGGCTTCATTCTGAAATGCAGATGTTTGGACCTGTAAATCAAATGAAGCTCTACTTACCATCGATATCTGTGGACATAAGAAGTGAGTGTAGGCAATCTGGCCTGTCTTGTCTGCTTTGACTGGCAGTGGTTCTTAAAATTTGGACCTTGTTACCTGAGACTACTTAAGTGGAGTTATCAGGGATTGAACCTGGGATTGTCTCTGTGCAAAGCATGTGCTCAGCCTCTAGTAGTGACCTGGTAGCTGGCTACCAACACTCCTTGGAGAATATGGGTAAGATAAGGCATTCCAGAAAGTTGGGTGGGATAAAATGTAAATGTCATTTCATCTTGCAAAGCTGCTGAAGTCCTCAGTGTCTGGTTCTTGTAAAACATGTGGCTTTTCTAGCCTGTTGAAGAGCTTTGGATTCCACACATCAAGAGCTAGTTTTCCAAACTGTAATTTATGAAAATCAATTAACAGACTGACCTTCAAGGATTCATCTAGTACTGCTAACATTTGGGTTGAGGATTATGCCAGAAAGCTATGGGGGAAGGGAGGCAAAAAGAATGGCTGGGCGGAAATGAATGTGTATTTACAGTTCTTTTTTAATAGGGTAAGCAAAGCCAAAAAGAAGTCTGAAGGTCTGACACAGAGTATGGTGGACAGATGCATACAGGTAAATAGAGCCCCCAATTCTTCCCCCATAGTATGATTCTTCAATTTGTTTGCTACAGGTATATATCAATTCAACAGCTTTTGACCCACTTAACAAAATTAAATATACCCTGCTCCTCCCCCCCCTCCCATGGGCATCCAGAGCAGCTTACCTTGTTCTCCTTTCTTCCATTTTATCCTCCACAACCCTGTGAAGTAGTTTAGGTTGAATATGTGTGATTTGTCCAAGGTCACCCATCAAGCTGCCATGGAAAAGTGTGAATGTGAACCTGCATCACCCATATCTCAGTATTTCACTCTAACCATTCTACATATGTCATGGGACCAGGTGCAATTTGTCAGTTACTGTTTACTAGTCATGTTCTTGCTTGATGGACTTACTGTATTGTACTGGTGTACTGCCACATTAGGATTTCTCCAGGCCTAGAGAGGATGTGGTATAGTTCTTCAGTTGGCACATTTAGCTACTTTTAGATAACACACCCTGCTTGATGGACAGAATACAGAGGCTTTCAGTTACTGTCTTTCAGCTCCTTTGTCAAAGCAACAATATTCTAATTCTTCCTGATGCTATCCATAATCTATTCAAAGCTTGAAGCATCTGATGCCCTCCCCCAAGTAAGGTGCATCTCCACTTTTTTCAGAGAGATTCAAGGATGTCTGTACTTCTCTCCTCTTGGGAAAACTGCCCCCCCCCCCCGTTGGGATAGGAGAATGCAGTCTGTCAGTCCCTTGTGCAAATTTAATCAAGCGCACTGGCTGGACCTGAATAAAGCTCTAATGCAATTTAGTGAAACAATCTTGTTAATAGTGAATGCATTATCATCATGGCAGTTTTCAGTTCTTTTATTACAATGGGAATTTTTACCTGCATTTGGACAATAAAGAAATCCTTATACTAATAGCCAAGTTGCCCCCTCCGTGCGGATACTTAAATCAGCACGGAGGGGGCAGCTGGGGGGCCGGGGGAGGTTTGTGCACACGTGGGCCAGTCCCCACGTGTGCACAAAAATAAAAAAAGTTTTAAAAAAATTCGGGGGGATGTTAAAATCCCCCCGAAAGTGCAAGAGTGTCTCCTGCGCATGCGCAGGAGACGCTCTGCTAACGCTGCCGCCGGGTGGGTGGAGAGGGGGGGGCTGGTCCCGAAGAGGGACGGAGGTCTTCGTCCCAGCCTAGACCTCAGAGAACTGAACAGGTTCGAAACTTACCATCATTTCGCATGGTGTCCCTACAGCAGTTTTTGCCATTATTCCAGGGAGGCGTCTGGATGGCCACCCTCGACCTCCAGGACGCTTACTTCCATATCACTATCCACCCCACCCACCGCCAATTCCTGAGATTCGCAATTGGCCACCACCACTACCAGTACACGGCTCTTCCCTTCGGCCTTTCCAGCGCCCCATGGGTATTTACAAAGACGATGATCGTCGTCGCAGCCTTCCTGCGTTTGAGAGGAATATCTATACCCATACATAGACGACTGGTTGCTAGTGGCATCTTCCCGACAGCCACTGTTAGCCAACGTCGAGGAAGCGCTGTCCCTTCTGAACACTCTTGGACTCATGGTCATTCATCCGAAGTCCCAATTGTGTCCAATGCAACAGATTCGGTACATTGGCACCATCCTAGATTCCACCCCCGGTGGTGCTGCAATCCCTGGAATGGTGGACCCTGCCATCCAATCTTCTGCAAGGGGCCCCCTTCCACCCTCCGTCTCCAGAGGTTACGGTCGCCACAGACGCTTCCTTGCAGGGATGGGGAGCTCACTCCATGGACATCTCCATAGGAGACATGTGAGACGAACGCACAGCTCGTCGTCACATCAATTACCTAGAGCTGATGGCTATACGACACGTTGTTACCAGCTTCCGTCCGTTAATCACCGAAAAATGTGTCACTGTCTTGACAGACAATACGACTGCTCTGTCATACGTCAACAGGCAGGGAGGCACCGTGTCACTGCGCCTCTGCAACCTCGCCATCGCCCTGTGGGATTTCTGCATCGCCCACAACATATTCCTCATCACTGTTCACCTTCCGGGACATCTGAACGCGGAAGCGGACCAACTCAGTCGTTCGGGACTCAGCCTGCACGAATGGGGGCTAAACCCCTCATACCTGGCTCCACTCTTCCGCGGGTGGGGGACTCCCCTAGTGGACGTGTTTGCGACCAGGCACAACACCAAATGTCGCCTTGTCTGCAGCCGAGGAGGGGG
This sequence comes from Gekko japonicus, assembly GCF_001447785.1. Classification (NCBI taxonomy): domain Eukaryota; kingdom Metazoa; phylum Chordata; class Lepidosauria; order Squamata; family Gekkonidae; genus Gekko; species Gekko japonicus. The sequence goes on along the minus strand of NW_015173680.1, from coordinate 995,451 downwards.
CGACCCCTTATCTCTCGGGGATGGCCTCCTTTACCTGTGGTCCACTTCGCTCCTCTACATGTTTCCCCCCCTGCCACTGCTCCTCAGAGTTGTCAGGAGGATTCTCGAGGAAAACGCAGACATCCTCATAGCGCCTTGGTGGCCAAGGCAGCCGTGGTTCTCCACGGTCCTGGAACTGTCGGCCGGGATGTATCACCAATTCCCACCGTCTCCAGACTTGCTCCACCTGTCTCAGTTGCCTGTGCTCCATCACAACCTCCCACAGCTCAAGCTGACTGCGTGGCGGATACAGGCCCGGCGTTCTCGTGTGATTGAGGTCCTCACGAACTCTTGGAAAGCGTCCACACGTCAGTCGTACGATTACAAGTGGAAACGCTTCTGCTCCTTTTTGGACACTGACGCCTTTACAGCCACAACTGCTGGCCTCGATAAGGTTTTTACGTTCATCCTATCCCTAGCTGACTCGGGACTTACCCACTCCTCGTTAAAAGTTTACTTGGCCGCGTTATTGGCCTTTCATGTTCATGTAGATGGGTGCACTCTGTTTTCCCATCCCGTTACCAAACGTTTCCTGGAGGGTTTGCTACGTTTATACCCTCCAGTCAAAGTTCCAGTAGCTTTATGGGACCTTCCCTTGGTCTTGCACCAGCTGACGAGACGGCCCTTTGAACCTCTCGCCACCTGTCAGCTAAAGCTCCTGGCATGGAAGAGGGCATTCCTCCTCG
>NW_015173680.1:957878-994702 GCF_001447785.1 Gekko japonicus | reverse complement strand
GATTTCTAACTTGACCTGAAATCACAGGAAGACAGGCTTATGCACAATTTGGACATGAAGCGGGCCCTCCTCTTCTAGCTGAATAGGACACGCTCCACCAGACAAAAGTCACAGCTGTTTGTCTCATACGCTACACCCCGTGTGGGCACTCCAATCACTGCCCAACGTCTATCCAAGTGGATCGTAGGTCTGATAGAACTCTGCTACCTACTGGCGAGACAGCCGTTGCCAGGCCCGGTGCGGGCTCATTCCACCAGGGCTGTCGCGACATCCACTGCGTTTCTGAAGGGAGTACAGCTGCAAGATATTTGCAAAGCCGCAACCTGGGCCACGCCTAATACCTTCATCAGGCACTACGCCCTAGACGTCCGCAAGTCCACCAGTGACAGTCTGGGACGTCAGGTTTTATCATCGGCTAAGCAGTACACACCTGACAGTACCCACCTCCAGGTAGACTACTGCTCGCTAATCTCCCATTGGTGTGAAGCACAGAGACCACGAAGAAGATAAACAGGTTGCTTACCAGTAACTGGTGATCTTCAAGTGGTCATCTGTGCATTCACACCACCCGCCCTCCTGCCCCGCTGCTGTCTTCTTCTACCTGTTTTGTTAGGAGATTGATACACGGCGGTTGGTAGGAACTGGCGGGATGTCCGTGCCTGCCCTTCTGGGCAAGCTCACTGGGGCTCCTGAGCATGCTCAGTTGGGCCAGGCACGAAAATCCTTTTAAGAGAGCTTGCTACGGCACCGGCAGATCCAGCGCAGGCGCACTAGATCCCATTGGTGTGAATGCACAGATGACCACTCGAAGATCACCAGTTACTGGTAAGCAACCTGTTTTTCTGTGGACGTCAGCACATGCTTCTTTCCAAAGCCACTTTTATTACTCTTCATAGCATTTAATTTTATTTTTAGTTGAGATGAACACAATGATTTAAAATGTAAGTGCAGGACTGGTAAGATATGGGGAATGTTAGCCTACTGTGGAACCTTGGAGTTCCTTTTATGTTGCTGAATGATCTTTCCTGCAAGAAACTGCTTTTAAGCCAACAGCAAAGAACACTTCAGGTGCTGCGTCAAAGTCTAGCTCTGTCTTGTTGCTTCTGAAGGATGAAATAGCCGACTTCCTGACCGGTGTGCTCACCCGAGCAGACAGCCATTCAGGTTCCGATCCTCGTGATCTAGATGCTGAGAAGAAGAAGAAAACACGTGACTCTGCTAGAAGAGATCTGTCTTTTGACATGCCAGAGAGGAGCAGTCGGCCTGCATCCCCTGCAACCAAGGTCCCGGCTTCACCTTCAGGTTCAGAGGTGAGAACAGCAGTTTTGGGGCAGAGTGCAGTGAGGGGAGTCCTATAAGGTGTAAATGATGATAAAGTTAGTGGTTTTCATTTTTTGGGCTATGTCTTTTTCACATTCAAAGTAAGATAATCTTAAATAACCAATCATAGTGCCTGTTCTAAGGCATTGGCTGTATGCATTTTTCTTATGGAAACTGACTAGACTAGATTGTCTGTACCTCCCCTGCGTATTTTGGTTATTTTTAGTTTATTACCAGATATTTCATTTTCTCTTTAATATAGGTATTCCTATTACCAAACATATGAATTGCACAGAAAAATATATGATTTAAACACAAAAAGGGGGATAAATGCATATGCTGGATGTTAGTACAGTAGTACCCTTGGAGATACAGTAAGAAATATTAATACAACACAGAGGGTGGGAAGACAGTGGAAGCAGTGCAACTCCACTGTGTAAGCAAACCCTGTGAAACTTTAATGCATTCTTTTTAAGAAAATCATTCTGCTTGCAAGTCTTTTCCTTAACTGAGCCTCAGGGCTGATGCAGCACTTCACAAAAATAAACTTGGGGCAAAAATCCCATGATTTAATGCACATGTGAAAGGTTCATAGGGGAAACTTGCTCCATGGTGAACCTGGGCATTGAAAATCAAATTCAAGTCCATAGTAGCTCCTGGACATTTGGGTTATGTCTTGGTTGTGTTCTTAAAATGTGCTTGAAGTGCCAGCTTATCATGTAATAATAATTTTTAAAGCCCCATATAAATAAGTAAAATCAAAAACTGTAAAAACAGCTCAGTAGAGCAACTACAACATGACCGAGCTTCAGTTTATTGGCCCTTATCGAGCCCATAACTGCTTTTGACCCTTAGTTTGGGTCGCTTGTCTGTTGACAAGTAGAGTTGGGTGTCATCAGCATAGTAATTTCACCTGACTCCAAATCCTTAGATCAGTGGTGTCAAACTCAATTGTCACGATGGCCGGATCTGACATAAATATCACTTTTTCGGGCCAGGCCATGTGTGCCATAAAATATAATGCCCGGTACCAGAGAGAGAAAATGTATAAAGGATAGCAGCTGGTAAGCTCCGAGTTGGTGTTTCCTCACTGCAAGGCCCCATGGGCTGGAAGGGGGCTGCAGAGGAAACCCACATAGGTGGACTGGAGAGGCAGCAGTGCAACACTGGGCAGACACTCCCACCATGCTTAACTGCTGAAGACGAGGTTGTTTTGCCATGCTGAAGCCTCAGTGGAGTGGCTCCACCCACTCCCCCTAGTACTCCCTCCCTTGCACCAGTTGCTTGTGGGCTGCATAAGAGCCTATGTTTGACACCCCTGCCCTAGATGACCGATCCTGGTGTTATCATGTAGATGCTAAACAGTTTGGAGTAAGGGGGAAAAGAATAAAGCTTTGCAGAGCTGAAACGATGGTACCGTCCCCAGCATCGCCTTCTGCAGCCCATTGGTTGCAGCAAAGAGAGAAACCACACGATGCTCCTATGGTCCGTCAAGTGTCGAGGAATGCACTCCTTGGTAATAAGGGGCAACTTTTATATAAAGAAATTTTTTAGCTGGAAAAACAATGTATTTTTCCTTTATGTATACTTTAAAGAAATTTTTATTTAACTCTCTTGGAAGTGACCCAGCCTTTGGGTGGGGTGGCAGAGCCAATGCTCACTATAACTCCAGTGGTCTTTGGAGGAGAGCTGTACCAAGGGGTCAGTAGCAGGGCTAGGACTCTGAGAATGAGCTTTTTATTCATTTTTTCTTGTGCTACAAATCTAATGGTATGGGGGCGGGGCTTTTCTTTCTTTGGGCAGGATCTGTCCAGTGTCTCCAGCAGCCCCACCTCCAGCCCCAAAGCTAAAATGGCCACTGTGTCATCTGTTCAGAAATCCACTCAGATCGGTACCACTCAGATGATGAAGAGGCCTGTGCAGAGAACAGAAGCAATGTTGGCACACAAAACAGCTCAAGGTAATTTTTCCTGTTTATGTCCTTGGTGAGGCTCTTGACCTGCTAGATGTACTTACATTTTGACCTATGCAACAAACAGCTTCCCTGCTTATGTTTCCAGAGTTTATCCAGTAACATAGCTTTCAGATAAGAGTGTAAAATCCTCATTTATTGTCCTTTCTTGCCAAAGCCAAAGGGAATCTAAGAATGGGTATACTGACTTGGGAAGTTTGAAAGGGCTCAAGTATGCTAATAAGCTGTGTTGTCGTTAGGGAATGTCTTCCTGCAGGTTGGCTTATCTTTGTTAAGCTTTAACTTGAATGTGCAGATGTGTGTGTCCCCAACCAGTTGACTGAATATTTTCTGAGACATATATAGTATTGGCTCATACTCTAGAAAGGAACAACAAAGAGCAAAGTTGCACAAGGACTTCTACAGTGGAGGGTGGGCAGTTTTGACAGAGATGCAATCCATGGGTTGGATCCCGTGGTCTCTTTCCTCTTGAATGGGAGGAGCTCTGCTTACAGAAGAGGCAAAAGGGAGCGATTTTCTGCCCATTGCCTGCTGCAGTATACTGTCATGCATAGCTGTTACTCCACACAGGTCCCACAACTCCAGTAAATAAACTTTCCTGTGATTGGAAATGGCTGTTGGGGGAAGGGGAAAGCCAGAAAGATTGGGGACCTTGCAAGGTCCTTCTACTGGATCCAGCTCTGTGCCTGGTATGGTCTGTTGAACAGATTTGGGTAACTTCAAGTAGATGTTGTGGTGGTTTACCATCCGCTGATTGTGGTCTATTGTGGACCACAAACATGCCAAATATGAAACAGCCAAGGCACCGGATGGCTTGTGTGTGCGTGCATGCACATGCATGCATATTTACCTTTTGGGTTTCTGCGCAGTCTTTATGGCTGCACAGGTCTGCTAGCTCCCAGTAATAACACACTCTCACCTTCCGTTGAGGTATGGATCCTTTCTACTCTGCTCTTAAACAAAACATATCTTGTTAATCTGATGTGATGCTTCGTTTTCTGCAGTAGTTAGATTAGAATCCAGACTCTACTTATAGCATTACCTGCTTAAATGCTGTTTTGGTCTCATGACTTCTGGGGTGTGACATGCTGTTAGGAGGAGCAAATGTTTGCTCCATGAAAGAGTGGCATAATAGGGCAATGCAGAGCCATTGGGAATGTTCCTACTGAAAAGAAATAACCCAATTTAAAAGAGGACATCTTGGTTATAGTGGAACTGCAAGAGCTGGTAATAGTTAAAGAGTTAAGGTAGCTACAGGCTGGAAGGGGGCTGCAGAGGAAACCCACATAGGTGGACTGGAGAGGCAGCAGTGCAGCATTAGACAGACGCTCCCACCATGCTTGACTGCTGAAGACGAGGTTGTTTTGCCATGCTGAAGCCACAGTGGAGTGGCTCTGCCCACTCCCCCAGCACACTTTCCCTCTCTTGCACCAGTTGCTTGTGGGCCACATAAGAGCCCTGGATGGGCCTTATGTTTGACACCCCTGCTCTAAGGAAACCATTGACTCTTTAAAATTACCTGCTGTCACAGCAGACACCACAATACAGATGGCGTTAGTCTTTCAAGGACAGATAGAATGGTTCCCAGAAAAGGGAAAGCTTATGAAAATTAAACTTGAGGACCTTTAATAATAGTTCTTTCTGAAATAACCCAGCATTTCAAGGACTACCTGAAAAGATGGAGGGGTAGGACCCACAACGTTTCTTCCAAGGTGGTTGGCTCTGGCAATTCAACTGAAGGATGGAATAGAATTGGATACATAAGAGTTTAGCCACTATAGGATAAACCTAGATCCTGCCCAGGAAATACTATTGTAACTCTTCTCCATTATTGATCTGAAGAATAGATCTTAAAGGAAGCAAGGGACACCATAGGATAAACCTAGATTATATACTATTGTAATTCTTCTCCATTATTGATCTGGAGAATAGATCTTAAAGGAAGCAAGGGACAGGGTCACTTGTCTTTTTAAGATGCCCAAGTCCAGATTTTCCTGGACATATCACCAGACTCGCTAAAGAAGATAACAATTTACGCCTGTAACTGGGGCTCTGCACAGTGCTGTTGTGTTACAGATGGGGATTTCCATTTAAATTAATGATTGTGCTTAAGGGTTCTATGCTGGCTGTTAAGTGATCAAGAACCAAGACATCTTGCTGATTTCAAGATCACATCTCAGATACCCCAAAGAACCCCATAGGAAAGAACAACAAGAATCATTGGAACAAGGTGCCTCATGAGGGACTGTCAAAAACATGAGGGATTAAAGAACATTGTGGCTCAGTCTTCTAGTCGGCCAAACATCTTAACATTAAATCATTAAATATTTTTTATCAGTCAGGTTTGAAAGACCACAATTTACACAATACCTGGGTAGTTCATATTGTAGGCAAATGCTGCCCATTCATGCAAATGGGAATGGTTCTGTAGAGTGATCAGTCACAGGATATAACTTGTGGTAGAGGGAAGCAGTTTCTCTTTTTCCCATTACTGTGATGCCAGGCACAGAGGCATTGCAGAGTCTGTCCGAGACATGAATCTCCAAGGCCTTGTCTTGCTTATAAACAAAGCTTAATTTATTCAAATGGATAGAGTGAAAATTATGAGAACCCCAGTTTCCGATTTTTCCATGGAAATATTGGGAAATATGGAGGATTGTGTATATGTGTGTGTCAATTTATTTTGGAATGAGTGAAATGTGCTAAGATTGCAGCTCTCTCTTGTAGTATTGGGTAGATTTTTAGTTTTCATTGCAGATAACTAAGGGAATTTCTTAAGTAAATATGCCAATTAATACAATTGTATATAATAACAATGTTCTACATGATGCATTTCATTTTGTTAAAAGAAGCAAAATCTGCTTAGTAAATGCAAATATTGTGTTTATTTCAGTTTTTATTCAAGTTCCTTTATATAAAAAAGTACAAAAGAAGTGTGTGTGTGTGTCCCTCTTCCCACTTTGAAATTGTTGGGAATTTTACAACTCTGTGTAATGATTGCTGTATAAATACAGCATGAGAAAATGGCTTAATGCAGTAAGTTTCATCCTGTGGTTGTGGAGCCCCTCTTACTGTGATATAGTCACAGAATTTTTTTGGCTGCCTTTTGGAAATTCATACTGCCAGTATGCATGTGTAAAGAGCAAGTCCTCCTGTCTCTCTTTTCAGAGAGGGGTTCTCACCTGTGACCTGTTCCTCATTTGGAGGGATATACCTTCTTATGGTTAGTTAACGTACCTGTCTTGGTATGCTGCCCATAGTGCTGGCCTTGTGGCTGGTGAAGTCATAACGTCTGACTCCCTTTCTCCTTGTTATGTGACTCTGAAGTTACATGATTTCTCTGCCATATGGCTGCAGCTCAGTGAGTTTTGGACTGAGTGGGTACCAAATAATGAAAGACTGAAGGCCGCTGAATTAAAGCACAAATTTTTATAGTCTCTAGTGAGGGTCAACATTAACCTTGTACCCTCAGGTTTTACATCCCATTTTATCAGGAAGGAAGTGACTTCTGCAGTGTTTAGTGCTCGTGTCTTGTTGGAAGAGATCTGCAGCACTGCCATGTGGGCATCTGCCTTTTCCTTCATGTGGCATTACCAGCTGTACACTTTCACACTGCTTGAGGTTGCATTTGGGAGGTGGGTCCTCCCAGCAGTTCTTCCTCCATATTTTGTAAACAGTGAGGTTCCTGCCCAGTATGTGGATGCTGCTGTTTAGTATCCCTTACCAGGATAACTTGTTCTACCAGTAAAGAAATTTTAGACTTACCATGAATGTTGCTTTTCATTAATGGACAGAAAGTACTCTGCCCCACCTGGGTTTTCTAGATGTTTCTGGGATTGGATTGAGTGGCTAGTCTCTGGCTCTCAGGGCTTCAGCCAGCCGTGTTTTGAGTCCTGGAGATAGCACTTGGTCCTATCCTCTTCTCTCATTTTCAGGTCTCAGTGTTAGAAACTAGGGTTGTGCATTCGGATCTACCTGAACTGAAAATATATTCGAAAAATACCTTATCAGTCTTTTTCGGGTATATTTCAGCTTCCCAAATGTATTCAGGTTTTCTCGGGGGGGGGGGGGGATGAATTCCCGGAAAAATCCTAGATATATTTGGGGATTACTGGATAGATCCTAAAACAGCAGAGAGGCAGTAGCAGATTGCTTCTGTCTCTCAGCTGTTTGTTGGGCTTCTACTGCAGTCCCTTTAAAGTTTAAAGGGACTGCAGAAGACAGCCTGAGGATCAGCTGTGTGGGGGGAGAGACTGCTCTCCCCAGCTTGGCTTAGGACTGGCTTCTTGCGCAGCCCGACTGGGCTACAGAAAAGCCATTCCAGCCAAGATCACCTGTTCCTGCATGGAGCAGATTGCTCCCCATGGCACAGCAGACCCTGGGGCTGGCTTCTCCTGCAGCCTGGTTTACACTGGACTTCAGGAAAAGCCATCCCAGCCACTATCTGCTCCCATAATGTCCTCCCACTTTTTTTTTTTAATGATATTTTTCTTCTTGGGTCTGTTGGACTGGAAAAAATTCAGGATTTCAAAAAAAATCCCAGATCCAAATACCAATAGCCCCAAACCCCAAAATACCCATTTTAAAAAAATTGCACACACCTATTAGAAACTCAGCACAGGTTTGGCTACTTTGTGTACAGTTAAAAATAGCCTCTCCTGTGTTGTTTCCAAAAACGGAGGGAAGAGACGTTCCCCTTGCTGGAAGGAATTAACATTGATCATTTGGTTTAGCCCTGCCTGTGACTTAAGTGGAAGGAATAGCCCTCTCTAGCATAATGAGAAGAAACATTTATGGTAGTCCAACATCTTAAGGGCAGCATATCAAACAGCACTATATGAGCCGCCCTGAGCCCTTTTTTGGGGGTAAGGCGGGGTATAAATTTAATAAATAAATATGTTAAGAAGATTCAATTTCCCCCTTTTGTAGATGTTGCTGGTAGCAGAAGCACAAATTAACAAATGTCTGTCACAGCAGTTGGTTGGGAGTAGCCCCTAGATCCATGATGTCTGGGCAGCAGTACGTGCTATGTGATTGTTAGCCAGTACTAGCAGGTTGTATGCTGCATTCGTATTGCCTAGGCAGGGCACTAGAGTTGATGCTGTGTTGATTCCATATAATTATTGTTAGTCCATATGTGTCTGTGTCGAGGTGTGGTCTGTTTTGGAATAACTAAATGTCCATGTGTTAGTAGCTGATGGTGCAGCTACCTTAGATGTCTGGGTGCGCTTGCCCTGGTGGAAATTGCTGCCCAGTCTTCCTAGCCCTTGGATAGGATGCAGTGTATTTTGCCATGGTGGAAGGAGAGGGCAGCCTCAGTTCCAGGGGTGGTGGTGGTGTTGCTACTGCAGTTACACCAGTGGGAGACACTTCTGGGATCTGTCTGCCAGCCGCCTGCAAAATTATTTCTCTTCCCCTTGCGTGCATGAGGGAGGACCCTTCTAAATGCGAGCTGTGGTACTGTAATTCTCTCTGATTCATTTCAGCTCAGTTTGCTGCATTTCTGAAACAAAACATGCTGGTGAGGAAATCTCTTCCTCCTGGCACGTCTTCATGCCGCTTTGGTGAGTATCTCCTCACTTTCTGCCTTTGCTGCCTTTTATCCTCCATCGCCCTCCTTCCCTTCCTCTCCTTCTTTGCACTGATTTGGCAGTGTTTGGGAGCTGTCCTGCTTTTTGCCTCTGCTTTGATTTAATGGGAGCTGAAGCAAAGTGCTTAGAATGTTAGTCACTTTCTGTTCCCTCCTCACCCTTCTTTTTTAATATGGCAGGTAAATGATCCTTTTGAAAAATGTTTATTGGCAAGGGTTTTTTTTTTTTTTAAAGCACAGGGTTGTTGTGGCAACAGCTTTTGTACTGGGGCCTGAGTCTTCCCTTTTCTGGACCTAGAAGTGCCAGCCATGTTTTGTTTTTGTGGTGCCCCACTGACACACAAAATTGCAAATGTTAACAGCTGATGTGGGTGATTCTAGATGCTGCAGATGCAGCCCTAGTATGAGGACCCTGAGGCAGCTTCCTTTGACTTGATGGAGGGCAGCAAAGTAGGACATGGTTCTGACCTAGTACAGGGCACAGTCTCCTAGGAAGCTCTCATATGTAAGCCTCATTGAATGGAAGGGGAGCCCCAAAGATCTATGATGGTTCACTTCAGAGAGGCTTGTGCAGAAGAACTTCCTAGTGCACTGTGCTTGGTTAATTAATGTATGGAAAGATAGCATGGATTGATTTCTGGAGGCATATGGTTTTGCCTCTTTACAGAGATTGAACGTGATGGCCCTGAAGCACATCCCTAAAATGCTACAATTGTGTGGACTGAATTTCTGCAATGAATTTGGGGGAGGGGGCACTGCAACTGGGCATCTGTCATGTCAGGAGATTTGACCCTCCAGCTGGTACAGCAGCATCAACCACAAGGGATTGCTATTCAAACTTATAAACCAAATCCAAACAAACCTTACAAATTTATGGAGCGTGTGTGTGTGTGTATAACCTTATTCACACTGTGTTAATAGCACAGGCTGTGTTTCTACGCGTGACAGCATAATTTGGTACAAGGGAAAATGGTTACGGTCACTCCATTAACTGAATATGGTTGCCTCTGACAGCCCAATTCTGTGTATGTTTATCTGGTAGTAAGTTCAGTGGATATTACTGGGTAAAAGATACTAGAATTGCAGACTTAGTTGTCTTCAGTCACTTGAACACAGAGGAACAGTTTCAGTAATCAGAGCGTGCGTAACAGTTCTAGGCAGAATATTCCCTTCTTAGTTATTTGCAAAAAGAATGGCATCCTCTTCAGTGTGGTGCTCAGTAAGAAGCAGAAGTCTGTAGAGTTCCCATGATGTCCTCAAGATTGAGCAAACTGTGGTGATGGAGTCCTTATCACATTCTGTTAAAAAGCTCAGTGGCCACTAGCAACTGATGTTGCTCTGGTTGCTGTTAACTACATGGAGCTCCATCTGTCAAGAGCCATGCTTATAATTCTCAGTATTGCTGAATACTGTAGAGCCAGACTGGAAATTTGCAGGGAATGGTATGTGTGGGGTAAGGTGCAAAAGAAATATCTACACAGTAAGTGTGGGGGCACAGCCAGAGAAGTACTTATCATGACCCCCCCCCAAAAAAAAACCCTATTTGAAAACTTATTCAGGTTAAATAAATTTCAAATTAGTACTCTTCCTAAGCCAGTCCAGAGTGGAGTTTGGACTAAGTTTTCAAGAGCTGCTCTTCTTTGTTCTAGTTATCAGGGCTTTTAGGAATGCACATAGTGCGTGCGTGGTTGGCTTGAGCTCCTTTGCTGAATGACTAGATGAAAGGAGAGAGAGAGAGTTTTTCCTGTCTGGGTCAAGCAAGCCTCAAGCTCATTGACTGCTGTTCTTGGAATAAAAAATTATGGGTGACAATTAGTATTTCACAGCAAAAATAGCTCTCATTGGCTTCTCTGCTATCCATGCATTTAGGCCTAACATGCAGTGCACTTGATTTGTTCTAGGACAGCTGCAGAAAAAGTTAAATTCAGCCAAACACTTAGTGCATGCTTAATACATTTGTGGAGGAATATTTCTTTTTGAGCCTCATAGTATGTAGCGCCAAGACAGACTCTTTACAGTTCAGAAAAGACCATTGTGCATCCTTCAAATAGCCAGTCCCCTCAGTTGTCAAAAGATTAAGAGATTTTCACTGTGGAGTCAACGTGAGTTGTAGGCATGAAACAGCACAGGAAGAATGGGGAAAGAAACTAGAAAAATGCCAAAGAAAAAAAGATCAAAGAGCGAACTGTTTTCAAACTCAAATGTCTGTGTTCAAGCCTTTATCAAATAAAACAGCATGCAAAGAGAGAGAAACATTTGCTACATTCTCTCAGAGGCCAAGTCCTCTCTTCCCATTTGACTTAATAATATCAGAATAAAGAGTTACTTTCTTGTCTCTTGTACAAACATTTCATGGCTATAGGTGTGTTGAAGTTACCATCATAGGATCACTCTCTTGAGAAAACCTGTTCTGTGCTAGGATATGTTTCTGTGTACTGTGAATATCTCCCTCAATGCACCTTCTGCTACATCTGCAAATAGCAGCACAGAGACACGCCCCCAAATTGCAAAGTGAACTTGTGCTCATTCTGTATTGGTTTAAATCCCATTTCTATTGTAGATTTGCACTGTAAATTTCAGTGACCTTAGTTTTATCATCTGACACATGGAGCTAAGACAATATCATGAGGCTTTAGGTATTTGTGAAATAATCATAGAAGAATGTATTCAATTTTGAATTTATTTACTTATTATATAGTCTTTCTCATTGAGACTCAAAGTGGATTACACAGGATAAGTTAATACAGTCAACATGAAGAGACTCCAACAAGCTGGACTAGAGAAATCTGAATAAGCATAGCATTATTAGCTGTAACACAGAGTGCAGATATAATGTAGAATGTATAAAAATAGTATTACATCAGTAGAAAGAATGCAGCAACAGCAATGCAGTATTTGCTGCAAACACAGAATATATCCTAAAATGCAGCAGTATAGTCCACAGGCCCTTTCCTCCATAAAGCACCCTCCTGTATCATTCTGTTATAGTGTGGCCATATTTACGTTAATACAAAAGCCCTACTGAACAACTCCATTTTATGTACTTTACACGATGTGTGTGAGCCCTCCTGACCTTTTGAGGCAGGCTGTTCCACAAGGTGGGGGCCACCACAGAGAATGATTGTGTACGGGGAGGTTGTTGATCTTGTCTTATTGTAGGATGGCACCTGCAGATGTGGGCAGCTAATGCTGTTGGCTCTTAAATACCTGGATTGCTTCCTGCTATCAAATAACAATGCTGCTGGTGTTCTGTTTGCTGTTTGGTATAGCCAGAAGAGAGAGCTGTGTTTTAGAGTACTGTTGCTAGGTACGTGGGAAGCATCACTGCATTATCTCTGAGCTTGCTGAATGTAGTAAAGCAGACAAACAAAAAATGGTGCTAATTGTTCCATGCAGATGAAAAACACTGTGGAAGAGTTATGTGCTAAGAAGGAGAAGCTTGTTCAGTTGCCAGTAAATGATGGTGAAATTGGTGAAACTTACTATCAAGTAAATTGGTGAAACTTACTATCAAGGCTGGAGTTGAACTGCGTCTCGCTAATTTCAGTGCAACTTATTTTTAAGAGAATATGCTGAGAACTGTAGACTTGTTGTGGAATCTGATATGACATTGCCTACTACAAAAGATTATTTCTTTTTAGAGACTTCAACTCAACATGAGTGCAGATCACAATTTCAGTATCTGTTCTCTGCCTGTCCCCCCACAGTCTTCTAAATCGCCACCCTTCCTTCCCTGTTTATATTTTGTTGCTCTGCAGTTAGACCAGGGCACTGATTCTCACATGATCATGCTTTCCTTTGAATAAATATTTGCCATGCCTGCAGATCCTTATTGTTTGCCATCTAACAAATCGATTCTGTGAAGTTGATCAGAACTGATAACTACTTTTTACATTGTGGAAATGTATGTTCTGGGTCACCCTGAAATTGTAGGATTTTGGCAACTTTCGTCTTGAAGTAAACTGCTTTTCATACTGTCTGCTCTGTAAGAATGTAAAACTTAAGTGACTGTTTTGAGCATTTCTTTGTCATATAGCTCTGAATGAGTGGTTGACCAAGGGCTGCTGAAATCAGAGCGGAAAGGTTCTTGATGCACAGGAAGCAAAAGGCCACTTTTTACAAAGGACAGCACAAGGGAGCTCCACATGTCCAAGTTTAGGCCTTGGGGTTTTGTACTTCCCATTTCTGGCAGTAGAGGAGTTTAGGCCTTTGGGTTTTGTACTTCCCATTTCTGACAGTAGAGGAGTAGAGGAGCAATGAAATTGCTGAGCGGTCAGGTTAGAACGGATAAAAGGAAGTACTTCTTCACCCAAAGAGTGATTCACACATGGAATTCACTGCCACAGGAGGTGGTGGCGGCTACAAGCATGGACAGCTTCAAAAGGGAATTAGATAGGCATATGGAGCAGAGGTCCATCGGTGGCTATTAGCCACAAGGTATAGATAGGGGCTCTGGGGCAAGTGATGCTCTGTCTTCTTGGTGCTTGGGGGGGCCAACAGTGGGAGGGCTTCTAATGTCCTGGCCCCACTGGTGGACCTCCTGATGGCACCTGGTATTTTTGGCCACTGTGTGACAGAGTGTTGGACTAGATGGGCCTTTGGCCTGATCCAACATTGGCATCTCTTATGTTCTTATATCGTATAGTCTCAGTTTCAAATAAGCCGTTTTGTGTTGTCTGGTTCCAGTCTCTTCAGAGCAGCAGCTGGATGCAGGAGAGAAAGAAGATCTGCGAATGCAGCTGAAGAGGCACCAGGCTCCCAGCCCCACGCAGTGCAGCAAATCCGCCAAGCGGGCCAAAATCAAGGTGACCATTGTCTCCCATGGGGAAGCTGCTGGAGCAGGGAATGGAGTCCCCATGGAAGCATCACCAGAAAGTGAGTCATGGAAATTGGGAGTCGTTTTTACATATCTCCAGGGTAGGCAGGAGGAGACAGGAAAGGGGCAGTGAATGTACCAAGTCACTCGTATCATGTTTGAATAGCCTAACTGCATTTTGGCTGACAGGGATGAGTACTAAGGCTTGTAAAATATGGGTGTAGTAGGTGGATTCAGAGTTCAGTCCAATAGCTGTGATAGTGGAAAGCAAGCACCTAACATGCCATTCATCTGGTATGCCAGCATTTGGCAACTCTGTTTTAGAATAATATAGATGTTATCATTCATGAGCAATTTCTAGTTGCAGTTTAACAAATTTAGAGCCCAATGGCACCTTTAAGACCAACAAAGGTTTATGCAAGGTATGAGCTTTCATGTGCATGCACACCTTATCAATTTAGTTGAAAAAGGGAAGTGAGAACCACATATGCTGCTCTGAGTTCCTTCAAGTTTTCTTCTGGTATTCCTTAGAAGCCAAGTCAGTGAACCTGTTACATTTCCGTTGGATTACAGCTTCCTTCTTTGTACTTAGCTGCACAGCAACCATCACAACGGGATGGAGAACAAAAAGTATAACCATCACAGTGCTAGAGTCCAGTCATTCACTCCCTTTTTAGGTTTCCCCAGCAACCCTGCAGTGTCAAGGCAGAGAGTTTGAAAGGAGGGGAAAAGCTTGCTGAATAATGACAAGTAATTTCCAAATATTAACCTTTGTTATGGTACAAGCTAAGGGAAGATGTTTGTGACTAAACTGCTGCTTTATGGGTTGCTATTCCTCACCCAGTGTGGTGGTTGGGAGGTGGGAAATGTCTGGGGCATGCTGAATGTGAAAGGATTTGTTAGCATGGTCAGTTTTAAAGAAGAATATCTCAAGGGAGTTCCACTATCTTTGAATATGGATTGACAGAAATGACTTCTCAAACACTGTTAAGTTGGGAGTATAGCCATAAAAGCTTCCTCCTGGGGACCTCATTTGTTCTTTTAAAATATTTATATCCTGCATAACTAGTTTCCTGGATATCATGACTTCAGGATATTACCATGGCTTGAAATACAAAGTTGGTTACAAATGTAAAGGATCACTCTCTCCCGACCTGCTTCTATGCTGTGAACCTCTTAGGAGCCAAGTGAAGTGAGCAGAAGTGTTTCATTTCATCTGTTTCCTTTTAAAAGGTTGCTTCACATAGTTCAGTGTTTGGGAGCACACATGCATGATGATCATGTTTGCTGATGCATATCTTACAAAATTGGGCTGGGATAGGATCACCCCATCCATGATGTATGGGTACCCTGAGCTCCTTGGGGGAAAGGCAGAATATAAATGTCTTATAAAAGTATGCTGGCCTGGGAGTTGGCCACAGTGCATTGATTTGCACACACGTGGGTGCAGATATTGGTTCACCAAAGTGAAATGTGGAGGAACTGTGGTTAGCACAGTTGCAGAACACTTCATCACAGTGCTAGATGTTAACCCTGATAGTTAAATAGAACTAGATGTAAGCTAGATGAATGAATGAATCAGCTCCATTTGTGGAGTGAATGGTTTCAGAAGGGTAGTTATTCATTGCTGCTTTCTACAAACAGCCTCTCTTAGTAGAACAGGACTCAATAAAGCAGTTTGAGAACATTGAGATACGGAGGCTTCCAAAGCTGTAAAATGTACTTCTGCAAATCTTCCAATGGTTAATTTAACAGTATTTTTCTGTACTGTACAAATTAACTACTCTGTGTGTGTGTGTGAACACTGAAGCATACATTCATCAGCTTTGAAAGTTTCTGTTCCTTTAATTTAATTATCCAAACTTTATTTCTTTTCACAGAAAATAATGAAATGCAGAAGTTAACTTGAACAAAACAAGAATTCCCTCTTACCATACGTGGACAGAAGGAATATGCAAGACAATTTATATTTGTATCCAAAACACTACAATAAAAGCATAATTTTAACTCGGTTTTTGTTCCTGTGTATTTTATAAAATGTCTTAGAAGGATGCTAACAGAATCAAATGGATTAAATAAAGCCCTGCTATGGCTGATTAGCTGGTGAAACAAGGTAGTAGAGAGAAGAGTGAAACTAGTATAAGTGTCATGAGCCATGGACAGTAGTGGTTTGCCACATTTGAGCCTGCAGGCCTAGATTTCCAGTGCTCTGGAGGCAATGCCTGGTTTCCATCTTGTGCATCATGGAGCTGCTGATATCCAGAATCCATTTCATTTGTTGTTCTGTGGGTACCTGCTGAGTGAGTTGCATGATCTCATAGTATTTCTTGCATTTTTCACAGCAGTGTCAGCTTATGGAGTATGAATGCTGGAGCGTGCTACCTGAGCTTTTTCCAGCCCTTCAAAAGCAGCTATAATCGTGGTGAAGGAGAGAACTTGATCCCTCATTTCTTTTCTCTCATTTTGCAGCAGGTGCAGTGAAACCTGTTGCTGTGGCCTTTGGACAATCTGTGCTGGGTGCAAAAGAGGTGACGGGAGTGCTTGCCACTTCAAAGTGAGTATCTTTGAAACAGCCAGTTAGAGGCAGAGAACAGGTCCCTCGCTTCTCAGTTTAAAATGCCAAATTCAGACGGGCAATTAAAGATGTAACCATACCTCCTAATCAACTTAGGGTCTGTCTCATTCCTAACTTGATGGCAGAGAAGAACCTTACTAGGAGACTGCAGAATCAAAGGGTGATTTGCATGTAAAGATAAGCCATCACACAGAGAACTTCCCTATAACCTCACGTGAATTCAGATCATTTGTGCTTTTATAGTGAAAGTCAGCATATGCCTTTAGCTGTGAGAACTCAACAGATTTATATCCATATGTGATCGGCCTATATTAAGAACTGCCCAGGTGAACTCATGTGGTTCTGGCTGCTTTGTGTCACAGATTGCTGCATATGTGATCGGCCTATATTAAGAACTGTCCAGGTGAACTCATGCGGTTAAGAACATAAGAACATAAGAGACCAATCAAGAGCACAACGGGAAAAGGAAGGCACGTAGAGTGTGAAGCTTCAGGTGTTGCATGCAAAGTAGCCAAGCCATGTGTTTTGGGGAAAACAAAATCCCTTTGTTTATGAACAATTTTTCAGGTACCTGATAGAAATATCTTGTCCTAGCAAAAGTGTCTGTGTAATCATGTTTCAGTTTGACTTCCAGCTGGTGTGGCTCAGTCCTTAGACTAAGATGTGGGAGCCTTGGGTTCAAATCATTACTCTGCCATGGAAGCTCACTGGATGATTTTGGGCCAGTCACTCTCAGCCTAACCTATTTCATTCAGAGGGTGGTGATCGTGAGGATAAGATAGAGACAGGAAGACTTAAATTCCTCCCCCAGCTCTAACTTTGTTACCAACTTGACTGCATCTGATGTTTTCCCAGGCAAAGTTCTGCAGCAGACAGCCCCTCTATCAGTCCTACCCCCTCCGCTATAATCCCCAGTAGCACAGCTCCGAGTGCTTTCCATGCTCTGCAGAACAGGCTGGTGGCCAGCAGCACACAGTGTGTACAAGCACAACCCAGCACTCCACTCCAAGGTAACTGATGATGGTGTCTCATTTTGTGAAAGGCAATTCCTAGTCTGAAGTGGGTGTAGAAAGCAATTGTGTTACCTTTGTCCTGGATTTGGGTATTCCTTCAGTGCTTGCTTGGGCATCCTGGCATTGAGATGGATCAGCAAGAGGTCAGGTCAGCCAAATCATTTTCAGGGACTTGCAGCAATTTCAGATTCTTCTCTGTGCAAGGAAAGAAAAAAAATCTTTTCACATCTCTCTGGTTTCTTCAGGGACAGCATCAGCCAGCAGTCTTCTGCAGGGCTTGAGCTTCAGCCTGCAGGACATTGGCACAAAGCCAGCAGCTCTCCCAGCAAGTGTTGCTGCCACGGGGACTTCGGTTCAGGTAGGCAGCATTGGAGGTGGTGTGGTTGAGGTGCAAGTGCGTGAAACAAATGCTGAGGCATCAGACCGCATAGACCTTGTTTAAACTTCTGGATGTTTTATAAGATGAAGGAAAGTGGTGCCTAGTCTTGTCCCACTGCCACAGCCTGTTCTTTCTAAACCTTGCAGACCTCAGCCCTGAAGACCTCTGCACCCGTCCAGAGCTTAAATGCCATAACCACCAGTACAGGAACAATTGTTCGCACGATCCCGGTAGCCACATCTTTATCATCCCTTGGAGCTTCAGCAAGTGCAAAGCCCACCACCATTCATCAGCTGCTCACAAATGGGGGGCTGGCAAAGCTTGCAAGCAGCCTTCCTGGCTTGGCTCACATTTCCGGTCAGGGGGCAGGTAAGAGTCACACTACGACAGCAAAGTAGGGAGCAGTTCCTTTCCAAGGTGGTTTTTCCTGAACTAGCACCACATTTTGCTTCACCAGTAGGTGTGCTGAGGTTATCTGGTGAGCGTTAAGGATAATCTAGTAAGAACATAAGAGAAGCCAATGTTGGATCAGTCCAATGGCCCATCTAGTCCAACACTCTGTCACACAGTGGCCGAAAATACCAGGTGCCATCAGGAGGTCCAGCAGTGAGAATGACATAATCTTGAGCAGTTTGAGACTCCACTGCCACTCTCAGAGAGAGTGTTATAGAATGCAGAGCATTTCTTCATTTAGCCATTTGCACTGGTGTGTCGGAAGTCAGCTTTGAAAACAGAATTATATACATAAATAGCCTTTAGCCTAAAATGATAGCTGTTTGCACATGCTTTCAATGCCCTATGAAGGGAGTCATCGTGGTGGAATGGCTGGACTTAGACTGGGGAGACCCAGGTTCAAATCTCTGCTCAGCCAGGGAACTCACTGGGTGGTCTTGGGCAAGGCACCAGTTCTTTGCTTCACCAGGTTGTTGAGATAATGTGACCTAACTCAGTGTACCAGCCTAAGCTCCAGGAAGAAAGGCTCTGAGACGCAAATGTGATTCTGCAGTATTGAATGCTTGCTTTAAAAGACAAGGGAAAAAGTTGAGATTATGGTTTTCAACAATGCACAGATGGGCAGGAAGCCCACTATGTCTGAAAGCTGCCCCTAGAAGAGGTTATCTTGAGCATTTTTAAAACATCAACCATAGTGGCTCCAGTGTCTATAGTGAACTGTATGCTCTGAAGTCACCTTGCGCAAGCGAATGTTGCCTTTTCTCTTCCAGGCTTGAAGGCCCCAACCACTATCACCGTAACCCTGCGAGGACAGGCCAGCCGAGTCACCACCCTCAGTCAGGCTGCCATCGGAAGTGTCCAGCCCCAGCTGGAAGAGCAGCAGCTCCTGCTCCCACCACAGCCAGCCCAGGTAATTCTAACTGCCAGAATGAATAACTTTCAAATGGGGTGCTTGAGAAATCGCAGAAATTGCCCCTTGAGGCTTGAGAGCTAGTGTGGTGCCAGATTCAGATCACAGCCATAAAACTCAGTGGATGACTTTGGGTGGGACAACCATCCTCCCCCCCCCCTTTTCCAACTTACACAGAGTTTTGGGGAGGGCAGAATAAATGGGGAGACAACAGTGTATGTTGCCCTGAGCTCAAAGTGGATGACTTTGGGTGGGACAACCATCCTCCCCCCCCCCTTTTCCAACTTACACAGAGTTTTGGGGAGGGCAGAATAAATGGGGAGACAACAGTGTATGTTGCCCTGAGCTCAAAGTGGATGACTTTGGGTGGGACAACCATCCTCCCCCCCCCCTTTTCCAACTTACACAGAGTTTTGGGGAGGGCAGAATAAATGGGGAGACAACAGTGTATGTTGCCCTGAGCTCCGTGTATTTGCTTCCTGCTTTGTGGTGATGATTGCAGACTTTCAAAGCTGGAAACTTGGGGGGGTTTCCCCTAATGAAATATACAATGCTGTCAAATCTGCCTGCTGCACAAACCTTTTACAGAGTTGTAAATGGTCAGTACTGGCCTCTTCTCATTAGCTTCTTGACATCTCTCAGTTCCAGAGGGATTAGTGCTTTAGTTTGTGCAGCAGAAATGAAGAGCCTTGTGAGCCATTCGTAGTCCAAAATGCCTTCTGTTCCTGTGTTTTAGCTTCCAGTTCTTTTTACATGTTTAATTTTTTTTTAGGTTCCAGACAGCGCAGTTGGAAACATAACTAGCCCAGCATCCAGCTCCATGCCTGCCACCAAACTACTGTCTCAGGTGGAACTTGGCAAAGGCCAGGCTGGTGTAGAGATGCCGTCTGCTGATCCAGTATCTCAGCCAATCTCAGTCACACTCCCCGTTGGTAAGAAATAGTGTGGAATAGTCCTGCCAAGTTTATAAGGTGGAGCTCTGCTCTCCTTGAACTGAGTGGGCTTGTCTCTTGAATCAAACTTAATAGAACCACTGATGTTCATGTTTACTAATAGCATGCATTTACATTCAGCAATCCAAACAGATCATGTTTAGCTCTGTCACCTCTAGTTATGTTCATTTAAATGGAACAAATGGAAGGCTTGTCTGGGGGGGGGGAGAGGTCCTGTATACTGCAGAGACTACTTGGGGTTTCAGTGTGTCTGCACTACCCAGGATCATGGCATAGGTTTTTACTTTTTTGCAGTGCTGTCCTCCCAGCTGTAATCCTTTGCTTTTTCTCCTGGGGGGAACAAGAGATGATGAAGGGGGCGGGGGTACTTAACCTGCCCTGGCCACCCCCGTATCTGGAGGCAGGAAGGGCAAATACAGTCTCACCACTCATCTTCCCTTTTGCTTTTTCACTGGTTTCCGCTGTTGTGTAGGAAGAGATAGAGTTGAAGATGGGAGGGGGGAGGACCATGACACACACTGGTCTGAAAATCACCGGGGGGGGGAGATGCATTTCTTTGGAAAGTCCACAAATAGGGTTGCTGATAAGTGGAAGGCTGGGGCTGCCAGCAGCTAGCTGGTTTGCTTGTTTTGTTCAGGCTTTGAAGTATTGAGGAGCCAACTGAAGCAGTCATCTTGTCTCTTCCCTCAGCAGTAACCACCACAAGCCCCATGAAGACTCTGTATGTGATGTCAGATGCCAAGCTGTCGGCACTCACAAAATCCGTCATGGCAGAAGCTGCTTCTGTCCCACTGAAGCCCACAGCAATCCAAACCACTGCTGTATCCTCTTCTGCTGCTGCCCCTCTTGGAGCTGTGACTTTTGCCACCACCACACCAGCCAGTAATTCCAGCCCACCCTGCAGCCTAGTGCATTCCAAAGTAGGACCTGTTTTACAGACAACATCCAAGACCGTTATACTGACCTCTACACTAACGGCCATGAAGGGTGACCGGGCTCTCGGGCAGAGGGGAGAGAAAGTTAATCTGACCAAAGGGCATGCGGTTGGTGCTCTGGAGACCCTGGGCAGGGTGCCTTCCGTCATGGATGATAGCAGCACCATCATCCACACCCGGGAGTCTCTTACTAACAGACACTTACTGCCCCAGGGCATGTTGCCTGCTGCACCTGGCACCACACTTATAACACTGGGCAGTAACCTGGCCAGCTCCTCTATCATAGCCACTGCTGGGCCTGCCCTCAGCCAGAAGCCATAGCAACTCCATGCTTTGTTACTGTTAACTTGATTTTTGCCTTTGCTATGGAAAATGAAACTTGGTTGTGGGAACAAGAGTATCGTTCCCAATTTTTGTCCTCTGTACTGGGAGGATGCTTTGTTTTGTTCATTGGTCACTTTTAATAAACTCTTTTTTGTGTACATAATACTTTTAATTTCTGTCTGTGGACATCTAACACATCTCATCCTGGAAGAATTTGCAGGCATAGAAGGTGTTGTATTCCCAGTATAGGGAAGCTAGTTAAAATTTTATTTATGGGGGGGATTATATAGAGACATCTTGACCTGGAGTAGTAGAGCTGCTACAGGTTAAGATTAAACCCACCAAAAGCTCCGCAGCTGGGGCTAAGGAGACACCAGCCTTACAAACAAAGTCTTCCATATAGCTGGGAGCAGTGTTCCCTCTAAGATGAGTTAGTGTAAACTAGCTTAGTTTCTTACCCTCTGACTCACACATTTTTGTCTTCGCTCAGGAAGGATGGCTCCAGAGCAAACTAATTTATGCACTAGCCAAATCACTTGATCACAACTTTAATGCCAGTTGCTCACAAAGTAGAATTTTTGCTTACAAGACCCCAACAGTTTAGAGGGAGCACTGGTTGGGGAGAGGTGGTCAAGGTATAGTGGAGTGTCTAACAGTGCATCCTTAGCAGGCTGACTCAAAATCCCACAGACATCTACTCAATGGCACTTACTCCTAGGAAACTGTTTTTAGGATTGCGCTGTAAAAGAGGCATCATGGCTGTCTACCTGTGAAATCAAGATGGGCTGGTTAGAAATACCAGCAGCCACATCTTTTGATAGCACAAAGTTGTCATGCTAATACTGCTTCTTGGAGAGATGAGAGTCAACATAGTTGTACTGGGAATTTAGGAAGGCACAGGAACACTTTGAACTCTCTTCGGAAAGCACGGAGCACCTGCACGGCAGATCCTGTGCATGCAGTTGAATGGCTATCCTCTAAAGCTTCCAGTCTCCCAGTGAAGAAATCTCCCTGTCCCAATTTGTAATTCAGAGAACTCAGATGAAACTTGTTTTACCAAGAGTTCTCCTGAACACAAATTCCCCCTCAGAACTACAGAACAGAGAAACTCCCTCTGCACTGGAGGCTCCATAGCAATATAAGATGAGTTTAACTGAGAAGACTGGCAGAAGTTGGTTTCCTTCTCACTCCCCAACCCAAATGTGGTAAGTGGGTGCTGAAGGAAAGGAAAAATAAGGCTAAATTACAATGAAACACGCCAAAAATACAGAGGGATTTGGAATGATATGGTTTGGGGATCTCAGTCTGATACCTTCCCACCGCATTTCAAATACTTGCCAGCATCACCTGCCCTGCTTTTTGCATCAAGTAGCTCAACAAGTTCAATCATACACAGAAAAATATTTATTAGCCATTCAGTGTAAAATGTAGTAATGCATTTCATGGTAAGAGACAGGCAATCTTGAACCTACAGTATGACACCTTAAATAAACAAGCCAGTGATTTCTATGGAGAAAAGTATAGTAACTTTAAACACAGACTACCAGCGTTATTTCTCTTCACAGAACAACAGCCTTTGAATGAATAATTTTAGTTATTTTTGCTGGAATGTTGTACAAAATTCTTGGTAGAGGTGCAAATCCAAAGAGTTTAACTGAAAGATACCAGACACTGTGGGGACAAATGCCATAAATGCCAGAGTTCTTGACTTTCCCATACTTTCATGTTTTCCTGTTTATACAATGATGTACATACATTGTTCTCCACAAAAGCCTATCAAAGTGAAGATGTTCTTAAAATAGTTACAGACATTCTGATAGCTCGAGATTAAAGTCTCCAGGCCAAAGCACAATTCCAGTGCTCCAATGCAAATGGGAAGCTCACAAAATGAGCAGACTTTTCCTGTTCACTTCAGAAACTTTGGCACAGGGCCACAGACAGCATGTTACATCTAACTGAATGGGAAAGCAAAATGGCAGAACTTTGCGTGAGCCCTGGGGCCTCCACACCTGCACGGAATCACTGGATTGGAGCAACTATTCCGATACCAGAGAGAGGCTCCCATTTTGAAGTCCTCTCCCACTAGGAAGATGGTACAGCTCTCTCTTACAGTTAAACTTCCAACAGATGAGAGACGCAAGACAGCACATCCAGCTTCCAAGGCCATTCTTAGCAGACAAGCTGCTGTGCAGTGATTTTGCAGGGAAGTATAATTGGAAGATAACTCTGCATTATGGTAAGGGAGGCTAATTGTCTGAGGTGAAGATGCTTACTGATCAAGCTGTCCACTATTTATATTCTTTTGTCACAAGCCCAGGCCAACATCGTCCAACACGATCTCTGGGAATGAGCCGTAATTCTGAACCGTGCTTCAGGAAAACATTTCCTAATGAAGAATAAAAGAACACCACTTACTGCTTAAAGTGTACATTTAGTGTTTTATACTTTTAATCCAGTTACATTTCTGTGACTGGAAGTAACCTGAGCACGGGGTAGTCAGAGTGGCCACTGCCCATTTTAAGTTGTCCAGCAAGCCTCAATAAAAGATACACAGGGATACTCGTTCTTTGTATTAAGGCCACTCCACACAAAGATATGGCCTTAATAGAAATGATGGGATGCAATAAGGAATAGCAGAGCTTGCTACAAATAGAATGGAAAGAGAAAGACAAGGATCTGTGGGATATATCCCCTTTTGAGAACAGCTTTATTAGAAAATACTCGGCTTTTAAAAACCAGACCCCAGATTGCTACTTACCAGCTGTCTGTGCAGGGTTTATTCCTATTCCATCTGGAAAAAGACGGGAACAAATAAAATTTATACACAAATACATACAATATCAGGCATACTGTCTGGCAAATGCCAATGAAGCCTTTTTAAACAGTAATAAGTGTGTGTGTGTGTATGTGTTGGGGGGGGGGGTGTTTATAGGCACCATCTACCCATGAGGCTGAAACTCTGATGGAAAGAACATTTCAGATAGCAAGGAAAGCAAAGTGAAGGCCATGCCACAGTCAGTTGCCTGCCCAGCTTTCCCCACCAGCTGTTCCCTTCTACCACCACTTTCTTGCTGGTTTGGATGCATGACCAGGAAAACTCAGCAGTGCTTCTGGAATGGTGCTCTATCACCTGGGACTGTGGGGGGGGGGGGCTCCTGCTCTAGCTCTTCTGAGCACTGACATTGAGCCTTAGAATCTGAGCTGTAGTGCACAAAAAACAACTCACCGTTTGTTATAATTGCACTTGTTGCTGCAGGAACTTTGAACTAAAGGAAGCAGAACCAGAACACGTTAAAAACAGAACGTGGTGTAACAATCCCTTCTTGTGCATTTCTATTAATGAAACTCTTATCACAGACTGGGCAAATTATTCAGGTGGGTAGCCATGTTGGTCTGAAGCAATACAACAAAGTTTGAGTCCAGTGGCACCTTTAAGACCAACAAAGTTTACAGTGATTTTCTCATTGTCTGCTTTGGGGATTTTTAAACAAACAAATAAAGCAGCAGATGCACAAGGACACTGCCAGAAACCCACTTACTTCTTCCGCTGCAAACTTCAAGACAGCAGTGAACGGTGTATTTTCAGGCACACTTAACCTGCAACACATAGAAAGCCATAAAAAAGTTATCTTGGCTACATTAGAACATTTCACAATCAAACATACTGAGGAACAGCACGGCCTGAGAAGCCAGAAATGTCTTGCAAATGGAGACTTCCCATCTCCAAATCCTTCCACACTAGCTCCATTTACAAGTCACAGTGAATCCATGTACAGGGTACACTTGGTTTTCCTTTATATGTGTGTTGAGTCATGCTGTAGTGATTAAGAGTGGGCAGGACTCTAATCTGGAGAACTAGGTTCATTTCCCCCCTCTTTCACATGCAGCCAGCTGGGTGACCTTGGGTCAGTCACAGTTCTCTCAGAGCTGTTCTCTCAACAGCAGCTCTCTCAGCCTCACCTACCTCACAGGGTATCTGTTGTGGAGAGAGGAAGGGAAGGAGATTGCAAGCAGCTCTGAGATTCTGAGTGAAGGGCGGGGTATAAATCCAATCTCTTCTACTGTTCCTCCACATTTTACATTCAACACACATACAACTGAATGTGTGATTTAAATCTCACATTTATCCCAGCACTAGTCCACAGTTTTCTTTGCAAAGTGAACCTGCATTGGCTCTTTCTCAAAGCAGCCAGTCAACCCAGCGAGCGTCTTCTGACTGACAGTTCAAGCGTCCATACACTAAAGGAGTGCATTTTAGAACTTTGGCACCCACTATTCAATTATATATAAAGAGAGATGTCCCATGCAGGATACACATTCATTCACTGTAACTTGAAGAAGGCTACAGTCAAAAGGGCAGGGCAGGGTAGACCTAGCCTTCAAGGCAAAAACAACCACAAGTGACACTGTTCAGAACATCAGCGGGGAGAGGCACTCTTACTGCTGCCTTTTTTAAAAAAAATGTTGCTTTAACTCCAGATTTCCCAGGACAGGATGCTGCAGAAGCATGATGCTATTGCTAGCCAGAGCTGTTGTGAAGCGCTCTGAGCACGCAGGCACTCACAAGCCCCGCTACCCTCAGACTTTCCGCCTATAGCGCCCCTTGGCGACTGCCGCTGGGCCGCAGCACTCCGAAGCGACGTGTCGCTCGAAGACGCGCGTGCGCACCATTGAGGTAGCGCTGCCTCACAGGGTGGGGAGGGAGAGACTCACACTTTATAAGGCAGCCGCGGGTCCGAAGTGAGCGTGACCTTAAAGGTGACCTTGGCCCTGCGAGGGAAAAGGAGAAGACAGAAATGGGGTCAGGCACAGAAGGAAAAAAAAGACGCGGAATAGCACCAACCGGCCAACTCACATCGTCTCCTGTCAAGCGGCTCCTGGGCGTACGTCTTAACGTCACTTCCGGGACTCTCTAGTCAATCCTCCATGAACAAAGAGGGAAAGACAAGAACCTTCACTTCCGGATTCCACGCGGAAGCCGTCATTTTGAAGGTGCATGTTGGAGTGGCCCCCTTGGTTGAAAATAACTCTTTGTAACTCGAGAATACGACATACAGCATGCTGACAGGGGGCAGGGCAAGCCTAGAGCTGGTTTTCTGATGGATTACTGCGGTCAGGGAACGACCCACCGTCTGTATGAACCAGGCAATGGGTGACGGTCACACGATAACATGACGGGTGCTCCATTCTTGTTCTGCTTCCTAGTGGTCATTTGTGTCCC
This sequence comes from Gekko japonicus, assembly GCF_001447785.1. Taxonomy (NCBI): domain Eukaryota; kingdom Metazoa; phylum Chordata; class Lepidosauria; order Squamata; family Gekkonidae; genus Gekko; species Gekko japonicus. The sequence goes on along the minus strand of NW_015173680.1, from coordinate 968,241 downwards.
GCCTTCCTTTCCCCCTAATCTGGACGGCCTCCGTATAATAAAAGTGCACCAACTGAGCACAAGAAGTGGCAGTGCAAGTTACCATGAGAGCGTCTGGCTTTTCCAGAGAAGCTAGGTGCCAGGAACCCTTTCTTCGCCCAAACCTGTGCAAGGTGGTTCATAAGCAAAATCCCCCCTCCTCCCAGTTCATGGGATGGTTCTGCCAAGAATGGTGGCCTGAGTGGCCTTCCTCATGCATGCCCATTAAAACAAGGACAAACAGATTAAAAAATAGTTTTTATTCGAGAGCTATTACTGCCTTAAATGCTGTATGAATTTGGAATTTGGGTGACATTAGTGGTTTTAAGTTGCTATGTGAACCTTAAGGGAGTTATGAGATAGTAGTGAATGGTTGTGTGAGTGTATATGAATATTGTTGTAGATCACCGAAATGATTGCATCTTAATTTCGTTGTACTATGTACAATGACAATAAAGTATATTACTATTACCATGTTAACCATATATGAGGTCGTGTCATCCGTCTGAACCTTACTTTGCAGCAGTGGGCAATGCTGAGCCAGTAAGGTACACGGGTTAACTAGGAAACCAAGAAAGTTGCCTGCCTGTATAGTATGCTTATATATTTTTTTTCTGAGTCAGAAGAGATGCCTTAAGTGGTGAGAACACAGATCCAGGTGGTCAGCTGTGTTCGTCTGAAGCAGTAGAACAAAATAAGAGTCCAGCCACTGGGGTGAGAACACAGGCACAGAGACCATCTTTCCACACTTCCCATTTGCCCAGTTTTACTGCATGGGGCAACATGAATGACGTTCTTCCTACGTGACTATTCCAGACATCTTCAGAAACCCTGTTTGGGGTGCCCCTGCCATCTGGAGCATCTAGGGTGGCAATCCAAGAAAGGGCCTTCTCGGTCATGGTGCCAAAACTTTGAAACTCCCTCCCCAGGGAGATTTATCTGTCTCCCACTATTGTCATCTTCCACCAGCACATGCAGACATTTTTGTTTTGTTTGGCAGTCCCTCACTAACTCTTATTAGCCCACCTCCCTGTTTGTGTGTGCTTTATACATATTTACATATTTACATGTTATTATTATGTTTTATTTAACTTTTAAATATTTTATATTGTAAATGCTTTTTTAATGCTTGATCCTCAGGGAACCTGAATTGGGTAGAAAGGGGTATAGATAAGTTTTAAATAAATGAAAATAAACATCCCCATAAACAAGCACCATCTGTGTCTTTTCCATAGATCTTCAATTTTGTAATGGCTCTGCTACAGCCTTGCTACTATCTTCATAAGAACATAAAAGCAGCTCATGCTAGATTAGATCAAGGGTTCTTGTTAGTCCAGCATCCTGTTTTACACAGTGGCAAATCATATCCACAGTGATGGGCTGTGACTCAGTGGTATAGCATCTTCCTTGAATGCAAAAAGTCTTGGGTTCAGTCCCTAACATCTCTATTTAAAAGGATCAGGCAGCAGATAATGAGAAAGACTTCTGCCTAAGACCCTAGAGAGCTGCTGCCAATCAGACCTTGATAGTACTGTAGTCTGATTCAGTATAAAGCAGCTTCATGTACAGGTAACGAGGAAGGCCCACAAGCAGGGCATGGAGGCCAAAGCCTGTCTCTATTGTTGCCACCTAGCAGTGATATTGAGAGAGGTTCTACCTCTGAATTCGAAAAATATTTTTAGGCATTAGGTCTTCATATACAGAGGTTACAGCTGCTTTCACAGTACGAAGAGGGCCAGAACCCAGTTGGAGGGTTATAAACATTTCCCTCCTCTTTCATAATATCTGTGGGATGTAGTTATGGCAATTAATGTAGTTGGCTTTAAAAGTGGATTCAACAATAACCATTAGTCACAATGACTAAAGAGAACCTCTGTGTACAAAGTTACTAAGTTAAATGATTATTCCAGTTGGATAGCCATGTTAGTCTGCATCAACAAAATAAAGCAGATGTACAATATATTCTGCCAAAGTTTATGCTGTGTGGGAAAATGTGTTAAGCCTCTAAAGTGACACTGGACTCTCATTTTCATTAAGTTAAATTAGTAATAAAATTGGCTAATTCACTGCCAGTAGATGTAGTGGTGGCCAGATTAAAGAGATTCATGAAGTGACCAAACGGAATCTCCACATTTACAGGCAGCAAAACTTTGAATACCAGTGGCTACGAGGCAACGTTGGGCTTCTGTGCCCTCTTCGTTGGTCCTCCGGGGAAACTGGTTGGCTGCGGTGTGAAACCGGATGTTGGTTCGATTCAGCACAGCTCTTGTGTTCAGTTTTGGAAAATTGCACAAATGCACAAATACAAGTACCGATTTTGTTCAACTCGGCTGACCCTAGAATAAGTCTCAGGACTCCTCGTGGTTTGACAGGACAGGGCTCACCCTAAAACGGCTTCAATCCAAGTCCTGTGTGGCTCCACACACTAACTGGCCGACAAAACCACGCTCGCAGTGCGTTGACTAAATTACAGGCCGGATGCTCTACTCCGCAAGCTTAATGCGGAGTTGGAGCCGCAGCCTTTCTACGGCTGGAGAAGGAAAGCGACAAGCGATGCGCCCATCACTCGTGGCCTCGGGGCTGCGCGTATTGTTCGCAGCCGCCCCTCCCGGAAGCTGGGCAACCGGAAGCGGATGCCGTTGCTCGGTGGCGAGCTCGGTCGGCGGAGGCTGCAGCTTCGGCTTGGCTGGCGGCGGCGGCGACATGAGCAAGCGGAAGGCTCCGCAGGAGAACCCCAACGAGGGTATCACGGACTTCCTGACTGGTAGGTACTCTTGTGTGTTTACTCGGATGTGAACTGTTGAATGCAGATGAGCTTAACTCTCCGGGGAGCTGCTGATCCCATTTCACACAGGGTTTGGTCTCCCGGATCGCTTTTGCGGGGCAGGGTTCAGCTTGGCAATGTGGGGGACAGCTGTGCCGGAGGGTGCTGGATCCTGTCCCCTGCCTCGGCTGCCGATTTTTGGCAAAAGAAAATGCAGCCCAAACGCCTAACGTTTGGTTTAGAAGCTTTTCGCTTTGTACAGCCTGGAGTGAGGGGGATTCTTCAGTTTTGCCCAGGTGGGGCAGTGGCCAGCAGTTCTTTGGCCCTTGCCTCAGAGCAGCATCTGTTACTTTCCTCCTAGTACTTTATTTGCTTGCTCCATTTTGGAGCTGGAGGGGTGTGTGTGTCCTTTTTTATGGGCTGTCAGCTTTGCAGGGATTTGTCACTTTTTGGTTTACTGGGTTTCGGGATGGCTAAGATGTTCCACAGAACTTAATGGCATTTACATATGCTTGACTTTGCCCATGTTGTAGTGTTTTAATTTGTGCGACTGCTCAGGACTAAAAAGAATCCTCTTTTCAGAACTCGCCAACTATGAGAGGAATGTGAATAGAGCCATCCACAAGTACAATGCCTACAGGTAAGGCCTGTTCTTTTGGGGGCTGTTGTTGTTGTTGTTGTTGTTTCAATTTATATCCCACCCTTCCTGGGAACAGGCACTGTGAGCTAACTGGAATGTTAGTCAGTAGAGGTCTTCAGAGTAAGTTTGTAGCTGATTTGCTTTACTGACATGTGGTTTTCATGCCATGGCACCGTATTTATGTATACTCCAGCCATCTCCAACATGGTATCTGCTTGCTCCTCTACTTCCTGACCTCTTCCACACTCTTTTCTTCTTCCCTTTTTAAATTTATTTCCCGTTCTCCTCCTTTGCTTTCTTCACATCCTCTCCATTTCCAGTCCATCACCGGTCACATTCCTGCCTTCCTTCCCCTTGCTCTGTATCTTCCTCTGAAGCCTCTCTGTCCTTCACCTCCGCTGCTTCTCCAACCGGTTTTGTGATGTACTAAACACAACAATGGAAGGACAGAAATTTTGCACTGGTGATGATGAGATTGGCACAGGAGAGGACACAAGTTCTAGTTCCCTCTTGCTGTGTTCATGTAAGGTGAACACAGAGCTTAGAGGGAGCATTGGCTGGGGTGTGTTTAGGGATTTTTATAGGACTGGTAAAACTCATTCTCATACCTTGGATATGGCAAGGCTCATGTCTTTGAACATTTGTAGGGGATGGGGGGACAGAACATCACAAAGTAGGAAACCTGATAACATACTGGTCCTATATAAAAGTAAAAAGATTGGCCTGTTGACCAGAAGATGCAGTAATGCTGAGAGCTGGATAAAGGTAGGACAAAACCCTCTCTTCTGGCTCAGTTGAGACGTTCACAAAACTGCAATTTGGCAGTCTATAGAACTTGCTACAAATGTTGGTGTATACACCTGGAAAAGAGAAAAGCTGTATTTAGTCTCTTGTTATTCCTTCCCTGTAATTGATAGTATTTTGGAGGAGAATTGGTCTTGACTGGATTTGTGGGGTGCATTTTGTGTCTATTTCATGCTAATGTTTACTTTATGGAGGAGTTTGGAATGCACAATTTTCTTTGCTTTACGTAGGAAAGCTGCTTCTGTAATATCCAAGTATCCAAGCAAAATAAAAAGTGGGGCTGAAGCGAAGAAACTGGTAAGTTCTGTCAAGTCAGTAGATGCAGGCTATCCCCCTGTCTTTCAGGACTCATTCAGAATGATGAAATTCATCTCCTGCTTGTGTGCTACTGTTTGGCTGAAGAGTTCACATGCAGCTTATGAGCCAGTGTGCTGTCATGGTTAGAGGTCCAGACTAGGATATGGGAGCCCCAGGTTTGACTCCCCACTCCACCAGTCACTCTCAGCCTAACCTACCTCACAGAGTTGTTGTGATGATAAAGCTTTGGAACTCCCTTGAAGATAGAAGTGGGGTATAAACATCTAAATAAATATGGTGAAGCAGTTGTGTAATGCAATGAGAAAAGCAAGCAGGAAACATGTCTAGTGTAAGTAATTGGCCTTAAGAGCATTTGTGCTCCTGCACTGCCCCTGTTTGCCCCAGTGACTGAACTCCACAGTGGCTTGTGCCCTCTTGTTAAGGGGGTCTGTGTTTGGTAAAGACTGGCTTCTTTTTTAAAAAATCATTCTATATGTCCTTGTGCTTTGCATACCTTTGGCTAATAGATGTCAATCTTCACCTGGTGTCTGAGTTCAGTCTGCCGGTCTCCCTAAAGTATGACCCTCCCATTGCTTCATTTAACTTTTCCCATTTCCTCATATTTTGTAGGATGGAGTAGGAGCGAAAATTGCAGAAAAAATTGATGAGTTTTTATCCACTGGTAAGCTACGTAAGCTAGAAAAGGTAAGTGTTTGGGGTTTATACATTTCTTAAAACTCCAAAGAGGGATGCTAGCATGAAACTGCTGAGCTGGAATTCATATGCAGATTTGACACTATGAAACTGGGAGTGGCTGACTTAACTACTCTGCAGCTCATCTCCAGTTTGGAGTAGCCCTGCCTTCCTTAGATGGGATCTTTTATTCTCAGGACAGGATCCAGTTTTCGTGTGTTCAGCATCGAAACGTCACTGCTTGCTTGAATTTTTCTTTTACTAAGCTTCGTTTTTCTTTTAATAAGCTTCATTTCCAATAAGTGTGTTTGGTCTGCAACAAACTAACACAGCTCCTCCTCAAGAATGTTCTTAGTCTTTAAGCTACTGCTGGATTCTTGTTTTAATCTGCTGCTATAGACTCACATGGCTATAGACTCACATGCTATAGACTCATCTGGAAGCCCCATCTAGAAGGCATAGCTTTATTGGTAATCTGTCACTTTGCAAGTCAGTTATTAATAACAGCATTATGCAACTCTTCCTGTGGATTGTGCCACACGGGCCTGCTCCTTTTAATGGTACCTAAAATGTGATTCACATGAAGCTGCCTTATGCTGAATCAGACCATTTGTCCATCAGAGTCTTTGGTAAAGGTCTTTCACAGCAACTACTACCTGGATCCTTTCTAACTGGAGATGCCAGGGGTTGAACCCATGGCCCTCTGCATGCCAAGCAGATGCTGAACAACAGCTGCTCCTCAGAGGAGGCCCACCTCTGCACATCCTCTTTGAGCCCTGCCATTTGTGCTGGTGCTGCTGCCTCCACTTTCTTCTCTTGTGTTCCCCCATCTGGTCATAGCTGGAGTGGTGGGGGGGAGCACAAGGGCAGGTGTCTCTTTTGCCCTCCAGTACACATCAAGGGCATAACATAAAACTTTTGTTTCAGACTTTCAAGGAGTTGCATCTTGCTTCCCAAAATCTTACCAGTTCTTGCATTATGTGTATTTTTGAACTTCCTTATCAAAGATCGCCCAGTTGTTTCTTTCTCTCTTTTCTCCAGATTAGACAAGATGATACAAGCTCTTCGATCAACTTCCTGACCAGAGTTAGTGGCATAGGGTAAATATGGATGTGCTTTTAAAAATGGGATCAGGATACCCAAACTATCTAAAAGACGGAAAGTCAGAATTTTTGATCTGTGGTTGAGCCTACTCTGATCACTTAATCTGGCTGGCTGCACGTGTCATAGATCATTGATCTTGTCCAGAGCTCTTGTTGGGGAACTGAAAATCCTTTTCTGGTTGATAATCTCCTGGTTTTCTAGCAATTGCTTATCAGCAAACCCTTCTATTTTCTCTCTCTTATTGTTGCAATCTCTGTGTGGTTGTACCTTAGGAAGCATTTAGTTTACTTGATCCTCATAGACTGGTGGTTGCTGTTTATGTTTCTTTTTGAAATGCTTCCACCACCTGTTGGTACCCTGGCACACCTGTCGTTCTGGTGACACTGGAATGAATTGTTGTGCTAGAGATTCTAAACTGCCTTGTCTCTCTGCAGTCCTGCTGCCGCCAGGAAGTTTGTAGATGAAGGAATTAAGACGCTGGAAGGTGAGTCCACTTTGTGGACTGTCTTTCTAGGTGATGGTGGGTGGGGACACAAGCTATTTACAGTATAGCAAGCGTGCTTTTTTGTTTGTCAGGGTAGGGTAGGAGTACTCCACCCTGAAGTAATCTTCCCTCCTTTCCCAGTGCTGCCAGTGCTGGGTATCTTTGAAATTTAGCACGTTTGGCTGCCTTTATTTTATGTGTTTTGTGCTGTTCCCCCTCTTTCCTCATGCCAAGATCAGACAGATTTCTCTCTTTAATGTTTATAATTTAGAGGATTAATTGCTTGGGGTTTTGTCCCTTTTTGTGTGTGTTTTTATTCTTCTGTAATTCACTGCAAGAAATCATTGGGATGGTGGGCAGCACATTAGGTTTGAGAAATAAAGTGAGCCTACATTAGTCAGGTCTGTGAGCCACCTTGTCTTTTTTGGCCACCCCGATGGGATCATAATCCACAGATATATGACTGTGTACAGGCCTGTTCTCCATAAAGGCAGGCCAAATTATTTCTTCCCCACACTCTGTTTAAAAAAATGATAGACTGATCACATTACTCTTCTCCTTCTAGATCTCAAGAAAAATGAGCATAAATTAAACCACCATCAACGAATTGGACTGAAGTAAGGCGTATATTTTGTTTCTCTAACTAGTTGAGTGCATGTCCTCCTGGAGATAAAAATGCCTTCAAAAAGCAACACTTAGCCATTCTCTGGTTTGTTGCCAAAGGCAAACTCTGCAAGAAAGTTTTAAACATTTAGCGATCACCTCTTGCCATACTGAGGATAAAAGTATCTTCCTCATGGATTGCAAATTGAAATGTGAGATTATATTGTTTGCCCAGTTGTATAGTGCAAAGGACTCATCCTCAATAGCATACACAGAGCTACTGTTGATTGTTTTTAACAGTAAATGGTAGAAAGTGGTGGATGTTCGGAAGAAAAACTTTTGTAGTGTTGAGGCTTTCCCTCAGTAAATTCAATCTATTAAGTGATTGATTTAACCAATAGCCATCTAGTGTATTGAGTCTATCCAAATAGTAGTATTTAGTCTGACCCATATGTAAGGCTGATTCATGGGAGTCATTTTAGTGGGGGTCTGATGATCCCAGATAATGTTTGAATTGGATTTTGGGATGCACGGTATGATTTATTACTTCTTGTTCTTTGAGACGGTCAATATATTTCATTTCAACAGAATCTGCTTGCAAATAAATATACTTAGCATCACCATTTTTTGCTTTTCTCTAAACTACAGGTATTTTGAAGATTTTGAGAAAAGAATCCCTAGGGAAGAAATGTTAGAGATGCAGGTAAGGCAAAATGCCTACTTACTGAAAGGAAAGATAAAAGTATCAAAGAGAAAAAGATCAAACGATTTGGTTTTCCCTGTAACAGGAAATCGTATTGAATGAGGTCAAAAAAGTGGACTCCAGATACATCGCCACAGTGTGCGGCAGTTTCCGCCGAGGTTGGTTCTTCAAAGAACATAAGCGTTATGCCTATTTTGGTGTTTTGCGGGTTAATCTCCTGGTCCTTTGGGTTTTAAAAATGCCTTTATTTAAAACGTAGGTGTTCTTCTTGGTGCCTGTGTTCATGCTGCTCTGTAGATCTATGTGCTCTTTGTGTTTATTTAGAATGGGTGAGTACAGCAGGGCAAGAGAAGTAGGCTTGCCAAGTCCCCCCGGGGGGTGGGGAAACCCCCCCCATAGGCCCGTTCCCCACTGCCAGTGGATCGGGCCCCGGGGGAACCCCATCCCGGTGTGCGCGTCACCAGGAAGTGACATTATAACGCCGGGCACACTGGGGGCGGGGCCAGGATCATCCGAAGGAAAACTCTATGGTTTTTCCTCGGATGGTCGTGGCCCCGCCCCCAGTGTGCCCGACGTCATAACGTCACTTCCTGGTGATGCGCGTGCGGCGCGCCTGCTCCAGCCGCAGATCGGGAGTCCCCCGGTAAGAAGATTTTTCCACTTGGCAACCCTAAAGAGAAGTAATTCACTTCCTGCTGTGTTCTAATTGCAAGACAGGTCAAGAACAGGAATAAATGGCTGGATATTCTAATATTCTAATATTAACTAAAGCACATAACTACTGCTTGCAAAAGCAGAGTGCTGTGACTTTAAAATCACTTTGAAGCTGAAGATTGGATGCAAAGAAACATAAGTTACAGACCTTTCTTATGGTGGTCTTAATTTGCCTCCAGGGTTTACTTTTTCCTACATCTTCTGTTTTTATAGGTGCTGAATCCAGTGGGGATATGGATATCCTCCTGACCCATCCAGACTACACTTCCGAATCCTCCAAGCAGGTACGTATGTGTGTTCCAATTTAGTATTTTTGCTGTTGAAGGAAGCACCGCTGTGTGCTTGTTCTGTTTTAAATTCACTCCTGCTTAGCTTCAGCAGTGTTGTAGGATCAGGTGCTTCCAGATCTGGTACTGGTGGGGGGTGGGGAATAGATCTGAAAGAGGGGAAGACCTTACTGAATTTCATACTTGCCTTCATTGCCAGGTGGGCAAAAATGGAGAACGCGTTTATGACTGACGGTTGGTTGCTACTTTTAACATAGCATGGTGGCATAGTGGAGTTTATGGAGGGCTTGTGAAACAGGAATGACTGGTTAATAACTTCTTAAAAGACGAGCTGGAAAGAGAGGGGTGGTGCTACGTGTGTGTGCTGTTTGGAGGGTTTTCAAATCTTGCTGAAAAATCCCTGGGTTAATTTGATCTGGAGTGAAAATTCTTCCCCGCTCTAAACAAGGGTGATCAGTTCAAATCTGGAAATAAGCAAAATTCAGATTGTCCCTAAGGACTTTTTTATTCATTGCAATTCCGTTCACATGTCCTCACATGCAGGGGCAGTCCTAATGCTTTTTTTGGGGGGGGGGATGGGCAGGCCCGTAGCCAGGATTTTGTAATTTAGGGGACCTTTAAATAAGTCAGGGGGCACTGATGTCACAAAATAATAAAATAAAAATAAAAATTTAAAAACTCACTTTTGCGGCATTCGTACTCTGCTTGCCTGCACGGGGAAGCAAGCCACGCTTAGGGAAGGGGCGGTGGTGGGGAGTCCTCCAGGTGGCCCAGAGAGCCAGGGGGCCGGATGGAAGTTGGGGGGGGCTTGGCAGGAAGTCAGGGGGCCAGGCCCCGAAAATGCCCCACTGTAGCTACAGGCCTGGGGCTGGGTAAAATGCCAGGATGGGCCCTTGGAATCATTGTAGAGGCCGCCCCCCCCTTGTATACAGCTGATTGTCCCAGGCTGCTGCCATGTCTTAAGACCATCTTTGCTGCGCTACTCTTCCTGAGACTTGTGGTAGCACTGGAGCGTGTGTCCCCCAAAAGAGGGCGAAAGAGCTAGCCAGCCAGCCTGCTTAACCAGTCATATGGGGCCTGTGCTTCTTGGGTGCCCTCTTCCCTGCTGCCCTAGCCGGATGAGTGAAGCTGCCACTACTGCCTTCATTGCCAAGACGAGAGCAGCTGGCTGTGGAATCGTAGGGAGCCCCACTGGCCTCCCCCCCCCCAGCATGCCCCGGACCCCCAATGACTAAACGAAACCCTGCCAACA
>NW_015173680.1:933463-957833 GCF_001447785.1 Gekko japonicus | reverse complement strand
GGTAGGTGAAAACTGGCCGGGGGGTGGGGAGAAGACATCTGAACCAGTGAAAGCACAGTCTACACAGAGGTTTCACTCTTCCTTTCAACAAGGCTTCTGCAGAAGAATATGTGAGGAAGGCAAATGCTATTGGATCCCTGTTCCTCAGGTGCAAAAGTGCCTTTGGCTGGCTTTGCTCCCTGATGCTTCGCCTTGTCGCTGTCCCCAAGTGCCTCTTCCCCACCCCAATATTCTGTGTGAGAGCAGGGCGCCGGGTTTTTTACTTCAGTGCATTGCAGTTTGCAGCATCTGCATGTTGCCTTGTCTCTCTGATACACTGTTGCTTTTCCAGCCAAAGCTCTTGCATCAAGTGGTGGCACAGCTGGAAAACATCAATTTCATTACGGATACACTGTCAAAGGGAGACACCAAATTCATGGTGAGGATCCTTTTTGTTTTAGTTCCGTGTCTTGCAAGAGAGCCAAATCGGGGAGGGGGGGGGAGTGCCAGGCAGTGAAGTTCTAGACCGGGGCTGTGTTTGTAGCCTTCTTCTAATTTAGATGGTGCTTTATGACCCCAGAGAATGGACGTAGCAAAGCCCAGACTTGCCTGTCTGTGTATCTCACTTTTTGTTAAATGCTGGTAAGCCTGAAACTTTGTACATCAAAGTAGATGGAAGCTCTTTTCATGTTTGACCTCAGAAGAAAGTGCATTCTTTAAAACATTCCCACAGGATTCAGCTTTTGGAGGCTGTACGGAAGAGCTTTTTAGCCAGAGGAAAGCCTGGGTTTTGTATTTCAGCAGAGTGTTCTTTGTCCGGATGCAGATGCTAAGTCTCCCTTTGATGTGGGTTTTCGCCACAAAGTACAAGTTGAAGTGTTATTGGAAGAGATGCCTTCAAGTCCTGTCTGTGTGCCTGTTGATTTCTAGCTCCACCTTGAGTGGATCTGTGTGGTCCACACAGACCTTGTTCTCACTCTGTATGTGCTTATGTAACGGTTGTGCTGAGATGTAAACATACCCCGGTCTTGCACCAGAACGACATAAATTCTGTAATCAGAATAAAAAATCTCATTTAAGTGGCATGTTGTGAAAATCTCATTTAACTGGCATATTGCTTTTAAGGTGATTAGTTGCTGGTGTAATTTGGTGAGGGCGAGTGGGAGTGTGACTTGAGGGACCTGGGCATAGGTGAGTGGTAACCAGGATCGATTGGCCATTAAGGCCACTGGGGAAAGCCCTTGTAGGCTGATGACCTGGAGGAGCTGCCTCCTCTCCCCGTGCTGGGGGCACTGTAGTCCTGGAATGGCCCCATGCAAAGTGGGTGGGAGCTGCTGTGAGCTGGCAGCCCCCATGGAGGCAGCAGGAGCTGCCACTACTGCAAGCAGGCAGCAGCCACGGTAGCCACAACCTGGTCTCCCACATAATGTGGGCAGGCACAAGCTGGGAGGAAGACGCAGTAGGCCTGTATCTTCCCACTCCACTTCTGTTGGGGGTCAGGCTCTCTCCCTCCTTCCCTCTCCCCTCTGTTCAGGGGACAGGGCTTTCCAGTGGCATTTGTATCTCCCAGTCTACCCCAGTCGGGTAATACACAAAAATAGCCCGCCAGGACTTGGAAGCTGCATGCAAGGCCATTGCCTACACACTTCTACCTGCCTCTCCAGGCAGCAACACTGTGTGCTAGAAGCTTGCTTCAAGCAAACACTCCTTCATGATGATCCGTGGTCCAGGAGCCAGTGCCCATGGATGGTCCCAGAAGACTGAGAAGATTGTAAGGCATTTTCCTACAAACTTGCAACACGCTCTTAGCCTTGTTTGTGTGGGAGTGGAATTCCAATTGATGGTGTTTAGAACTGGCTCTGACGTTTCGTAAGAACTGTTTCAATTTCTGCCTGTGCCAAATTTGGAGCTTCCTGGAAACAGTGTGCTCAGCCTGGGTGGGGGTGTGGAGAGGCTCAACCACCGTTGCTCTCTTCATTGTGGGTTTGTTTTTTTTACTTCCAGGGAGTAGGTCGACTTCCAAACAAAGATGAGGAGGCCGATAGCCCTTTCAGGAGAATCGATATCAGGTAAAACTGAAGCAGAATGTGGCCCTGTTGATGCTTTTCTTCCACTGCTGTATTAGTTGGAAGTGACACCGTCCCAGCGTAACGATTTTCTAAGTGGAATTCCAGGGTTAGAAAAGGCTGAAGACAAAGCCTTACTGGTGTTAACAGAGAAGGCAACAATGAAAATGTTGCATTAAGGGTACCTGATTGTGGTATTGGTAGTGAGTTAGGGGTAGCAGTTATGGCCAGAAGTAAGGAACGAAGACTATTAGTTGTGGACAGAGGAGTAGCTCTCTACTTCTTTGTAGGAAACAGGGCTGCATTCCTGAAAAAGCCAGCAATGAGCCAGTTTACTTTCGTTCTGCCTTTCCCACTGGTGCCTGTTGTTTTCCCTGTGTCTCTCTGCAGCATACAGAGGTTGCTCACACTGGGCTTGGTTACCTAGTTTGTTGTACTCTGTGTGTGTGTGTGAATGCAAGCTGTGTCTACTTAAGTATTCTGTGTGTGTATGTGAACACAAGCTGTGTCTACTTAAGTTCTATCTCTCATTCTGCTTGCAAATGTAAATTATGAAATAGAACATGACAGCGAAACAATAAAATCAGTGGAGGGGAGTGAATTAGCAGCATAAAGCTCAAAATTAAAGTGAGCCACCACCCCCCCCGAAATAAACAGCATCAGGATTTTAAAAAAAAATACTATGACTGGATTGATAAAAGTAAAATGGTTTAAGAGCTGTGACACTAGCAGCCATGGTGGTCAGGAAGAAGAAGAGATTGAATTTATACCCTGCCCATCACTCGGAGTCTCAGAGTGGCTTACAAACTTCTTTCCCTTCCCCTCCCCCCCCACCCTGTGAGGTAGGTGAGAGCTCTTTCCAGAACTGTCCTTTCAAGGACAGCACTTGTCAGAACTTGTCATCCAGCAGCTGCAAGTGGGGGAGTGGGGAATCAAACCCGGTTCTCCCAGATTAGAGTCCGCACACTTAACCACTGCACCAAACTGGCTGAGTCTCTTGAAGGGCAGTTTCACTGGCAAGATTCTGCCTCTCTCTCATCACCATAAACTGAAGCTGTTCTCTCTTGGTTACACTATAGGTTGATTCCCAAGGATCAGTATTACTGCGGAGTCCTGTACTTCACTGGAAGTGACATATTTAATAAGAACATGCGGACTCATGCTCTGGAAATGGGCTTCACCCTCAATGAATACACAATCCGACCATTGGGGGTTACAGGTGAGTGTCCTCCCGAACTCATGCAGCCGATTTTGGCAAGGCTGGAGAGGGAAGAGGCTTCCTGCCTGGCTGCAGTTGTGTCACAAACTCAGGAATCTGGTTTGTCTTTCAAGACTCCTTGGGGAAAAGAACCATCAGTGTCTAGCACTCATGTTTCCAGAGAGCAAGTGAAGCCCGTGCTTAAATAAAAGGTGGGGTAGGGATTCGTTTAATGCTTTTGGTGTCCACAAGAAATGGGCTTCCTGCTTTTTCTGCTGTTGTCCATTGTTACAAATGCTAGAAGTGTCCGAGGTAAATCATCTCAATGTGGCTTGTTCCATCTAATGCCTTTCGGCATGTGTGTCCTCTTCAATTCAGCTCATTTTGATATTAAGTATTATTTGCATAACCTGCTCACAATTTTGGCTGCAGAATTGGTGGTGGGGGGGTTGTGTTTGATTTGATGGCTTGCAGTAAACCTGTGTCCTTTCCTGCAGGAAGCGGCAGAGCCTTTTGTGACTTACTCTTTTGTGGTGCATTTGCAGGGGTTGCTGGAGAGCCCCTCCCAGTGGACAGTGAAAAGGACATCTTTGACTACATCCAGTGGAAATACCGAGAGCCGAAGGATCGGAGTGAATAGCTCTGTGCAGGCTCAAAGCTCCTTCCGTGGGCCGAGGCCTTGGCAATTGAGCGCAGGAGCATATTTATTGTGTGGTGCTCTTTCGGAAGGTGTGTGTAAGCGTGACTGTTTTTAAACAGTTTGGTCCACTTCCCTGTAAAAAATACACTGTAATTAAACTGCCAAGTACGATGTAATGGTGTGCATTCTTTCTTTAAATGTTGATTTTCCTTTTAATTGATCATGCTACCACGTTTCCGTAATAAATTGACACTGAATCCAAACCTGTGCAACAGGAACGTATGTGTGCCTTCCTCAGTCGATGGCTGCTTATTCATGTGGGATGCAGAGTACCCTTTCCATGAGGCTTGCTCAGGGCTGCAGGAAAAACCTCAGCAGAACAGGGGCTGTGTCTGCCGCTCTCAAAAGGGTAGTCTATGGGCTTGATTTAACCCTTTGCTTAGTGTGGGGAAAACCTATCTGGAACTGTTGTATACTGCACTAGAACCCGGAGAAACTCCTGTTTCATTCCGTAATTTAAAACAAGACTGTAGCTGTGGATAAGTTTTTAACTTCTCAAGGGAGCAGATTAAAAAACACACGAAACAATGCAAAGCAAGAAACAAATAAAACATATCTTGTTTTCACTTTGTCTGCTTTTATTCTGCTGGGTGAGGACCTTTAACATGTTGCTTGGAGTCAAAACAGGCTGCAGTATTTTTGTTCCAGTATAATTATTCTTTGCAGCTTTCTTGGGGAAAACTGATAGAATTATTACACAGTTTTAAAATATTTATAAATAACTACTTACATATATGTTCACAAGTACATGATATCAATGGCTTTGCTTGATTTTGGAAAGTGCCCAACATAAGGTGGGCCAAAGTGAAACATACTGTACATGGTATATAGGAGGAGGATGTGGTGAGAAAATATTTGTATCTTAAAGAGGAGTGAAGCCATCCAAGAGTTCATGCCCAGCAGCCGCTCAGCCACAAGGTGTATAATTGGAGGAGCTGGCAAAGGTGAGTATAGGAAGATGCAGCCCAGTTGTGTGACTCAGAATTCAAGTGCAGACAAGGGTGTGTTTATTGGCTGGATAGCAGATGGCACTGCAAAGGCAAAGTTGGGAACCAACACATGAAATAGAGATGATATTATTCTGGCACCAGAAGTAGCTTACTTGTTTTCAACCACACTGATCTGATGCCTTGAGTGAACTTCATCCCCCCATCTTATGTGAGGTGTATGTGTGGAAAGCTCAAACATAATCCTGCAAAAGTTGAGCAATTTTGGTCGAGATCAGTGGGGAGTGCCAAACACCCATCAGATAGCAGAGCTAAAAAGTGCTTGAGTTTGGTGGTGTGGTGTCCAGTTTTAGATGGAACACAAGATGTTCTGAATCACATCTGCTCTCCTACTTGCATACATGATACTTAGTGCCTTTGTGAAAGAGACCAGTTATAGAGGCTGCTTTGCAGGCGTTACGGCATTGCAGGTGTGGTACGTAGCCGAGCAAGAGCAGAAGTGATTCAGGGAGGCAGCAGGAGCCACACTGTTCAGTCAAGGCTTGAGTGATATTTCCAAGGGCCTCTGGCTGGCCCCTGGTGGAGACAGGACACTGGGCCAGACAGATTATTTTGGTCAGATCCAGCAAGGCAAAGCCGACATTGTTACTTATAATGATCAACTCTGCCAGTTGACTTTAAACTCTCAAAATCCCTTTGGCTGATGCATGTTATTTATCTCATTAAGCACAGCAGGATCTTCATCTTTGCTTGAAGATGAAGTATTGAGTCTGTACCATTCAAAGCATAAAGGAAACTAAAAAGTCATGAGAGGAAAAAAATAACTTCATGCTACACTAGAGCAAAAATCAGACTCAGCATATTTGGCTGTCGTACAGGTATATAAAACATTCAACAGCACTACAGGGGTTATGCAATTATATAGTAAGAATGTGTCCACTTATAGGCTGGATGTCTCTTTTACTACTGAACTTTTGGACCACCTTCCAAGAGGTAGGAGGAGCCCAGTACAACTGTAACTATTGGTTTCTCACACACACTCTCAAGCGTGAATGTTGCGACGTCCTACTGAGTGGTGGTTGACATGATAAGCCTGGTCCACAGTCGCAGCGCTGGAAAATTTCTGGTTCCTGAGTTCCCTCTTTCTGTCCTCGCCTGGAGCACGCCTGTCCTTCTGTCAGAACGGGTTTGCAGATTTTAGCCCAGTAATGACGAGCGCAGCAGAGGCCCAGAAGGCAATCAGATGTGCGGAGACAACTTTCCCCCTCTTGAGCTGTGAGAAGGGACACAAAATTAAATTCGCCCATCAGTGTTTCAGGCTTTGTCCTCTGCCCCTCTTTCCTTGTGAAGCTGCAGGGTCAGAGTCAGGAGTTGGCATCATCGGTTTGAGAGCTCTGCCCATGTAAGGGGCCCACCACTGGAGCCCCTGGCAGCTACTGTTGCTGTGGTACAGTTGCTTGTGAAAATTCTCAATACATTGCATGGATGGTTTTGCAAGATATGTGAAATGGAACTGTTCAGGGTATTTTTAAGGAAATAGGGATATGGTAAAACAATTATGTTGGAGGGTGCTTTCTATAAAGGTAGAATGGTTAATTGCCTTTGAGAATTTTAGGCAGTTTTCTTTTAAAAAAAAACAACAACAACCCCAAATACTGCATTGTTTACTGGAAGTATATTATTATTTCATTTCTGTTTAATAGCATGATCCAGTTTTATTACATTCTATATATTAAATACTTAAAATGTCTCTCAGATTCATCAAAATATTGTCTCAAGCAGTGTTCCCTCTAAGCTGAATTAGTGTGAGCTAGCTCACAGTTTTTTAGCCTCTGGCTCACACATTTTTGCCTTAGCTCAGGAAGAGTGACTCCAGAGCAAACTAATTTATGCAGTAGCCAAATCGCTCGCTCACAACTTTAATGCCAGTAGCTCACAAAGTAGAATTTTTGCTCACAAGACTCCACAGCTTAGAGGGAGCATTGGTCTCAAGTCAGCCGATTAAGTTTAAGAATTTAGCCATGCATGGAATCCTATATATTAAAATATTTTAATGTAAGCTGGTGTCTTTTATCTTAAACACTGCAGTACTTCTTTTTTGCTGATGATAAGCAAACAGTACTTTCTGTTTTTTTAAAAATCTGTGCTGTCCATCTGTTCACATTTTCTTACCTGCATCATTCGAAGTTCTGGTATTTCCTTTCTTCTGGATGTTGTGCTCTTGAACAGGATGGTGGGGTATGTCTTTGGAACCTGAGCCAACCTGTTCGATGTGCTTCTTCCCATCAACCTGTGTCACCTTTTCAGTCTGTCTGCACACATCTGACACGGAAGAGGAGACTGGTCAGTTTCTGAAATTGTCTTGTGTCATCACTGCTTTGGTCCCTCCAGTCCAGTATTTTCTCCTATAGACAGTCAAATTCCAAGGAGAATGGCAGGAGACCTTTCCCAGCTCTGCTACCTGAGGTCCTTTAACTGGAGATACTAAGCACTGACTGCGGGACTGTATGTATGTGGGAGATCAAATTAAATGTTCAAAAAGGGGTTTCCTGTGCATATTCCTGTCCATATTTATCCGTTTACCTCCAATCATGGATAAAGGTCTAGGGGTGGAATATGCAAACATGATATTAATAATGGAGTCCTCCAGAATGACCCTTTGAAGTCAGAATAATGTCTGTTGTCACTGTGTAGCCACACCAGACACCAGGTCACCAAATACTTTAACAGGATAAAGTGCAGCATACAGCCACTCACTGTTGATGGAACATTCTGATTAGAGGAATTGTACATGACATGGTTCTGCAGATGCTTCTCCTTTATGGTTAAAGGCTCTCTACGGTGTGACAGGCAAGGATCCTCTCCCTGTTGCCTATTTCAAGTCTCTTCTTGCCCAGGCTCGCGATCAGTCCCTTGGGTTACAGTAACAGCTTACCATTTATGCAGAGTGACCCTGGGCAGCACATAGCATTGCGTTGGCATCTTTGCCGCAGTCCACGGCAGGTAGCACAGTAGGGCAGCTCCTCCCAGGACTTGTGGCAGAACTTCCCAGCATGGCAGTCCTTGTCTGTCAAGCACTGAGCACTCTATGGGGAATAAAACCCACCCGTTTTAGGAGAAAGCAGCATCCATAGAAAGGAGGAGCTGATTCTTTGGGGGAAATTTAAGAAGAACATCCTTACAGGAAACATTCTTTATGGAGGCAGTGACAGAGAGAGGTGGGGACACTTTTTCAGTGAAAAGGGCAGTTCTGCGGGGGGACGCTTTGGATAAAAGGTCTTCTGCCTCAGGTTGGTTGAGGGAGAGCACTTTCTGCTCTCTAACCCGCTACAGCCGAACTGTAATTACCAGTCTGGTGAGAATCCTGCCATTTGGCCTTTTTTTTTACTACTGTTTGAATGCCAATCATAAGAATACTGATCTGTAAAAAATTCATCCCTCTCTCCTTTTTGTGCCTGAAACTGAGGAGCAGCCGTTATACCACGGCGGTTCCCAGCCAGGGAAGAGAGGCTGGGGGAAAACAGGCTGTGCTGCTTAAGTCTGAGTCCAAACCACAGTTCCCTCTAAGCTGAGTTAAGGTGAACTAGCTCAAAGTTTTTTAGCCCCCGGCTCACACATTTTTGTCTTAGCTCAGGAGGGATGGCTCCAGAGCAAACTGGTTTATGCAGTAACCAAATCACTCACTCACAACTTTAATGCCAGTAGCTCATGAAATTGAATTTTTGCTCACAAGACTTCACAGCTTAGAGGGAACATTGGTCCAAACCTCCATTCGGATCCACTGCTTTCTCTAAGGAGCTGCCAGCGTATTTACTCAGAAGTAAATTTAATTTAATTTAATTCAATTCAATGGTGATTCCTTCCAGGTAGACATGCATAGGAAATGTCTGCAAAAATGATTCCTGTGGTTCTGCAGGTTTTTTACTTGCAGTTAGCCTCTGGAAATAATCCCAAGCAGGCCCTCCTCCCCTTCCCGTGTTTACCTTTTTGGATGTGGTTACTTCAGTTGAGCCCCTGATGTTGTTGAAGTCCAGGACCATGGCCGTCAGAGGGGAGCAGAAACACGTGATCCCCAGTAAGAAGGCAGCTTCCATTCTCCTCACAGTCTAATCTTTTTATGTTCTCTGGAAAATGACAGCCCCTTCTGTTGATCCTTCTTGCCTGTTTCCTTGGCTAAAAAGTCACCAAGCAACACGCGCTTTCCCACAAGAGATGTCTCAAACTTGTGGATTGTTCCTTATGTGAATAAGCTGCCAGTGACATTTCACCCTGGTAGCTTAACAGGCTTCTCTGAGCATCCCACTTTGCCAGCCCTGTTTATAAGAAGAGCCCCCCACTTTCCTTTCCGCCTCAGACCCCACAGACTCTCCACCTCCCTTTGATCACTTCAAAACCAGAGCTCAGCAAACAGCCGCCAGGGGCCCTTTTGTCTCTCAAGCGGTGTCCTAATTGCAGCATATCAAAGTCAGTTCAAAGAGCCAGAACAAGAGACGGATGGGAGGTAGGTATCAAAGCCCCCTGTGCGTAATCACCTGTATTTCCTGCTCTCTCGGTAATCCCTTTGAAGAAGTGGTTTTGTTCTGGGATCTGTTTTCACAACTCAAGGGTGATTCAGTTGGGCAGGCTACCATATCCTAATTAATTAGCTGGGTTAGGCTGAGGATATAGAAATGTACTGAG
Source organism: Gekko japonicus (assembly GCF_001447785.1). Lineage (NCBI taxonomy): Eukaryota > Metazoa > Chordata > Lepidosauria > Squamata > Gekkonidae > Gekko > Gekko japonicus. The sequence continues at coordinate 948,263 of NW_015173680.1, read as the reverse complement.
TATTTTGTGGTTGCTTCAAGCCAGCTGCCCCAGAAACACCTGCTTGAGCCATGAAGTTCCTAAATTGAAGTCAGTTTTCCTTCATTATAATGCAGTTGTGGTTGCTGGAGAATCGGGAGCCTGCATCCTGCAGCCCTCTGGCCAGGTACATTGTGGAAACGATTTTCACTCACGAAATGAAAGGTAATCTTTTGATTTATGGCTGGCCTTCAGTGTTCACTAAGGGTGACTCAGAACTGTTCATCTAGTCCTGTTGAACCCTGAAGAATGTTATGGTTATGCTGTTCTGAGGAAGGCCTGGGTGTGTCTTATTATAGGGTCCAGTCCAGACTAAATTTGAAGCTGACAGAAAGCATTTCCATCAGAAGAACAGAACTTTCCTGCCTTTCCCCTCCCTGCTTCAGACTGTTGATCTCAAAATGCTGCTCCTGAGGCCAGGGGCCGTCAAGCTTGGCATGAGGGGCAAATGGGGATGTCTACAGCAGGAAGAGGGACTTGGCAAAAATTACACCTCCTCTTAGGTTAATGGGAAAAACTCACACTGGATCCAACACCCCCCCCCCCCGTGCAGCTGTAATGAACAAAATGTTCTGTGTGATCTTGAAAGTTCAAAAATGATGTTTTAAAGACTGAGGTATACTGAAGAATACAGGCAATTGGGGACGGGGCTGAAGATCTCTCTCACCTACACAGCTAATAACCAAGTCATACTAAAAGTAGGGGAACATTTACTTGCTGGGACAAAAGAAAATGCTGGACAGATATTATGGAGTGAAATTACTTAATGTACCAAGTTTTATTGACAAAAAACATGGACTGGAATAGGGGACGGATAGAAGACATTAGTCTCTGGAGGAGAAATGAATGGATAAAACTGAATGGAGAGCAGCAAAAAGGAAGTCTGTGGCTGCGGTCACATGGAGCATTAGGCATGCTAGAGAGACGGAAGATAGGCGGATTTTCCGGGCGCGATCTCACCGCCACATCTGGGAAGCGTAGAGCTCCCGTGGCTCACCCGAGGCTTCACTCCGAAGATGCGCTGTAAAAAACTAGTACCTCTGAGGTAGTAGTTTCCAGAAACTGCGGGGCATGGGCGGGTGTTAAGTCGTGCGCTTAACAAAGAGTCGGAGAGTGATTCAGCAAGAATTGCGGTTTATTCTTCAGCTTAGTTACGATCGCCAGCCAGAATCCATTCAGAGACAGAACTCATCATCAGCAGATTTCGAACCAACTATTTACACTGGCTTGTCGATATTTAAACATTCCCGGCTAGTGTAGCCACACCCCCTGTACAAATAACAACCTATGAGGTTGAAGATATAAAGCCCAATCACAAGCGGTCCCGCTTTACAGCGTGATTGGTAGACACTCTCTGGGCTAGGACTCCTATTGGTTACATTAGGATCCTAGCCCAGGCTGAAGCTTAACCTAGAGTTTCAATGAGACGATTCGCATGTCAGTATTTACATTCAAGTCAATACATAACAGGGGGCATCAGATCACATTTCCGGTGGAAGTTCCAGCGCCCACCCATGTCCCCTCGCAAAAAGGTTTTTTTCCCCTCAAGTCTCCACGGATGGGCACAAGCACCCAACGGAGCATGCACACACTTTAGTTTCAAAACAACAACACAACCCGTTTGTCCCATGGCCCCGCTTCTTTGCAGCACCGCAGGATTGTCCTGTGATTGGCACCTCCCCCCTAACCACGGGATCTCCACGGGACGTCTGCTCACGCGTTATTTTGCCCCGGGGCAAACAGCCACTCCCCCCCCCCCCTTTTTTGGCCCGTATAACCGGGGCCTGTATTTGCCTTTTATCTGACATAATGCCCCTGATGAAGGAAAATAAAGGTCAGAGTAGGTTAAGAAACATTTTCTCCTTCAGTAACAAGAATTCCTTGGCTACAGGAGTGGGAGCACCCCAATGGTAGAGTGCCTCAGTAGGTGGCTATGAGTTTACTTTGTAATACTGAAAGTTTAGGGTTTAGCTAGTCAGGCTGGAGGGAATTAGGAGGGCAGTGTGCTATAGGGAGAGAGATTTTAGTGTTATGTAATCATTTGGCCTTATGAGTTTTCCTCTGTCCTTAGTTATATATTGTATTGATTTTGATGTCGCTTCTATTTGCTTAGTTGTATCATTTGTTATCTGCATTGCTTTGAAAACTTATAATTAATATGTTACATTCAGTCTGGGGTTTCTTATCAGCCCACTGGGGTGATAAAGGACCCACATTCACAGGGTATTCCCTGCCTGGTTTGGCTATTGCCTCTGCCTTGAACTCGCTTGAGCAGGTAGCCCAAGGCCTTTCTAAGTCAGCTTCATCTCTTCCGCCTCATCTGCCGCCAGAGAAGAATGGCAGCAACTTAACTTCCAGGCTAAGTATGACCCAGAAAATATGTATGAAGCACTTTAAACACTCAAAGAACTATAAATAATTGTTATTATTTAGATTTCAGTATGTAGTAAAGGTACTGTAGAAGTGCTTAAGATGCTTTGCAAATATTACTGTGGATGTCTGCATATTGATACACTTGCTAAAAAGTCTTTTTGGTTTTACTTTGTTTACATTCCCTTTTCTCCCCTAACAGGAACCCAAAACTGCTTTCACCATTCTCCCTTTCATCCTTACAACATCCCTGTGAGTAGCCTGAGTGTGTGTGACTTTCCCATGGTCACCCAGCAAGCTTCCACAGCAAAGTAGGGATTTGGAGCTGGGTCTCCCAATTCCTGGTCCAACCACTGTAGCTCACTTACTCTCAGTTATCATTATTTCCCTCTTAACAGGGGAATAACAGGTTGAAAGAGACTCCCAGCCAGCCTTCAGAAATCAGCAAGCTACCCTGGCCCGAACTTGGTTCTTGTGCACTCTGGGAACTGAGGGCTGCTTCACTTGTCATGTTTCTTTTACACAGCTATCAATTCCATGCAGGAAATCTGGCATACAGTGTGGGTCCATGATAATATCCAGCAAACATGTACCAGACTAGTTTATTGTGTGTGCACAAGAAAAGCCCTGCAGGATCTAGCCAAAGGGCTGAGGCCAGCAATCCATTTCTACCACTGGACAGCCAGATGTGGGCCTCCAGAAAGCTCTCCTATTTCCCTCTTTCACCTAGAACAGTGATGGCGAACCTATGGCACGGGTGCCAGAGGTGGCACTCAGAGCCCTCTCTGTGGGCACGCGTGCCATCGCCCCAGCCAGGCCCAGACCATAATTAAAGTGTTGAATTATCTGCCAAATAATTTTAAGTAAATTAAAGCATTTGGGATTGCTTTCCTTACTTTGTTTGGATCATCTTAAGTTAATGTATGAGTTGTTTTTTCTAAAGTAAAACCTCAGTATTCAGGTTAAATTGCGATAAATAAGTGGGTTTTGGGTCGCAGTTTGGACACTGTCTCTAAAAGGTTCGCCATCACCGACCTAGAAGCAGCAGAGGACTTCTGTGCCCAGGACAGCCAAATGGCTATCTGCCCTTTCTGAAGCCCAGGGGTCCACAGTCCCACATGATGGCAGGGAATGCTTTACCTTAATTAGGCACTGTGATGCAGGGCTTCCTAGTGGCAGTCCTGACTCTTATAGCAGTCAGTCCTACTGGCTGATATGAAAAGCTGAAGAGGACTAAGGGTGTGTGTGTGCCTTCCTGAGAAAACAAGGGGCATGAGTGGCCATGTTAGCAGCCCCACCTACAGCCCTGTGAGACCCCCACAAACACAACAGGAAAAAGATTATCTGTGGCAGAAAGGACTGAGAAACACACGCTTTTGTTCAATACTTTAATTTAAAAACTTGGTCCTTTGGATCTTAGCAAAAGTTCCAAGCCAAAAATGGCTACTGTGCCCGAGCCAAGGGTCCGATACTTGGCTCACAGTTCAGAAGGCTGCCAGCTCTTTCTCAGTTACATGAAGATGGCGGGGGGGGGGTGTGCCTTTGGGAGACAGGTTGTGGCTCCAAGGGAAGAGGGGGATATGCTTTGCCAGTAAAGAATCCCTCCAGTTCAACCCCTGGCATCTCCAGCTAAAAGTAGTGATGATACCAGGAAAGTCAGCAGCTGCTGCTTCCACTCAAGAGTAGACAATGCTAGGCTGGATGGTTTCACCATGGCCCCTTCTACCATAAAGGACGGCCATTCCACACCACTCCTCTGCCCATTGCCTCTGGAGATAACAGGAAGTGCTTCACGGTGGCCAAGCCCAATGGGAGGAAATGCTTCTGGGAGAAACCTCTAGGCCTTTGGCTCCTCCCTGATCCTTTTGTTCAGCCCTTCTTTGTTCCTCCTAAGTGGCAGTCCAAGCCAGCCCCTGCAGATCCTTACACCCCCCTTCCTTTTGCCAACAAGATCCCACTCCCATAACTATCAGCCTGGCTCTAGAGTAACCCAACAAAGCAGCATGGGTATTGTGAAAAGGGGAGCAACACCCACCCCCAAAATGCCCCTGGAGCCTACCTGCTGCTATTGTGAGAGCAATGTTACCCCCAGCCCTGTTCGGTTGCACCCTACTCTGCACCTCTGGACATCGTACAAATGTGCACCTAAACCACAAGCACAGAAGTCAGAGCAGCAGGACAACAACTGGCAGTGGTTCAGAAGTCCAGTTTGAATCTGCAGGCTGTCCATTGAGAAACAGGAATCCAGAGAGGCTGAAGCCTTTTTCCAGGTCCAGAACAAGATGGCCACAGCACCAACAAGGCAGCAACTCCTCAGCGTGCGTGCAGAGTTTAACTTGGCTCCACTGTGCAATGAGCCCAGGAGGCTGGCTGAGGTAGTTCATAGTTCAGAACGCTCTGGCTCTTTTGGGGATGTGTCCCGGCTGCTTGCCGTAGAGTCCATGTCATATTGCATATTGGCATAGGCCACCTCTTGTGCTAGCTGGTCCAGGGATGGGCGCCCCAAGACTAAGTTCCGTAGGGAGATCCAGGTCATCAGAAGGCTGCAGAGATAAGGAAGGAAAATAGAGAAAGCAAAACTGGAGGTATTTGGTTTTTTTAAATGTATATCCTGCCATTTTACCCAAAGAGGCACACTCGCCAGCTTACAACACTGATAAAAATCATACATCAAAACTAGAAAAATCTGAATTTAACCGACAGCTGCAATGCAAATGTATTTTTGGCCACTCTCCAGCCTGTTCCTGGTAAGCCTCCTTGGTGAAGGCAGACCTTGAAAGCAGGGTGAGGACAGGTAAGGAATGGCAGACAGCTAAGGCAAGCAAGCAGCACTGGAACGCTTGCAGGAATCCTTGCAAAGAGCCAAAATAAGCTAGGTCAGAGGGAATTCACTGCCTCACCTAAGTAGAAGCAACCAGCCAACTAGGCTGGGCTGGCACCTTAAACAGCTACTGGCATTCTGTGTCGCTGAGCCAAGAGAGTTCTCAAGATCCCAGAAGAACTTCACAGATGGAACCCGCTGGTTATGTAGTACTCCTTGAAAGAACAGCATTGTGGCAAATTGTCTCTTTCTTATTAAGAGACTGGAATTTAGGTCTACTCAAGTACTTTTTACTGCCGCTATTGTGCTGCTCTTCTGCTGACATCTACACAAAGAATCATAACTGTGGTTCTAGTCTGCACTGAATACCTTGCTGCATTCCCACTACAACTCCATCATGCTCAGCTCCATGGCAAAGGCAAAAGCAGGCAGTGCCATACTGACCAACAGAGGAAGCTTTGCCTGCCTTCCCTGTGACATCCGGCTCATGCTCAGTCACCTTCAAATAGTGATCATATTCTAGGCTATTGCAGGCAATTGCTCATGACACTTCTTGCTTTTGTGGCCTTCCAAGCAACTTCTGACAGCTATGTGGCACTGCCATCCCCACCTAATGCCAGTCGTGCTACTTCACTGGTGCAACTGAAACTTAAAGGGGTGCTCTTGTGAACAAAAGACCTCCCAACTAGCGTTGCCATCCTCCCAATTGGGGCAGGGGTTTTCCCACTTTTGGGGGCCCCAATCTATCGCCAGCCAACTGGCTGGGGAAGCTGCACCTCTGAAGAGCTCCAGTGTGATGACATCACCCAGAGGTGACATCATCACGCTGGGCACATCGTGTGGGGGCACTCTAGCATCTGGGTAAAAAAATCTATGGTGACCATGGAATTTTTTACCCAAATGCTAGAGCGTCCCTGAACAATGTGACCGGTGCAATGATGTCACTTCTGGGAGATGTCACCGTGGTGTGCATGCTGCACATGTGTGCCAGAAGATCCCGGAACCTGGGCTGGAGCCCGCTGCCGGGACATAGGTAAGACCTGACAACCCTACTCCCAAAACGTATGAGCTCATGGCTTCCTCAAGCCCTTTAATCAATCCTTTTTGTGGCCTCATCTTAATTGATCACCAGTGCCACCAGTTAACTGTTGCACTCCAGCAGAAGTGCAATAGGCTTAAGCTTACAAACCTGCAGGCAAAACCAACTTTTTAAACATTTCCTGATCTCATTTTGTCTTCGCACTTGTAGATGTATAAGAAGAATGAGGGAAGGGGCCAGGCTGCATTTTAAAATGACACTGCAGCTATGAAATGGTGGGTCATCACCAACCACCTCACCCATCTTGACCACTTTTGCCAAGTGTGTCAGCAACACCTAGTCAGGTACTGCTGTAATGGTGTTCAAAGCCAAAGATACCACCATAAGCCAGGTCTGAAACAAGACAGAAGGTAAATACAGACAACACTGAACTGCAGCAGTTTGGCAGAATACTTAGCGTAAAAGGAACCTTAGTGAGGCAATAACGCAGCTTGATACAGCAAGGGTCTCTCACGAATAAGGAGAGGACAGAAGCTATTGCTGGGAACATGTCCCCCACCTCCTGCGGAAGATGAAATACTTCTTGGTGGTGAAACGGTGGAAACGTTCTCCTAGTGTGGCATTGCGTCGCTTCTGCAGCTCCTCCATCCGCCGCTCCCGCCGAAGGAAAGCCTCGACAACTGGGTCTGTCTGGGTCACGTTCTCCAGGGAGCTGCCTAAGATGGGCTGCAGCTCTGGGGGAAGAGGTTCTGTTTCTAGGGGGAAGGAAAGGGCAAATAAAAAGATCAGGGCTCAGAAGAAGGCAAGCCCACCTGGAAGCAAGAGCAGTCTAGAAGAGGCCAGTTTGGACAGGTTCGATATAGGCAGGGAGCCTACATAAGAACATAAGAGATGCCAATGTTGGATCAGGCCAAAGGGTTGCCCTCCCCCCCCCCCCCCCGCCCTCGCCAGCCACTGTCACGACTCACCACTCCCATTCTGCACCTTCTCCCGCAGTTCCTGAAGCTCAGTGAATTTCTGCTCAAGGGCTGCTTCGGTGGTGTTGACATAGATGTACATGTAGCACGAGGGCTCTTGGGACACGGTGAAAACTTTATGGTATTCACCAGCTGGCAGCTGTGACCAAGCACAGAAGCAGCGGTTGTGGCAAAACTAGGTAGGTATCAAGTCTCCCCACAACACCAGGATTCTCCAGAGGCCTCCCAGCCTTATCTCTTGCATTTCAAACAGCCCATGTGGACTTGAAAATCCTCAGGTGATTTCTCACGATCAGAGAGGGGCTGGGGAGGAACTTCTTCCCACAAAACCCTCCCTGGGCTTCCCCTCCTCCACAATTGTCCCCAACCCTCACATAAATATTTAATACATACAGGTGATGCACCTGCATACCATAACTGACTCATGGTGACCTCGTGAAGTTCTCTCTCATGGGGTTCCCAAGGGAAGATATGAGCAAAGGTGGAGTCATACTTTCTTAGCTCATGGGGTGAGTGGCTGGTAAGCTCCCCTCACCTTCCTCTTTCATTTGGGGCAGAGCCTCAGGTTCACTGGAGATCGTGAAGGTCAGCTGAAGGAACTTCACCTCCCACACTCCTGGGTTCTGAGCTCTCACCTGTATTCTGTCTCCTTCCTGCAGCGTATAATTTGTCTGCTTATTGACAATCTCCACAGCCACTTCCCCTTTCAGCAAATGGAGGCTGGTGTTGCCGAGGTCCTCGCTGACAAAGTTTTCAAGGTGCAGACCTGTCACAGGGGCAACCAGGGCATGAGCAGCTGACATGCAGGCCAAGAGCGTTTCTTACACTGCAGGAACACTACTATTACCAAAGGCCATCCCCTTGTACAAGTTAACCTACATGAGAAGTATGACACACAACTTCCTAGTGAAGTTAAGTCCAGCTCTAATGACAAGCAACCCACAGGCATTTGGCCAAGGTGTAAGCTCAAGGTGACCTGGCCTACCCAAGGAGCCAGCTTCCAAGTCCCATGGGGTACCTGGGAAGTCTGCAATGAAGACCACCTCAGTCTGGTTGTCCAGTGACTTCTCAATCTCCTGCAGCTTTGTCCGCCAGGGTGACAAGTCAACCATAAGAGGCTTCAGCCATGGCGTCTTTTTGAAGGGTGACCACTCAGCCCGCACAATGTCCACATTTGGGTCAAAGAGTCTGAGGAGGGGATGAGCAAAGAGCAAAGTGGAGCAGGGGAATCCCAAATATATCGAGCAGTGAGGATGGCTCTCTCTATTTCCCAGATTCCATGTAGCTGCCTTTATCCCACAAACTCTCCTTCCTGGATACACACACACACATATATAGCACCCATTTCTATCTGAAAAGCCACCAACCCCAACTATGAAGCTGGTCTCATTATTTGGCAAAATGGACTCTTGCTAGTCCAAGGGCAGACAGTCCATTGTTGTTCCAGCCTTGGTTTCTCACATCCTCCTCTCTTCATGGGGCACCACCAGGACAGACAATCACCTCTATCCCAGCTCCCCTTCCACCCCTCCTGCCCTTCAACATCAGCAGAACTTCCCTTCTAGGCACCCCAATCTATGGCTAGAAATATTGAAATACTGCTATTTTACAGGATCCTGGTTGCACAGAAAGTCGAAAACAATGAAAGTGGTAGTTTGCTAGAGGTCGGACCAGCCTTTCAGACAGATTGATCAAATCACAACATACTTGGAATAGTTTGTGAGGCTTGCACGACTGATTGTTATCACAGCCTGCTTGCATACTGTAGCTCTCGTGGCTGTGTCAGTTTAAGTTTCTGACTTGCTGCCACCCAGCATCTCTACTTCAACCCCCCCCCCCACAAACCTCTGCTGGAAGCGGTCATTGATGGACACCCAGATGTCAAAGTAGATCTCTGGCTGCGAAATGTTGTAGTTTTGCAACAAGTGACTGAGACAGGTGGCATACTGTTTCAGCATATCTGCATGGTCCTTCCAGCGCCGACTCTGAGTGAACACCTATCCAAACACACACAGCTAAGACACAGGAGACACAGGAGTGCCGGGAACTATGCAGCTGCTGATGTAGGGCAACGCCCAGCATGAACTATTCCAAATGCACCAAAATTTGCAGGTAGAAAAATATAAATCTGAAAAGGTGTTACACCAATTACATAAATTCAACTCTTTGTACTTAGTTTGCATATTTGTTCTGCTTGCTCGATCCAAACTCCATAATACTTGTGAATGGCCCAGCACATTTTGATTTTTAAAAAAATCAAAGGGAGAGAATCTTCACAGAACAGCCTGCTTCTCCAAGATTTTGCCCCTGAAGAAGTTCAAATCAATACACGTCAGGCAATTTGCAAGTATTGAGAAATCATTCTTTCCAAGTGCCAGTTTGCGGCCTTACTGTTCTGCTAGGCCATTCAAATCTTACAGGCCTGAGAAAGGTTCATTTCACAGGCACAACCACCTTAACATACACCTTACATACTTTCCTACCCAAACATCACTTCTGTGCAGGAAAACAAACATCTTCCAGCAGTGCATGCTTACTTTCCCATATGCACACCAAGCAGGCAGCCCTGAAAGATAAATTCTTGCAGTGAATGTATAGGGAAAACTAGGTACCCGTGTATTCAGTGAATGCAACAGTGTTCTTGACGGGCATTCTCCTGCAAGGTAGCCATTTGTAATCCTCAACTGCTCTGGCAAGTGCCCCCACAAAAGAAAGGAAAGGAAGAAAAACTGACCCCAGGGTTCAGATAACCAAGGTCCCCGGTGAGACCATCCCGGTATGTAATCTTCACGTGTTGGTGGGAGCGCGAATGGACCATCATGTCCCACGAGTAGCCATAAAGTCCGTTGGTCCAGTTGTTATAACCCTGTGTGGGGAATTGACTGGTTGATGTCACTTCTTCCTAGGTGGGCAGATGCTGCTGTTCCAATCCCCCAACAGTTACAGCAATGCCCTCAGTTTCAGCACCTCCTCTCAAGCCAACGCTCTATGCCTAAAAGCTGAGAGGGTTAATCATCTAACCTACACAAACTAAACCAAATCCTTTCACTTTAGTACAACATTGTAACAGTGAAGCAGAATTAAATCAATTAATTAAAAAGCAAACCAAACACAACCACAGTAAGAAACATCAAATAATCTCAGATACAATACTTAACAGGATCCAGTCCGAGGTACTAATGCATCTGTCTGTATGCCAAACCGCTCAAAAGGAGTTGTTATGCTCCAACAGATCCACTGAGAAATGCAAAGTGGCAGTAACAAAGGCAATTTCCCCAAGTTTGATACAGCAGTCCTTCATCTCTTGAACAAATGCCTTCTCACAGCTAGTTGAATAGATGTGCCTCACTTGTGTCTTCTTCCTCTGTGAGAAGGTTTAGCTAGAGAACTTCAGTTACCAAGATCTCCAATCCAAAATACAGACACTTGCTAAGCTTACTAGTCAACACATTAAAAGGACTGCATATTAAACCTGAAGGGTTGATTTATTGCTGCTATTGAGGGCCTCACGAATGATCTAGAGAATTGTCACAACTCATTCTGAAAGCTTTGATTTACAGATTTATGGTAGTAAATTTTCCTAAGTCAACTGAGCTTTCAAACATTGTATCTGAGACTACTGCATATTTCCTCCAGGCCTGTATTTCATTTAAAAAACTGTTATTCTGCTTTATAATTTTAATATATTGGAATCAAATGATTTCATTTATTTAGTTAAAGCACCTTCCTCTTAATATCTGACTTTTTAAAAATCGCTGTGTGTTTGCTGACTTTGTTAAAAAATAACCAAGGACTGGACGCTCAGTGAACACATGACCCCGCCTTCTGCTAAGTCATAGCATTAGTTTAACAAGGGCAGTACTGTCTACTCTGACTGACAGTGGCTCTCCAAACACCGCTATTCTGGATCACCAACTATTTGATCTTTTTAACTGGACACGCTGGGAATTGAACCTGGGACCTTTGACATGCAAAAGAGATGCTCTACCACAGCTCCTCAGTTTTATAGCCCTGATTAAGACTGCTATCAGCAATCAATCCTCAGCATGTTTACAGGTGGCCCTGGACCACACACTTCCTGTCCCATAGGAGCAAGATGTCTCAAGGAAGCCGAAGAGTTATATTTGCAGGATTCCAGCTCAGGTGGCATTCTTCAACCCTGTGAGCTGCTCATTGCTAGTCCCACCGTTATCTTCTCTTTGGATGACCCATGCCAAGAAAGGTCTCATCCATCCCATAAGAACATCCACAATTTAACTATAGAACCCTAAAACTGCCAAAAGAGTCTCACCTGGGTGATGCAATGTGAGTAAGGCAGGAAGAACTGCTCCACCACATACAACACCGTAAAGATGGCTCCAAGCTTATGCCGCAGCCCCACTTTCCGAGTTGTTCTGCCCAATCTCTGCTGCCCTGCTTCTCTGTACACACACTCCTGGCTGGGCTGTGGAGGATCTGTTGAGGGCAGGAACTTTTGCAAGAAGACTGGGAGCTTGGCAGTCAGGCGACGTGGCCAGTCAGGGTAGCAGAAGAGGGGGCTGGTGGCCAGCATAGTATAGGAAAACATCCCTGTAGTCAAGAAAGGCACCCAGGACAAATAATCCCCTTTGGAGAGGTCTGCAAGATCAAGCCTATGCTAAATACGACTTCAAAAACTAGTAGATAGCAAACTATCTGAATGGAAGGACCCTTCACAAATGCAGCTACACAAAGCAGTCCCGAACAAGACCATCCAATGAACATCTTGTCTGTTTCTCCAAATACCTCGATAGGTTGCATCCGATAACCTGTCAGTGAAGTGATCTTCCCCACTTTTCCCTCCATCCAGCAGTCTTTTCCAACCATTCAAGATGGTTGATTCCTGGGGTCACAGGACCTTCTTGGAGAAACAGCCATGTGGATCAGGTAGCTGCAGTGAGAATGGGGCAAAGTTACCCTTCTCACCTCTTCTATCAGCAGAGCTGCACTGTCAGAAGATGCAGCAATTCTGCCCTCTTTGCCTTCGTCACATCAGCCCACCGATCCACATGGTGGTTATTCTATGTGAGCCCACAATCCCAGTAATCAACTTTCCTGGAATCAAGGAGGACAACTGGAGAGGAGGGGAAATCACAGAAGATCCATGGTCCTTGTGCAAGCGTAACCGTGCTCCAAGGATGGATAGGAGAAGAGTACAAAACCCATATTAACTTCCAGCTGACAAGAGCTTCTTTGCTGGAAATGGTAGCTATCTCTCAAGCTGCAGTCCTGAGCTATGGCTGACTAGTTGCCCTCTTAATACAGCAGCCTTTGAATGGGGTAGTTTGGGTAACGCAGAGTACTTACCAATGCTAAAAAGCTGGGAGTTCATACAATGGAAGTAGGAGACAAAGAAGAGAGCAAAAGGGCGGCTGGCATCAAAAAAGAGCAGGAAGCCAGCTGTCAGATCCAGCATCAAGCCCCCACCGTGCACTACCAGTAGGCTGGTCATCTCCTCGGAAAGCACCAACCTGAGGCAGGAGACACAGCACAGGTAAAGAGCGGCTCAGGACAGCTCCAGGCAGTGCTCAGCAGGACCTGGAGCCAGGCCCTTAACGGCTTGGGAAAGAGCTGTATCATTCCACCTGAGCCACTCATTACAAGACACTGAAGACCTCTGACAATGGTCAAGCCGCCTCTGGCCCCTCCTACTCACCTGAATGGGCTGAAGAGCCAGTGCTTTGCCAGAGAGCCCATGGAGTAGCCTTCCACCCAATCAGCATCCAGCTTCTTGATGCCCGCAATGAAGTAAACAATGAAGATCTGTTTGACAAGAAGAATCCTCATTAAGGCTCGGAGGCCAAGTAGTCAGCAGGAGGCATAAAGGGCAAAGCTGGAGAGACAGGAGGCCACAGGAAGAAGCCATGGAGGGCTTCTGAATCATTAGGGCTGAGGGAAGAAATCAAGGGCCAGCCTGTGGGCCTATTTGAAAGTACTCTGGTAGTTATAACCTGATATTTTAGCTTGACGAAGTTCTTATCTTACTGATTTTATACGCCAATAAAGGTTTTTGTATTGTATATAATCTTGGATGCAGTAATAATCTGGGATGCCATAACCTTGGGTCCACTCAGTTATAATTTTTTCTCTAACTGCAGATTGGCTGTTATTTGCTCACTTGCCTCAGAATACATTGTTTTATTAGTGTGATGAAAAGCACCATCAAGTCACAGCTGACTCATGGCGACCCCGCAGGGTTTCCAAGACAAGTGATGAACAGATTGCCATTGCCTGCCTCCACTTCATGACCTTGGTATTCCTTAGAGGTCTCCCATCCAACGACTAGCCAGGACTGATCCTGTTTAGCTTCTGAGACCTGATGAGACTGGGGCTGGCCTGGGCCATCCAGGTTAGGGCATTTTATTAGGAACTGTTGCTTATGCCTTGTGTCCAGCAGAAGTAGAAAACTACAATGTATAAGTAGCTTCAGCTCCTGCTACTTCTTCTAAGTATCCTTAACCCTTTCCGTGGAAATAAACAAATGTTTTTCCTTTTTACCTCGTGACGCCTGTGTGGTTTTAGGAAGACAAGTTTTTTCCTTAAATAATAACCAATCCAGGAGAAGAGAAAAGAAGACTTTCAGCACCAAAATACATTTGACCTCTTGGTTGGGTTAAAGTTTTAAAGTTTAACCACAGACCTGGGGGTGGGTGGGTGGCTGTCAATAAACTCCATAATATGCTACCTCATTTATTCATTTATATATTTTCATCCAAACCCAGAATTGGTCACGCCCATCTGATTTACCCCCTGCCCATGCTGGCTACCAGTGCTCCACTTCTAGCCACTACATTCCCTTACAGGTCTTCTGAATGAGGAACCAGGTATCTTATCAGGAAGCAGCACTAGGGGTGGTGAGGTGGCTCACCTATCACACAGAGCTCCCTTTGCTTCAACAGGACATCACTGGTGCAGAAACTAGCACAGCAGGCATGCAGGAAAGTGGGGCCGCAGTCCAGTAGCGTCTGCACTGTACCTGGAAGCGCAGCATTGTGTAGTTCCACAGGGGCACATGAGCATTTCTCTTCCGTGGATTCCAGAAGCCGTCAATGGACCTATGGGAAAAGAATTATCAGCAAGGGCTGCCAGAAAGGACTGTTAGGAGCATGATCCTAGATGTGCAGAGGCTTTGTGAGAACTCTATGGTAAGGGAAAGAATTGGGGGGGTGGGAAACAGGGGTGCCTGCTGCAGCCCTGAATGGACTCCCAGAGGTGAAGTAATAGCTTTTTGCAGTGGGTAGTTTGGGGCCTAGACATGGGGAGGTAAAGGTAAAGGTTTCCCTTGCTTGAAAGCCAGTCGAATCCAACTCTAGGGGGTGGTGCTCATCTCCGTCTCCAAGCTGAAGAGCCAGCGCCGTCCAAAGACATTTCTGTGGTCATATGGCTGGCATGACTAAATGCTGAGGCGAATGGAACGCTGTCATGGGGAACCCAATTTCAAATCCCATTCAGCTTGAAGTTCACCAAGTGGCCTGGAGGAAGTGACTCCAAGCAAGTTTTTGCAAGGGTTAAAAATGGCCACTCCAAGTTTCCCAAGGAATAAGGGGCAATAAAGTA
>NW_015173680.1:884802-932595 GCF_001447785.1 Gekko japonicus | reverse complement strand
GTAAAGGTTTCCCTTGCTTGAAAGCCAGTCGAATCCAACTCTAGGGGGTGGTGCTCATCTCCGTCTCCAAGCTGAAGAGCCAGCGCCGTCCAAAGACATTTCTGTGGTCATATGGCTGGCATGACTAAATGCTGAGGCGAATGGAACGCTGTCATGGGGAACCCAATTTCAAATCCCATTCAGCTTGAAGTTCACCAAGTGGCCTGGAGGAAGTGACTCCAAGCAAGTTTTTGCAAGGGTTAAAAATGGCCACTCCAAGTTTCCCAAGGAATAAGGGGCAATAAAGTATTTATCTCACAGGGTTAAGAATCCCAAGAATGAGGAAGAGACAGAGGCAAGAAGAAGAGCTAATCTTCACACTGCCATAGGGATTGTAAGCACCCGCACAGACCCAACACAGAATAAAATACTCATGATAATATTGTAAATAAAATAATAAGGAGCACCTCTTAAGGAACTTGAGGCTTACTAGGCTTTTATAAGGTAAATTTCCCCTGGTGTACCTTTCAGGTTACACAACGCTCTCTTTCCTTGCTTGGCCTCATCCTGATGCTTGTTAATTACTGGGGCCAAAACTATATCCTGTGCCAGAATTCCCAAGTTGTCCATAGGGAAAAAAATGTCCACAATTGGAATGATGGTTTGGTTGGCATAATCTTATTCTGAACACAGAGAACCATGTGCAAGTGTTGCAAAACCAAAAACAGGGCAACGGGGAAGGAGAAAGTCAGAAGAAAACACTGTATTTGGGAGAAAGTGATTCTAGGACCATTACCAGTAACGGTTTGCATTCATGAATGTAAGCTGGAAGCCGATCAGTCCATACAGATAGGAATGGTTGTTCCAGATTGTTTTGTCCAGGAAGAAGATATACCAGTACGGCAGCAGGAAGAGCAGGCAGCTGAGGCGGTAGAAGCAGCCCAACATGATCCCCAAGGCACCTGTTGCCAGAGGGAGGCAAAGTTACAGTCATTCTCTCCACCCTCCCACCATCTTCATAGGCAAGTGAATAAGTTTGCCTTGGAGGGATCAGGAGAATCAACAAGGAAGTTCAGGGAGTGAGGTGGTTTTCTTCAGCCAGCAGACCCACCCTTGCCCCCCAATGGAACAAAGCCCTTCTCAGGGACAGAAATGACCTCCCAGAATCCTTACCCAGCAGCATAACCACATAGACCACATACATCCAGTCCAGTGGCAGTGGCTCCAGGAAGTTGAAGAGGGGGAAGCGACACACCTGCAGCCCATCCAGGTATTTGTGGTCCAAGTAGCTCAAGCCCCGCTCCTGTGGAATGTCCAAGGCCATCAGCAGCCCTGAGAAAAGGACAGAGTGAAGAAGTGAAACAGAGGTCAATTACAGCAACAGAGCAGAGCAAGAGGAAGGACCCTACTTGGCACAAGTAGGTCAGAGGAAAAGAGCCAGGCCCTGACCTGGATAGCCCAGGCAAGCCCGATCCTGTCAGATCTCAGAAGCTAAGCAGGGTCGACTCTGGCAAGTACTTGGATGGATGGGAGACCTCCTTGAAATACCAGAGGTGGGAGCTGGGAGCAGGCTTTACTCAGCCACCTCTCTGAATATCCTACAGACCCCTGTAGGGGTCAGTCACCAGAGGTTGCCATGACTTCCAGGTGGACATACACATGCACATATGAAAAATACAAAAAAAAAAAAGGAAAAAGGAAAAGAGCCAGGATGAATGGGACCCCAGCTCAAGTGTGCCAGGCACAGGAACCCTTGGGGGAAAGAGACCATTGTGGAAAACTGAGGTCTACTCTACTATTCCCTATGAACCATGACCATCAAGAGAAAGGATATGGCAGGGAGGTGAGATGAGCTACACTCTGCTGATGCGGCTTTAACCATGACTGCATTTCTTACACTGAATGTAAAAAACATTCTCCACTTCCACTACTCCAGTTTGTTTTATTGTCATTGCTACAGCTGCTGTTCTGCTCTCACAACGTAACGTGGTTTGAATCTGACTCTTGACAGAAGTGCAGTTCTGGTTCGATCCATACCTCTTGTTGCTCTGAGTTTCAAACTTGAACCAAAAACACCACTCTGATTCAAAGGCATCTTCTAACATCCCCAGCCAGGGGAAGAATATTAAAAGTGAGCCGACATACAAAACAAACAAACAAGCTTTTTTTTTTTACATGGCCAACGTAACAAATGCAAACCAGAGACGGGCACAGCAGCCTCTTAGCCCTGAGCCTCAGCAGGGAAAGTCAGTCAGGCCTTGAGGCTGCAGTTTCCCGATAAAGGGAGCTTTGAACAGAGGAGGTGCCAACTTTCTCACCACTTCCTTTCCCCAAGCTGACCTCCTGAGGGGGCGGCAGCATGCTGCCAGGAAATGGATCACAAGGGCCTTCTGTGCAAGACTAGGAAGCTGAGGCCTCTTCAGGTTGTGCTCAGGAACATCCACTCCAACATGCAGCTCCAATTTACCAGCATTTACTGTAAGTGGGAGAAGTGGTCTCCCAGCTACCTCACCAGTTGGTGCGCTATTGCAGGCAACTCCAGAAAATGGTCGGAGTCCACACTCTTTTATCAGGGCATGGACAAGCGGCTGGGAGAAGCAGCCAAGTTGCTGGAAGTTTCCAAACACAGGGAGAGAAACGTAACAGTGGCAGTAGCAACCTAATTAGAGTAGCAAGGGAAGGAGGAGGAGGAGGAGGAGGAAGAGGAAGAGGAAGAGGAGGAGGAAGAGGAGGAGGAAGAGGAAGAGGAAGAAGAGGAAGGAGGAGGAGGAGGAAGAGGAAGAGGAGGAGGAAGAAGAGGAGGAAGAGGAGGAGGAGAATGGATTTATACCCCGCCCTTCACTACCCAAAGGTGTCTCAGAGCGGCTTACAAACTCCTTTCTCTTCCCCTCCCCACAACAGACACCCTGTGAGGTAAGTGGGGCTGAGAGAGCTCTGACAGAAACTGCTCTTTTTTCAAGAACAGCTCTTATCAGAACTACGACTTGCCCAAGGTCATCCAGCCAGGTGCAAGTGGAGGAGTGGGGAATCAAACACGGTTCTCCCAGATTAGAGTCCGCACACTTAACCACTACACCAAACTGGAAGCAATGTAAGATCCATCAGTCCAGATTTGCAGATGTTGCTAAACTACTAAACTACTATACAGAGAATATTTGGATGGATCATGCTTGTGCTATGTCAAGCAAGCAAGCAAGCTGCAGGAAAGCTACCCCTCAAAAAAAAAACCCCACACAAACCCAAAGAACATAGTTATAGTTTTGTTGCCAGCCAGTCTAACCTGCAAAAATTGCAGCCTGCCCTAAAATGTGAGGATGTTAGTCCCTGAAAGTGTAACAAAACTGTTCAGTGAATCTTTCACCAAAAAAGAGAGAGTTTTTAACCTTCAAGCATAAGTCAATGCTTCCTTATGTGTCTAGGTGAGAGAAATAAAAACTAACCAGGTGAAACAACCTGTCTTACTTCAAAATCACTTTCAAGGTACCAGATCATACCTTTTTATTTCATAATTCATGCTGTTTTCAAACTAGCACATTGTTTCAAGGTAGGCTGCCTTTTGGCTGCAGAGATTTTGTTCTCCATGAAAAGCCTGTACTTTTTTCTTTGTCCTATGCTGGCTTGCCTCTTAAGAACAGTACTGGACCAGGCAAACTTTGGCTGTGACTCTAAGAATACCCTCCTAGGAATAAGCCCCACTAAATAAGCCTAACTTCTAAGCAGACCTGCTCAGGATTGCTCCTTTTGTTTCTTCTTGAACCATAATTAGAGAAGCTATTTTTGCTCCCAATTGAGCATTTCATTGCCAAAGTAAACACGAGATACAGTCCCCAGGAATGAAGAAACTATGTAGGAAAGCCAATGCTGCACCTCTTCACATGCAGACCACATCTTTAATCAAACCCAATGGAACACAGATGGTCCTACGCTGTATGGACAGAGTGGTCTGGTCACATGGCTTTCAAATAAAACTGCCTCTGCTTACATTTACGCATGTGGGAGGTGAATGGTAAGAACCTCTGAACGTGAGCCAGGAGGATATCTTTGGAATTTCAACAAATGGAGCAGAGCTGGAGCCTTTCCAATACCAGATGGATTCCTGTCAGTTTGAGCAATCTCTGGGCAATATTTCAAACAGTACTAGGCATAGCTGCCTCAAGAGAACAGGCACTGCCCACTACCACTTGCTCTCCCCCCTGCCAAGTCCAAAGTCTTCCTCACTTCCTGATAAGGTGGAGGGCAGCAACATTAACCAAAGTGTGGAAACAGGGGTTGTTTTGCCCAAATGCGTGGGATGTCTGTCGCTCACCTAAAATGCTGGCAGATTCTACTACTACTGTGCTTGAAGTTACAACATAAGGAGTTGTGGACAGATCTGTGACAGGATGTGGAGACCTTGTGGCTGTATTACATTGCAACTTTCTCTTTACTTCTTTTATATCTCTCAGGAAAACTGTAGGTTATGATGGCCAAAGAAAATGCCCAGGCAGATTTGGAGAGTAGCTTTGTAAAGGACAAGACAAGCCTACTGGAAGAGATAGATAATGTTGAAGTGGGGGGGAGGGAGCAACTGCTCTGTAAACACACCCCAAGCAATTATCACATCTGGAGTCAATGGTATGCCTGCATCTTCTGGGAGAAAGGCCATCCCAAGCTACATGCCCCGCCTATCCCAAATATAACAGTGAAAGTACCACAAAAAAAGCCACCATTCTTGAAATGTATGCCTAGTTTTTATACTTGCTAAAACATGCTAGTACGTGGCACACAAATCCATTTCAGATGCTGGAAACAGAGCCAATGTCCCTAGTCTCAGTGACAGAAGCAGAGTATCATCACTGTTCTAACAGAAAACTTTATGATTCAGCACATACCAGCAAAACAGCAAAACAGGTCTACTCACACAAAAGTTAAGGGGTTCTGTATAAGTGAAGAACTCAATATTATTTTGTAAACTTCAAATAAACTCCCCAGTCTGATGAGGAGGAATGAGCAAGCTCATTGCCCTTCTAATGTTGAAAGCAATGTAAATATCAATTAAAGAGAGAATAAAGGAAAGCAAAGAGGATGGGGAATTTGCTTTGCCCAAACCTCAAACTCACAGTGCGCTGGCAGCTTGTCCCATCCACAGTCTCTGGCAGGCTCCCAATTTGTCCTTGGTAGGAGCAGTTGGTATCCCTATTGCCTGGGAGTTTGCTTAACCCAGGCACACATCAAGAGGATCCATTGTTATAGGTACTCTGTTTGACAATACTCCAAGGCACCAGCAAAACAGCAAAACAGGTCTACTCACACAAAAGTTAAGGGGTTCTGTATAAGTGAAGAACTCAATATTATTTTGTAAACTTCAAATAAACTCCCCAGTCTGATGAGGAGGAATGAGCAAGCTCATTGCCCTTCTAATGTTGAAAGCAATATAAATATCAATTAAAGAGAGAATAAAGGAAAGCAAAGAGGATGGGGAATTTGCTTTGCCCAAACCTCAAACTCACAGTGCGCTGGCGGCTTATCCCATCCACAATCTCTGGCAGTTTGTCCTTGGTAGGAGCAGTTGGTATCCCTATTGCCTGGGAGTTTGCACACATCAAGAGGATCCATTGTTACAGGTACTCTGTTTGACAATACTCCAAGGCTCTCTGTCCCGAAACTGATCAAGGCACACTGTATCTCATGCACCTCTCAAAGCAGAGCCCTTTCTCCAACATGCCCTCCAGGGTACCCTAAGGGACTAGCCCCTCTCTGCTCAGACGCCTGAAGGCAAGACTCACCAAAGAGGAAACGGAAGACCCCCAAGGCTGCAGGATCAGTAGGCCTGTTCATCAAGCAGACAAAGCCATGCCAGCTGGAAAGATCAGCACTTTCAAAGCCCAAGAGAGACTTGGTCCAGTTGCAGTGGGATGGCACAGCATCCTGGGTCTTCTTTTCCCTGCTCTGCTTCTTCTGACTGGCAAGAGTCTCTGCCGCTTGGGCTCCTGCAAAAGAAAGGTGGGCAGGACAGATTGGCCTCAGGGGCAAAAAAACCCAGGCACCTTGAATGGTAAGGACACTGAAGATGGAAAAAGCACAGGAAGTGTCTTCCAAGCCATTCAGGAGTGGAACATGCATATTTATTTATTAGATTGTTTTAGTCGCCATTCACCCAAAGGGTCTCATAGCAACTTACAACATGGTAAAACCAACAAGGTAAAAACAAATACAAATATAAAATATTAAAATATGTGGCTATCACCATGCCACTAATAAAAACAGCCCAAACATTGGAAGTTACCCTCCAATGCCAACCTAAATAGTTTGGCCTTGCATGCCCTGCAGAAACTACCAAGTCCAGCAAGGCATGGGTGTCATCCAAGAGTGCATTCCACAGAGCAGGGGCCACAACTGAGAAGGCCCTTCCCCTGGTGACAGCAAACTGAACCATCCTGGGGCCAGGCACCTGCATGGGAGGGTGTAAAGGGTTTTGGTACAAATTACTTCAGTTTTTAAAAAGTATTTTGGTACAAATTACTTGAATTTCAAAAAGTGGTAGACTGCCCCCTCCCAGCCCCTTCACACACCCATGGTGGCACATTGTCCTGTCAAATGACACTGGAGTCTCTGCCTCAGTGCCTCCCCCCCTTGCATTAGGGAGACCAACTTTAGTTGGGAAATTCCTGGAGATTTGGATGTGGACCTTGAGGTGTGTGGGGTTTAGGGAGGGGAGGTGGCTCAATAGGAAATCGATTTCCTAGAGTTGGACCTGGAGGCTAGACTCCATGTGGGATTCCCCTGGAGAAAATGGATACTTTGGAGGGTGGACTCTGTGACATTGTACCCCACTGAGGTCCCTGCCCTCCCCAGGCTCCATCATCCCCGAATCTTCAGGAGTTTCCCAACCTGGATTTGACAACCCTGACGCCCCATCCTCCGCTAGTGACGGGGGGAGACCCGCAACCAGCCTACAGGGCTGCCGTTTCCTCTGAGGAAACTGATTTTTGTACTCTGGAGATTACTTGTAATTCCGGGGAAATACTTGGAGGCTGGCAATCCTAGTTGCAGACACGTGTTTAACTGGCCCTTCGAACGGGGGCCCGCCTCGTCAAGGCATTCACACGCGCCCCACCCAGCGTGAATGGAGTCCCAAGAAAGCACTCTTTCGCCTCGCCTCGCTTTAATTTGGCCCACCGGCCTCCTCGCGGCTGCCCCACTGGGGGCCGCGGCCCATTCTGCGCCCGGTTCTTCCTCCTCTCCCCGGAAAAGGGGTAGCAGCACTGCCTTGGTGCAGCCAGCTCCCGGCCGCGAGAAGGAGCTGCCCACCCAGCCTGACCCGTCCCAACCCAGCCTGACCTGCTGCGGTAACTCGACCCGGTCCCATCTCCAGGCGGCGGCGGCGGCTAGAAGACTGATCAGGCGGGCGAAGAGCGAGCCTCGTCCTCGCGCGTCTGAGGCCTATTGCTGGCTCGCTCCGAAATTCGCTCCCAAAGCTCCACCCAGGCACCGCTGAAGCCCAGCCCAGGAATGGCTGCGGTGCGTGCCCCTTTGTTGACTCCGCGGCTGCCTCTGGACGGAGCGCCGGCCGAAGATCTGCTTCTCATTAGATATTTCCCCTTCCTCGACTCTGTCATGGCTGGTGGCAGGGTTTCTCTCTCTGCGCCTGGGAACGTCGGAGGTTGGGCAGTGTGACCCAGCAGCGAAAAGAGGACTGTTAGGAGGCACTCAATTTGCCAGCAAGTTTGGAAAACGCAACAGTGGCCACAGGATTGGAAAAGGTCAGTATACATTCCAATCCCAAAGAAGGGCAATGCCAAGGAATGTTCAGACTATCGCACAATTGCACTCATATCACACGCTAGCAAGGTGTCAGCAAGCTGCCATTCTGTTTTCTGTGACCTCTGTGTACATATTCTTACCCTGTTGCACCCGGCTTGTTTCTACTATCCTGCTTCTGTGCTGGAATGCATAAGATAACTACTGGTGGATGTGTGGGGGAGAAGATGCTGTAATGCTTGCCTATTGCTATCTCATGAGAACTGCACCTGTGTTTTGTCTGATGTTCTGCCTGGTTCCCATGGACTGGGCGCGCAACCGTTTCATTAGCCCGCCAGCGGGAATATTATTCATTGGATATGTATCTGTTTGAATTTCCTTTATTATGCTCGCCCTAACTGTGTATCCCCAGTTCTAACAAAGAACGTGTTTGAGTATGTCTTCAACGCTTTGAAATAAATTTTGCTTTTCTTGAAAACGTGGATTTATTCTCGATGCTTGGGGATCCAACATATTGTTAGAACTCCCTTTCTCCTATCGTTCCGAATCTGGCAAGATCATGAGCGGAATTGAGGGAAACCTACCTAACACGGAGGGGGACTCTGCCTGGATGAATCACAAGCGGGAATTAAGATTGCCGGGAAAAACATCAACAACCTCAGATATGCAGATGTATCTTTCTGTAATGGCAGAAAGTGAAGAGGACCTAAAGAGACTCTTGCTAATGGTGAAAGAGGAGAGAGCAAAAGTTGGCTTGAAACTCAGCATCAAAAAAACTGAGATCATGGCATCCAGCCCCATCACTCCTTGGCAAATAGAAGGGAAAGTCGTGGAAGCAGTGACAGACTTCATATTCCTGGGATCCAAGATCACTGCAGACGGTGACTGCAGCCATGAAATTAAAAGACTCCTGCTCCTTGGGAGGAAAGCTATGACAAACCTAGACAGCATAACAAAAAGTAGAGACATCAGGCTGCCAACAAAAGTCCTTATGGTCAAAGCAATAGTATTCCCAGTAGTAATGTTAGTTAGACCATAAGGAAGGCTGAGCGCCAAAGGATAGGTACTTTTGAATTACAGTGCTGGAAAAGACCCTTGAGAGTCCCTTGGACTGCAAGGAGATCAAATCAGTCAATCCTAAAAGAAATCAACCCTGAGCAGTGTTCCCTCTAAACGGAGTTAATGTAAGCTAGCACACTGTTTTTTAGCCTCCAACTCACACATTTTTGTCTTAGCTCAGGAAGGATGGCTCCAGAGCAAACTAACTTATGCAGTAGCTGAATTGCTCGCTCACAACTTTAATGCTAGTAGCCCACAAAGTAGAATTTTTGCTCACAAGACTCCACAGCTTAGAGGGAGCATTGACCCTGAGTGTTCCCTGGAAGGCCAGATACTGAAGCTGAAGCTCAAATATTTTGGCCACCAAATGAGAAGGGAGCACTTACTGGAGAAGACCCTGATGCTGGGAAAGATTGAAGGTAAAAAGGGGATGGCAAAAGATGAGATGGTTAGACAGTGTTATTGATGCAATGAACATGAAATTAAGCAAACTCCGGAGGATGACGGAAGACAGGAGGGCCTGGCATGATGTGGTCCATGGGGTTGCGAAGAGTCAGACTCGACTGTGACTGAACAACAAAAGCCACACCTGCTCTGTCCTGTGCTGCCCTCAAGAGGGAGCCCTCATTCATTAGAGACGGTGGTTGTGGCATGGTTCAAAGGTAATTATTGCAACTAGGTGCTGTTTCTTGCTATGGTCTCTTCCTCATGTTACCAGACTCTGCATTAGAAATGGTTTGTAACTTGCTTTATGTAAATGTTCACTCAATATGTTTATATTTTACTTCTTGTTAATTAAAAAAATTTTTTTTATAAAAAAAGAGGGAGCCCTCTGCCAGTCTAGAGTGTCTTATCTCATGCATCTTGACTCTCACTAGCCCTTCCTGGCAACTAACTACCCCACACCCTCTCTCTACCTATATGGAAGTCTGTTTCAAAGTATTTGAAGAAGTGTGCATGCACATGAAAGCTTAAAGGTGCCACTGGACTCAAACTTTGTTCTGTTGGTTCAGACCAACACGGCTACTCGCCTGCATTATCTCATGCAGTGCCCTCTGGTGGTGTCTGATCTTCTCCAATGTGGCAGGGGTGTGCTTTGTAAGGCCAAAAAAGGTCCATGCAGCCTGTGTTCTGTTCCCAGCAGAAGGCAGTCAAATTGTTCGTTTTGATAGGCATGCTGCCAGGCTGTACTACCCAAATCCATACCTTCTTTTCCTGAACTAGAAGAGGCAGAGACAGGCAGTAGCGGTTAACCACCCATTTCTCTAGTGTGAGGGTGGAAGCGCTTGGGCATGCTGACAGCAGAACTGGACCAAACATTCAACTTTAGAGATAAATACTACCATTTTGGGTTACAGATCCAGGTGGGTAGCTGTGCTATATTAGAATGGTATATTGGAATGCATTTCTCTGGTTGTAACAGAGGAGACATAACACTATACTACAAATCACCCCACCTCAAGGAAAAATATATTAGTTACCTCCATGCTTGAGAGGAGACAGATGGAGCGTAACAAAGTCTTAATTAGCACTCAACAATTAACATATCTATCTTCAATTTTGACATATTTATTTGCTTCACTGCCCTTCCCCGTTGAATCCAAACAATGATGTCCTTATAAACCCCCTTGAATCCAAACAATGATGTCCTTATAAACTTATCTTGTTCCTCTTTGCATCTGTTAAAACATCTTCATTATGTTGTATGCTAATTTGCTATTCAACCTCTGTCTTATATGTATGGACTGGTAAGTACCATTTCATTGTATCTGAGGAAGTGTGCATGCACACAAAAGTGCATACCTTGAATACAACTTTATTGGTCTTAAAGGTGTCACTGGACTCAAATGTTATTCATTTTGGATTATAGGTAGAGAATCATGAAGGACAACTTTTGGGAACTACTCCTCAAAACTTTGCAGACTAAGAACCTGTGTGACAAGGAAAAGGGGTAGAACCTTACTTCTTGTTGTTCTTGTGTTTGCATGGAGAGTTTTTAATGTGAAGGAACAATCAAAGGTAGAATTCCCACACCTACAGTCTGAAGGGCTCTTCTACTTCATTCCCTTGTATGTGAGAGTCCAGCCTAAGTAGCAATCATTACATCCTAGGAGACCACTATATCCTATATATCTTTGACAGCCAGCATAGGGTACTGGTTCACATGTTGCACTAGGGTCTGGGAGACCTGGATTCAAATACCCACTCTGCCATGAAGCCTATTGGATGAGCCAGTCATTCTCACAGCTTAACCTACTCACAGAGTTGTTGTTGTAAGGGTAGAGTGAAGGAGGGAGAATGTTTTAAGTCTCTTTGGATCCCCATCTCCATTTGGGTTTAAATAAGTAAATGACATTGAGTCACAGGCAAATTGCTACCTCTCAGGATCTGCTATACATCTTTTCCCTGCAACAAACAGGACCCTTTGGTGTCGAGGATTTCCTGAATTTGGAGGTGCAAGTAGGCATTCTGCCAGATTTGTCAGGGAGGTTTAGACAGTTTTCTCATGACATCTTAAGGCTTCTGGCTAGGGGAGTTGGGTACCCAAGAACTGAGAAAGTAAACTTTCCCCCATTATTCAATAAATAAATATGTGTTCCTTCTTTTTCTTTCCTTTTTCTTTTCCATTGCCTTTATTGGTGATAAATGATTACTCACAAACACTTTCAAATGTTTTGAACTCAGCTCCCCTTCCAAACTTCAAACCACTGCCAGCTGTTTTGTCAGAAGATAAACTTACAGAATCCACGTACAAACTGTGTTGAGGCAGTCCAGGAATTAGGGCATTAAATTCAAAATCACACATACATTGTAAAGCACAGAAAGACTAAAATGCAATTGCAAATCAGGTTTTCTACAAGGGCACTAATCAATTCAGAAGCACAATATATTTTAAACTGCATTTATTGTTTCCACACATGAATGACAACAGTGGAGAAGGGTAACAAAGAAGTCATTTGTGAATTCTGGTTATGGGACTGAAATGGCCTTGGTCACCCTGCTAGATGACCACCCTGGTAGACATGGGAATGCCACCCTGTTAATTCTCCTGGATTTTTCAATGGCTTTCAATACCATTCATTATGGTATCCTTCTAGACCATCTTTTGGGGTTGGGACTGGGACCCACTGTTTTATAATGGTTTGGTCCTGCCTTAAAGTAAAAAATAAATTAAAGGTAAGTTTCCAAACATTGTGCTGGGGGACTTTTGCTCATCCCCTTGGCTTCTGGCCTCTGGGGTTCCACAAGGTTCCATCTTGTCCCTTGTGCTTTCAAACATCCATGTCAAGCTGCTAGGAGAGGTCATCTGGAGATCTGGGCTGAGTTGCCACCAATACACGGCTGATACTCTGCTGTATCTCATATTTCCAGAAGATCCCAGGGAGGCTCTGGAAACCATGAACAGGTGTCTGGAGGCAGTTGTGTGATGGATGAGGGCTAACAAGCTGAAACCTAATTCTGACAAAAAAAGAGGTGCTACTGGTCTTGGGGGTGGGTCTGACCCACGAATTGGGATGTCTTCTCTTCTGGATGGGGTTGCACTCCTCCTAAAGGAGCAGGTTTGTAGCTTGGAGGTGCTGCTGGACCCGGGTGTCCTGTTGAACAAGCTGGTGGCAGAAGTGGCCAGGGGTGCCCTTCAACAACTTTGTCTGGTGAGCCAGCTGCAACCCTTGCTAAGCATAAAAGAACTCACCACTGTGGTGCATGCTCTGATGACATTACTGTAAGGCACTCTATGTGGGGTAGCCCTCGGAGACTTTCCAGAAGTTTGAGTTGGCACAGATTAATGCTGCAGCCAGAACACCAACTGGAGTGGGTCACAGGGACTATGCCACTCCAGTCTTGTTTAATCTACACTAGCTCCTAATTTGCTTCCAGGCACAATTAAAGTTGCTGGTATTGACCTCTAAAGACCTGTATGGTTTAGGGCCAGCATACCTGAGAGATTGCCTTCTGGAACATTAGCCTACCCAATCTCTCTGGTCATCTTCAGAGGCCCTGCTCGGAGTGCCTCTGCCATCTGAGGCTAGACAGATGGCAATGCAGTAAAGGGCCTTCTCAGTCATGGCCCTCAGTCCCTCCCTAGGGCGAGTGGTCAGTCTCCCTCTATCATTGTCTTCTGCCAGTTGGTGTCAGAAGTGAATGACATTGTCTGGTCTGAATTCAAAGATTTCTGAGAATGTTGATGAAGTAATTCAGTGTTCAATGCTGATGAAGTAATTCAAACGCCATCAACACCAATGAACCATACATATTACATCTCGTTTCATGTATACCTTTATCAAAGAGGGTAGCGTTGTTACAAAAATAAAATTCTATTATTAATATTAGCAAAAAAAACACAAGGCTGTACATACAACTGGCTATGATATAATATACTTACAATGTTAATCCATTTGGAAAATGCTTTAGAGATGTAAAAGTCAGTAGGAAGAATGGAATTTACATCACACTAATGGATTTGATTAATGTGACTATGAGATATGACTAGAGTGTTTGCCAAATGGATTAACATTGTAAGTATATTATATCATAGCCAGTTGTATGTTGTACTACTTGTGTTACTCTTTTGCTAATAGAATTTTATTTTTGCAATTAGATAAAGGTATTTCAACGCTACCCACTTTGATAAAGACATACACGAAACGAGATGTAATACGTATGGTTCGTTGGTGTTGATGGCGTTTGAATTCCTTCCAGTAAACTGAATACTGAAAAAAGAATTTACAAGTTGGCGAAGAACCTTTTTTTTTGGCACAATACATCATGGTTGTTTGCTTCCTTTCAACTTCCATCCGTGATCTCTCTCTTTGGTTTGCACCACCTGGAGGTTGGCAACCATACGGTGTCACGGTAAAGGAAACTAAGTGGCCAATTAGGTGTGGAAGAAGATGGGGACTGGGAGGCAGTTGCTGGATGAAGGGGGCCCAAAGGGCAGATCCAAGTAAGTCCAGAGAGACGCTGACCTGGATAGCCCAGGCAAGCCCGATCTCGTCAGATCTCGGAAACTAAGCAGGGCCGACCCTGGCAAGCGTTTGGATGGGATATCTCCAAGGAATACCAGGGTTGGGATCCCCACACAGCCTCTCAAGCCACCTCCCTGAACGTCCTCCATGCCCCACTAGGGGTCGCCAGAGGTCGCCATGACTTCCAGGCAGGGGCACACAAAGAAAAAAGCCCAGAGGGAAGCTGGAACAGGCTTTTAGTGGCGAAGCTGCCCTTTCCCCTAACACCATTCTCTTGAAGAAGCCGCTCTTTGCTGGTCGCTTCAGGCTCCCCTCGGCCAGCTCTGAGGCTCGCTTAGGAGAACTTCCCGCTCTGGACCGCACGCCGGGACTCTTCGCTCGGGAAGCTTTGGGCACACTGATGCCGGGACTGGTACGCGCAGCAGACGACGCCCCCTCCTCCGGGCACTTCGCTCGCCCCATCTTCTCTCCCCACCCTCCCCCGGGGGGGGGGAGGCGCCTGCCGTTCCCTCCGGCTTGAGAGCCGGCAGTCCGGAGTGAAACCCAACCGGGCGCTTTAAGAGGCAGCGGGGCGGAGGCGGCCGCGGGCCCGCCCAGGGCCACCTGAGGGGAGGACGAGGAAGTAGGAAGTTTCGGGCCAGTTGCAAAGTTCCAAGGAGCGGCTGCCGGGGGGCCTCCGGGGCGAGCCAGCAGAAGACGGCCACATGGTAAGGCCGCGGTGTGTGTGTGGGTGTGTGTGCTGCGCTGAGTGCGCCTCGGGGGTCCCCCAGGACGCCCCCTCTTCCTGCCGCTTGGCCAGAGATGTGGTGCCAAAAGAAGCTGTCGTCTCCTCGGCCCACCATCGCCTTGTATTCGCCAGCATCTCCCCCCCGGGCGCCTCTTGGGTAGGGCAGGACTCAGGAGGGGAGGGGAAGATCCATGAAGATCCGACTTTTACTTTATCCCGTTTTCCGCGCAGACGTTCGACTCTGCTGGGCATCGGCGCTTGGTCTCCTGCTGGAGTCGCCGCCACCTCCCCCTCTTCCTTTTCCAGCTTCGAGCTCTCCCGGTAGTGCTGATGAGAACGAGGCGCCGCTGTGTCCTGCACCCTTTGTCCACCACCGTTTCCTAGGCTTCGCTCCGGATTCCAAAGGGAAGGGGGATTGGGTTTTTTTTTGATATGCAGTTTGGAAGTACTGCGGAGTTACTCAGGGCGCTGAAATCCCTTCCATTCCGGGATCCCCCAAACTCTTATTTTCGAGACCACGAGAGCTAGACACTCTATCCTTTTTCGTAAGTGAAAGCGGGGACTCTGGGAATGCTGGATTTGGCTCCGAAGCTCGTGTGGATGCTAGATGGGCTGCAAATTTGCCCCAGGTTTAGCACACAGAACGGAGATTGGCGTGTAAGGTTTGCTTTGTTTGGTACTCCTGAACTGTGTGCATCAGAGAGTGCCGAATTCTTTTGTAGTGAGAAGGTGGAATCCCTGGCCTGCCTGAGAAGTTTTATGCAAATGAAGCACACTTTATAAGGGAAGAAGCCAGGGGTTGCAAACTCTGACTCCCTTGCACTTGGGCTTGTGAGATTCACTGAGACTTGGTTGCATGCTTAACTGGAAAGCCAGAAATTGTAAGGAAGTTAAAGCGGAAGTTCTTGAGCAGCTGCTCTTTGTATTGGAGACAGCCATTTGGTCAGTGTGGTGCAATGTCTGGGGAAACTGGGTTTGAATTCCTGCTGGAAGCTTTCTAGGTGACCTTGGGCCAGTCAGGCAGTCTCAGCCTAACCTACCTCACAGGGCTGTTGTGAGAATAAAATGGAAAACAGGAGAATGTTAGCCGCTTCGGCTCCCCGTTGAGGAGGAAAGTGAGGTGTAAATAAAGCAAAACAAAAATAAAATCTGGCCAAGGTTATGGCTGTGGCTGAAGATGTCCAAGGCTTTGGTCTACCTTGGTTACTGTTATGTAGGTGCTCATTCTTGATGGAGGATATTTTCTTATAAATCAGTGTCCTCCCCTCAGTCCTCTCCTCCACACTGTATTGCCTTATATTTTCATGCTCCCGGCTGGAATCTGGCCAAACGGCTGTGGTGTTCAGATTCTTCTCTCTATTCCAGCGTGAAATGGGGAGATGACTCCACCCCCTCCTGCACCTTCAGGTTTACTCTGTGCAAGGGTTTTTGTTCCTTATTAGCCTCCCAATGCAACAGCTGTGGAAAACTGAAGGTGGGTGGGAGGGAGAGACCTGGCCAGCTTCCATACAAGGGAGTCTATGGCTGTGTGGGGATCTCAACCCTGGGTGTAGTCTGGGCCTCTGTGCGCAACTACTGCTGGAGCAAAACTGCCTCTGGGTAGCTCTGTGGGTTGCCCCCTACCCTGTGCTGCTTGTATGTGTGCGATCCATTGTGGTTTAATGGTTGCAGTGTTGGACTCGGATATGGGAGACCCAGGTTCAGATCTGTACTCTGCCATGGAAGCTCACCTGAATGACCTTGGGACAGTCTAGTCTACCTCACAAGGTTGTTGTTGTAAGTCTAAAGTGGCGGAGTGGAGAGCTGTGTAAGCTGCTAAGGCTAACGTGGCGGAGTGGAGAGCTGTGTAAGCTGCTTGGAGTCTCCTGGGAGGGGGGAAGTGGAATATAGATAAAGTAAATCAATAAATCTTGTGGAAGATGACCTAACTGTCGATGGATGGATCATACAGGAGAAGAGGGAAACTTGGGAGAAGAAAATCCAGTTTTGAATTTACAGAATGTGAGATGGCAGTGAAACTTCCCAGCAGATGGGCAGCTGGAGAGGTGGGAGTGGATGGAGGTAGAGGCCGGTGTCATCAAGTATACATGGTTCCAAAAGGCCTAGGATTATTGATGGCCTGTGTATATATAGAGAGAACAGGGGGCCAGGAGAAGGGAAGAAAGCTAAGTTCCCCCTGCTACTGCAGAGGGGAGGTGGGAAGATTCTCTCTGCTTCCCTCCTTCCATGCCCCAGCATCGCAGACAACCTGCATGCTTTTGAAAATTTGAAAAAGTGTGCCTTGCACACAAAAGCTCATACCTTAAATAAACTTCTCTTGGTCTTAAAGGTGCCACTGGACTCTAAATTTGTTCTATTGCTTCAGATCAACACATCTGACTACCTGAACCTACATGCTTGACATCCATTCTGGGAAATGTGTCCAAATCTCATGTAATTTCCAGGATGCTTGATATTTCCCAGAGTGCACTGGGCACCATGAGCATCATGTGGCCAAAGAGCCTGGATGGCAAAGACCTGAAGAGAGGGAGGGAGAATTTTGCCTTCCAGTTGGCACATCTGATACTGCCTGCCTATGCAGCAGCAGATAAATTGGGGTGTGGTGTTGGGGCATTCAGAACTCTCCATGGGGTAATCTAGAGCATTCTGGGGCTATGAGCGCTCCAAATTGGACATGGGGTAACCAGCACCGTTTGCCACTTTCTCAGCAAAGAGATGTGCTTGACCAAGTGGGAAATTGACCCATCACTACAGGCAACCAGCTAAGGACTGAGTCACAAAAAGCTCAGGTGTGAAAGAGTCATGCAGGAGAGTGACCAGCTGTATCAAAGGCAACAGAGAGAGATCAAAGGGGATATGAACAGATTTGAACTTGCCTGTTAGGAGACAGGCAGTGATTTCGGCAAGGGCAATTTCAGTGAACCGGCGAGGGCAGGTGACAGAAAGTGGTGGGTCAGGACAACAAGCTTGTGATACAAGAAAACGGGCAGTGACTCTGAATCAAGGCATCTGATGAAGAGAGCTGTGTTTCTCGAAAGCGTATGCTACAATAAAGTGTGTTAGTCTTAAAGGTGCTACTGGACTTTTTACTATTTTGGATCAAGGCAGTGAGGGATTTTGTTATCCACATTGAAGGACAGACATGAATGTGAAGCCTTCTCTCACCTTTGCTTCGATCACCAAGTTGTGCTGCTTCATCCTTATCAACATAGCAAAAACACAGCTTTTCCCCTCGCTGCACTCAGTGTAAACTTGTGTTGCTTTCATTTTCTCTGGCTTTCTGGTTGTGGCTCCTTAGCTCTCTCACTTCTACCTAGAACTTTGCCACCAAAACAATCCACCTCTCTGACCATGTGATGCCCCTCCTTAAATCCCTGTGCTGGCTTCTCTTCCTCAATCCAGCACAAGCAACTCTTTATCTCCATGCCCTTGTCCCTCCCCTCCTTCTTATCTCTGCATTCTTATATCCTGATGCATCTGGCCCTGTGGCTCCTCTCCTTAGCCATCCAAAGTTCTCCTGATTCGCCAACAACTCTGCTTTTCTACCCCACATGTCAGGAACTGCCTCTTAGAACACCTGCATAATGGCCCCCACTTCTCAGCTTCCTTCAAAAGCCTACCTCTGACTCAATGTCAACTTCTTAGACCCCCATCACCTACTGAAAGTTAGTCGAAGTCTGCAACAGAAGCAAATGCAGTTCTTTCCCTGTTGATCTCCACTTCTCTCCCATCCCATTACTGTCTTCCTCATTTTAAATGCCGAAGAGCCAAAAAGCACTGGCACATGGTGTCTGTTTCTCTGATCGTTGGTGGTGCTGTATTTATAGTGTCCTCCCACCTTTCTACTGTGGCAGTGATGAATCCCAGGTTCCTGTGAGTGGCATGCTCCACACGTGCCAACCCTGTAAAACAGATTAGGTTAAGAGAGCTGCTGTCCTGAAGCCACAGTACTCTCAAATGTAGAACTTGGCTGGTTCCGGGAGATGCCAAGCACCCTTTTGCGTGCCTCCTGATCATCCCCTATAAGTTCACCTCTCCCCCCTCCCAAGGCTCAGTTCCCACTGAGAAACCCATCTGGAGGAAAACTGCTGGCAAAGAGGGGCATTTCCTAGAAGAGATGGAAGATTAGGAGGAAGTGTTAAGCATCCCCTGGCCTCCGCAATCACAGTAGCATTACCTAAAATTGAGGACCGGCCTCCCTCCGCCATCACAGTAGCATTACCTAAAATTGAGGACTCTTGTAACATTTTGTTCCCCTGATATACATTAGTAAAATCACCTTTATGACTGCTGTGGTATTCTGTTTCTCACCTTCTCATTATGGCCTCTATGCTAAACTGGGAAATCTCTAACTCCAGTCTCTGTTGCCTGCTACCTTGGTGGGTATCTGAACTCACATTGTGTAGTTTCTGGCAAAGAATTTTGTGTTCTTAGATGCTTTCAAAGAAAGGGTTAACTAGGGTTATATTTAATTACTAGCAATCAGGTTTTGAGCAAATAAATGCTAATTTTAATTAAGCTGCTAAAGGACAAAAGCATGTTAACATATTTTATTTATTTTTCGCATTTATACCCCGCCCTCCCCGATAGGCTCCGGGCGGCTTTGTCAGAAGAGAATTAAAACAAACATGTGCATAGCAAAAATGTCTCTGTCGCCCCACACAGTGCTACCATTTCCCAAGACACACAGTTGGATCAACGTCTTGACTGAAGCGGTTGCAGTTGCTGGCATCCTCTCCCTTTACAGCTGTGGATTCTCAGTGCCAGTCAGTCATCCCCTCCACTTAGGCTGAGTGTCTTGGCTCTTGAGTGAAGTGTCTTCATTAGGAAGCCCAACTCTCACTTCCAGCTGTGGTGTTTTCTCTCTCGCTCTCTGCTTCCCAAGGCAGCCAGAATCTGGACCTTCCTTCTAGGCAACTATTTTAATTCAAGTACAGCCAAATGCCAGCCTTCCAAAAGTTAATTAAGGTATAATTTTTTGAAAAGCAAGAGGGTCTCTGTATACCCTTAACATGTATTCGGAGGAAGTGTGCATGTGCACGAAAGCTCATACCTACGGGAAAAAAACTTTTTTGGTCTTAATGGCACCATTGGATTTAAACTTTGTTCTGCTGCTTCAGAGCAACATGGCTACCCACCTGAATGCATTCTCATAATATTGCTGCTTCATTTGCAGGCTGCCACAGTTCCCTGCCCATCTACCATTCCAGTGGGTCTCTTGGGGAGACCATAGGCTTGTTAATTCCTTCCCCGTAACTGACCACCTCCAAGCATGTGAGTGCATGAGTTCCTATCTATGTGAAAGCCTACACAGAACCTAGCTATCTGTGTGCCGGTTGGAGAACTCCAGTTTTCCAGGCTAGCATTTGGGAAATAGAATGGCCCTGAGAGTACAGTAGCTGTCCATCTCTGTTTGAGTTGGTCTCTTCCACAAGAGTAGGCAGAAGGCAGGAGATGGAGCAATGGCCCATTACCCATAGGCCACCCAGTAGTTGCTGGCATTGAGGCAAAGAATAGCTACCAGCTTTGGTTAGACTAGACCAGTGCTGGCGAACCTTTTAGAGACCGAGTGCTCAATCTGCGACCCAAAACCCACTTATTTATCGCAAAGTGCCAACACGGCAATTTAATCTGAATACTGAGGTTTTACTTTAGAAAAAACAACTCATACATTAACTTAAGATGATCCAAACAAAGTAAGGAAAGCAATCCCAAATGCTTTCATTTACTTAAAATTATTTGGCAGAGAATTCAACACTTTAATGATGGTCTGGGCCTGGCTGGGGCGATGGCACGTGTTCGCCACCACTGGACTAGACCTTGTTCCATAGGTTCGCCACCACTGGACTAGACCTTGTTCAAATGCAACAGGGTTTTCCTTTTAAAATTTGCCAAGCAAGACTATATACTTAGGATATTTTAAGACTATCCTGTGTCCTGTTGCTTTGTAAAATATGCATATATTGGGTTCTAGGTTGGGGGGGGGGAGTAGACCATGCCACAGTGTTATGAATAACTAATGGAAATTTGGTGCTGCCGAATGATCCGTTGCAGGTTTATTAGCTGAAAACAGAGAGAGCAATGCTAATATGGAATGGCAGCAGGAGACCAGGCCTTCTTTTTAGTGATCCCAAGGCCGTGGAGTGCTATCCTAAAGGAAGTTACCTTCCTCCCTTGCTGTAGGTCTTGCAGAATTAAGTCCAAAACCAAGAACGAAACCAATCAAATTGACACAAAACATTGTGCAAGCTTTTGACCTCACCAGAACTCTTGATTGAATGCAGTGTTACAAAATTTTTAAAGATAAAAGGTGGAAAGCAGATTTTTCTGGTTGTGATGTTAAGGTCTCCCATGAGATTCGTATGCAGTGTTACAAAATTTTAAAAGATAAAAGGTGGAAAGCTTAAAAGATAAAAGGTGGAAAGCAGATTTTTCAGGTTGTGATGTTAAGGTCTCCCATGAGATGCAAGCATGCAGTTAGCTAAACTTCATTGTTGGCGTGTTATTAGCCTATTCTCTGGGAAGCTGTATTCATGTCCTCCTTTCCTTGTTCTTTCACTGCAGTACAGATTCAATTCCAAGTCCATCTCAAATGCCGCTGAGAAACCCTGTTCCTTTACAGGTTAACAGTAACAAAGAGCACCTGACAGTCTCTGTATTAACAGTGCAAGGGATAAATTTAATAGAGTCCATTAAAGCCAAATTGGGTGGTATTGCCTTGTTCTGGGAATGCACCCTTTACCCTGGCCTGCTTTCATTCTGCTGACAATTCCTTCTCTTTCTTTGTTGAAATGATGTATCCTTGAAGTCCACGTTGGCATTTCCCAGAGGGCTTTTGGGAAGCGAAATGGTGTAGTGGTTAAGTGCGCGGACTCTAATCTAGGAAAACCGA
The DNA here is from genome assembly GCF_001447785.1 of Gekko japonicus. NCBI lineage: Eukaryota > Metazoa > Chordata > Lepidosauria > Squamata > Gekkonidae > Gekko > Gekko japonicus. The sequence continues at coordinate 911,231 of NW_015173680.1, read as the reverse complement.
GTTTGATTCCCCACTCCTCCACTTGCACCTGGCTGGATGACCTTGGGCAAGCCGTAGTTCTGTTAAGAGCTGTTTTTGAAAAAGAGCAGTTTCTGTCAAGAGCTCTCTCAGCCCCCCCTACCTCACAGGGTGTCTGTTGTGGGGAGGGGAAGGGAAAGGAGTTTGTAAGCCGCTCTGAGACACCTTTGGGTAGTGAAGGGCGGGGTATAAATCCAATCTCCTCCTCCTCCTTTCTGTTTAGCTTATTTTTCTGGAGGCATGTTTTTCTGCCTGGTACTTTTGTGCATGTGTGTTTTTAGTGGGTTTCATGGAATGACTTAAAAGATTGTGGATTCATTTGTTCGGATAGGTGGGATGGTGATGTTTTAAATCCAGAGCTTTGTCACCGCTGACGCTTCTTTCTTGCCTGTCTGTGTGCTCATTTGTTGGGTTACCAGGCAGGACATTCTAAAATAAAGGCCCTCTGGAAGCCAGGATTCCTGAAACAACACTTCCGTGCCCTATGGCAACATTGCACTACCTGGGATTGCACATTACACAAAGGGGGATGCTCTAGGGAAAGTGCCCTATTTATATCAAAGTCAGGTAAGAGGCAAGGGGCAGCCCTAGTGTAAGATGTGTTAGTCTGACCTATGTGCTGCCTTTTGCACTCCCTCATTCTCTGAGGCCAAACGTCATCTGTATTGTGTGTTCTGGTGGCAGCTGAAGAGAGTGGTTCTGCTGGTTCTGGGAGATGCCAAGCATACTTGACTGACTTCGTGGAGGAAGGGGGTGTATTTGTGTGTGTGACTGTGTAGGAGACAGAGAGCCTCCAGCTGGGGATCTGCTCAGGACTCCCCATCTCCCCTTCCCAATACCTGCACAATGTAAAGAAGACTACTCCCAGAGTAACAAATGTTGCCCACTTTTTCAGACAAGGAATGAGCTTGTGCAAGGTTTCCATGTTCATGCTGTGGCAGCTGATAAGGCTCGGTGACAAAGGGGCTTCCACATGACAGGTTTGCCTGTATTTTCTCTACCCTGGTTCCCTGGAAGCAGTCATTCTGCCCCTCCCCCCAATCACTGTGGGCTCTTTCAGGTTTTTTTAATTGACAGTTGAATATATTATATTGACAGTTGAATTGTTATAGCATTATAATTGTGTCAAATACTCTGAACTCCCAGTTTTCATTATAAAGAAAGTAAGTCTAGTTCTTTTGGTAAGAGTCTAGCCAGTTTGGTGTAGTGGTTAAGTGCGCAGACTCTAATCTGGGAGAACCAGGTTTGATTCCCCACTCCTCCTGCAGCTGCTGGATGACCTTGGGCAAGCCATAGTTCTGTCAGAGCTGTTTTCTCAAGGACAGTTCTCTCAGAGCTCTCTCAGCCCCACCTACCTCACAGGGTGTTTGTTGTGGGGAGGGGAAGGGAAAGGAGTTCGTAAGCCGCTCTGAGACTCCTGAAGGGCGGGGTATAAATCTAATCTCTCCTCCTCCTCTTCCTCCTCCTTCTCTTCACTTTCCCCACAACAAAAAGGGCTAGAGACTTACTTTTTTAAAAATGAAAGCTTGTAATTCAGAGAGTCTGATAGAAAGGTGGCTGGAGAAGGGAAGGCTGTTGTGGAAGACTAGAGCAAAGAAAATAGTGCTGACGAAGTTGAGATGGGAATGATCTGGAGCTTCCTGTCCATATGGGTGTCACCCCAGCTTTACTGGGAACATAATCAGAAAACAGATTTGAGGGAAATTGTGGGGGAAACCAAAGGTGCACAGAAGCACCACAATGATGTGGGGAAGTGGGGACCCCCCCCCAGGCTTCCCCATAGGATCCAAGCTAGGGCAAGCAACCCGTGTAAATGACAGATGTCTCTAAGTCTTTTCCTATCAAGCCCTGGGATTGGGTGTAAAAGATGTGTCCAGAAATGGGAGGTGAGTGAGACTCTTAGCCTTTAGCTAGCACATTTGAGTTCAGAACTTTGCAAGCTATGGAACGCTTTCTGCAGAAACTGATTTGAGTGTGAAGGTCCTTGCATCTAAGATGGAGGTCTTTGTAGGGACATTGTACCATGAAACCCCCTTGTCTGTCACATGAAGGTAAAACTGGAGGTTTTTTTAAAAAAGCAGACTGACTGTGGAGAGATATAGACATTACATTCCAGTGCCTCTGGGGAGATTAAATTCCAGTGCCTCTGTTGGGGCCTTCTGCTTCTGGTGTGATCGAATGATCCACTCACACCTGATGTGAAGACTTGGCGGGATTATCTAGAGGCCTTATGTTGCTTCTCTGCATGAGTTCTCAGGAGTTGCTTTGACCAGAGAGTCGTAGAGCAAAATTGGTGGGGACTCATTCTTCCACTTTTTTGGGTGTAAGCGTTGAGTGCGCTTGCAGTCTTTAACCAGAAAACTAGTCTAGTTGAGCTGTGGAAAGTTGGACTACAGAGCTCTGCAGGTTACCCTGCTTTGTGCTGCTGGCAAGAGAGGAGCTCTTCCCTGCATTCATTCCCTGCATTCTTATCCCGTTTTATGAGGACAGTAGCCTCAATAGCCCATCTTAGCCTGAGCTTGTCAGAACTTGGAAACTAAGCAGGGTGGGCCATGATTAGTACTTGGATAGGAGACCACCAGGGAAGACCAAGGTAGCTGTGCAGAGGAGGGCAATGGCAAACCATCTCTGCCTGGAACCCCTCATGGAAGGGGTCTCCATAAGTTTGTTGTGACTTGACAGCACATTCTTTTCTGAGAATCTGGCTCTGCAAATTACAAAGGAAACAATTATGTGGAATTGTTGAGCAAGAGCTGAGATTTTGTTATTGCAGCATCTTTGAGTTGGGATGACGATAAATGTTTTTGCTTCATTGTTCCTTAGAATGGCAATTTGAACTGTTGAGCTGCATATTTGTTTAATCTCTTCGACCTTGAAGTATGTGCTGTTTCTCTGACTCCTGGTATGTGGGAGTCCTTTCCTAGTAACACTGTTGTTATATTGACGTTTCTGTTAAGTATAGCTTCCATTGCTTTAATGGGCCATGCAAAAGAAACAGACGAAGAAGTAGAGTTTTAATTTAGTTAATGCTTCCTAGATGCATACTGGTTCTTAGTGGGAGAAAGTATCTCCACCGGCATTAACAGAATAATTTGAAAAGGATTTGGAAGATTGCTCTAAGGCCACAAGTAACATATTATAGGTACTTATATATATAGCTGCAGGAACTAGGATCCCACTATGTAATTTTTGCATCATTTAATGTGTCATGTTAATACTATGCTTCACTTCTGTTTTTAGACTTGTTTGGTTCTACAACGCTAATTCCTCTTGCATTGTTAATTGAATATCCCATCCTGTCAATTGTATTGACTCACTGTGTTGTAATCCATCTTGAATCCAAGTGAGAAAGGTGGACTATAAAAATCATAAATAAAATACATAAGAACTAATAAAATATAATAAATTATTGAGAAACAGGCTTTTTCATTAGGTGCTAGAATGCTAAGTATCAAGATAATATATAACCTTATGTATCTTTTTAAGTGTCATATGATGGATTAGAGTGGTACTATACATGTTTGTGGTTTGATTTATGTTTGTTATTAATCTTATCTGTGTATTTATACAAAATTAAAAAGAGAATGAAAAAAATAACTTGCAATGGATATTAAAAGTTGAAATAAAATACACTGAATTAAGCTACGTAATCAATGTAGCAGCAGAGCAGCCAACTCTTTTTCTTCCTTCTAATCTCCTCTAAAACCCACTTAGGCTATAAAGACTTCCGTAACCTTTCAGACTTTATCCCAGTCAAAATGGCCTTAATGTGACCCTTGGGTTATTATATACTTTGACACTATAAAATTTAGGGCCTCTGTTTTTTAAAGCCTGTATGACAAATTGGATATAGATCTTAGGGGGTTATTGACTCTGAGCAGAGTGCTGTTTTAGATTCGAAGCATCTGTTCTCTTTTGGTCCAAAAAATAATTATCCGAGAAGGTTGTTGAGAAAGATTACATGTAGCTGATGTTGCCACCACAGACCCTGACCCCCAAATGCCACTCATGCAGATATGTTGACCCTTAAGGGGTTTCATTCTAGAAAGAATCACTGCAGATCATTAGCTTGTCAGAGATCTAGTGTGGTGTATAGATTAAGAGTGCGAGACTAGCAATACGAAGACCTAAATTCAAATCCTGACTTCACCATGGAAAAACTCTTGCCAGTCATTCTCTTTCAGCCTAATGTACCCAGTGGGGCTTTTTACACAAAATGGTGGTGGGGAGTGCCACATACTTTGTCCTGAGCTTCTTAGGCAAAGGGTGGGATCAAACTGTGACAGATCTTTGCACATGGCAGCTGGCTGTGACTGCAGGCAGGAATTTAGTGGAACATCAGGCTAGTATTAGGTTGGGTGGGAGGGCAGGGTGCAGGGTAAATTTCAGAGGGCAGAATTTAAAAATTCAAGGAATTCTGCAGTAGGAGTAAAGGGACTCTTCTTTTTGATCAGATTGAGGGGTTTTTTTAGAATAATGTTTCTGAAGGTCAGGTGAGCTGACTCGCTCCAGCTCTCTTCCTTTTGGTTTGTTATGCTTGTATTGGGGGGGGGGTTTGCACAGACACACTGCATTTTAGTTCCACTGGTAGCCTTTCCATGGGTCAGCCACATCAGGGTGGCACAGTGAGAAATGGACAGATTGAGCTGTTGGGGATAATCTTCTGGAACTATTCTTGCACAGTTCCCACTTGTTCCTTGCATTTCCAACTGGATTACATCCCACATTTTAGTACTTTGTGTGGGAGCTGTTTGGATTTTCCGCCATGAGCACCAAAACGTCTTGGGTCACCTCGCTGTCTTCTGATCTTGCTGATCCCCTATTCCTTCCTTTCACAGGAGGCCGACAGCAGAAGCGGTCCCGGGATGGCCAACAACCAGGTGAAGAACCTCCAGAATGAGGTGGAAGGTGTAAAGAATATCATGACACAGAATGTGGAGCGGATTCTGGCCAGGGGAGAGAATCTCGACCACCTACGCAATAAGACAGAGGACCTGGAGGCGACGGTTAGTTCTGAAATGGGGCGGGGCAGGGCAGCAGCAGACAAAGTGGGAGGTGAGGGGAGAGGTGGAGGGATGCTTGTGGACTAGTCGAGCAGCGGGTGGCTATGGAAAGAAAGAGAAGGATTCTGCCACTTCCCACAGCGGTATGGAGCCTTGACAAGGAGGGTGTCCCCTATCCTCTGTGCCCTGAGCCTGCAGCGGCCCTGAGCCTGCTTGGGCAGGGTATAATTTGAATCAATCAATCAATAAAAAATCTGAGAGGGATTTGTACCACCCAGCACACAGCTGAATGTCCCACCAAATTGCTCTCAAAAGTACATGCCAATCCGTCAGCACTGCAGGATGTACCTGTGATCAGTGCTCCCTCTAAGCTGTGGAGTCTTGCGAGCCAAGATTCTACTTTTTGAGTGACGGGCATTGAAGTTGTGAGCGAGCGATTTGGCCGCTGCATAAATCGGTTTCCTCTGGAGCCCTCCTGCCTGAGCGAAGACAAAAATCTGTGAGCCGGAGGCTAAATGACTGTGCTCACACTAACTCAGCTTAGAGGGAACACTGCCTGTGATGTGGCATTTTTGAGGCCAACATGGGCTTTTGAAAGGCAGAAGATCTCTTCCCTGTTATGGGAGTTAGGCCAGATGAAAGTAGGAAATCAACGCTAGTTATCTGCCATGTGACCCGTAGATTGGTGGGGGGTGGGAGGCGGGGAGATGGAGCAATGTTGCTGATTCTGCTCAGAGGGCTGGGTGTGAGCAGGAAGAGCTGACTGGCCAGGCTGTGTGCATAAAACAGCACCAATGCAGACCTGTTTGCGTGTCTGACTGCAAACCTTGGAAGGCCCTATGGGGCTCTGCCCTTTGTTCTGGTCTGGTATTTATTGCCATCTGAGCCATTTCCCTTGCAGCAGATCAGCTGCTTGTGGGTTTGTCCAAGATAGCAGTACAGAACAAAAAGGGAATCATCCACATGGTGTCTGCTGGGGGGGGGAGACCTTCCAGACAGTCCTGATCAAAACAGGGTGGCATGAAACTGGCCTCCAGAACTCTTAAGATGGGGGTGCAGCAAGCGTGGAGGAGGTTGCATCTTCTCTCCGTGGAGTTTTGGGGAAATGAAGCAGGTAACATGAGTGAGAAAGAAGACCTCTGAATGGATTTGGAGTGGTCCTGCTAGAATTTGTATTGATTTTAGTGCCACATGCAAAACTGCTATTCAGCACCTTTTGTGTATGCTTTGGTTTTTCACTGGGCTAAGAGACTGTGGTAGAAGGGGCTGAACAGATATTACTGTGGAATTTGATAACTGTACATCCCAGTTGTGCATTCTGTATGTTTACAATGAGAGACCTGCAGAGTCTCCTGCACATGTGTCCTCCTTCAGGGGAAACTGATGTTTTACACTTGCTCTTCCTGGAGGTTCTATAGCAATATCAGAATATCCATAACCTCAACTCACGACCAGATGTTGGGACGCCTTATGATGGAGGTTCTGTTGATGGCCATCAAATCCTGTAAACCATTATTAGGAAGTGCTCTGTGCAAACATGATCTCTTGTGCTCTGGCCACCTCTGATGAAGCAAGCCCCAAATTCATGGCCTAAAAGGTGCAAGAGGGAAGAGAGCTGCGCTGACTGATTTGTTTTGCAGGCTTAACACAAGATAAACTCTGCTGGATTGGAGCAAAAATGCATTTAATCCAGTCAGTGTCTGTCGGCCAACCCAATACTTCCAAGAAATTTACAAGCAGAGCATGAAAGTGATATATTGCCCGTCACCAAGCATCTGGTATTTGGAGGCTGGATACATCTGACTGTGGAAATCCTAACTAGCTGTCATGGTTTATAGCTACTGAAAGCTCTCTCCTCCATGAATTGTGTAATCCCTTTCTAAAACCACATACAATGCCATGCTAAACAAAAGTATACCTTTCAAAGTTCATTGATTTCAGTAGGTTTAAGAAGGGTGTAACTGTTTGGGATTGCATTGCAAATCCATTAGCCATAATCGCTGCACATGCAAGCAGTATGCTGGATGAAGCCCTTCTGCTTAATGGTTAGTGAATGAGACTCACCCATTGTAAATATGTTGCTGCTGATTTTTTAATGATTAGGAGAAGGGTAGGGTGGGGGGTCTTTCTCTTCCTATGCTGGTAACTAACCTGTCGTTTGATCTCTGTTGCAGTCAGAACATTTCAAGACTACCTCGCAGAAGGTGGCACGCAAATACTGGTGGAAGAATGTCAAGATGATCGCCATAATATGCGTCATCGTTGCTATCATCCTTGTTCTGATTATCCTCTTTGCTACTGGCACGATCTAAACTTAAGCCTTCTTCTTAGCCTTGGATGTTCTTTGTGTCTTCTGTACCACCTTCTCCCTTACTTGCTGAAATTTCTAACTGAACCACTTGGCTGAGCGCTGCCATCAAAGGGCTTTCAGCGTTCCCTCAGGATACCACCCCTCACTTGCGTCCACGTTGTGCAGAGGGGTATCCCATCACCCTCCCTGCTGTCCTACTTTTCCTTTCCTCAGCCTCACAATAACAAGGTGTACTGCTAGGCAGGAATAATATCTCTTGCACCCAGGTAGGTTTTCAAAGCTGCCTGGGCCTTGCTGAGCAATAGGCTACAGATTTGGTGGGGTGTTTTTTTGGTGCAAGCTGTTACTGCTGATGCAAGTCTATGTCAAGCAGTTCTGTTCTCTTCCCTCCCCCCTTCCACCTTGGCATATCCAAATTCTGATTCTGTGGATTATAATCTATCCCCATCCTTTACCAGAAGGCCTGTGTATAGATCTAGTATCCTAAATTTTGTGTCTATGGGTGGGTACCTGTATAGAGTTGCTGTCATTATGGTGGAGTGGGGAGGATTTCTGTCTTTCAAAAATAAAAATGGGAGGGCATTACTGATTCATGTCTGTTTTCTGGTCTCTTGTGAACACTTTGGAGGAGGCTGTTTTTAAAAAATGTGGGAAGCTGGCATCTCTTGTCTCTTTCTTAAAGGTGTTTTGGATTCCTTCTTCTTCCTGAGTGGCATAGAGTCCTGGATCTTGATCCCTAAGCAGTGAAAGAGCAGGTGTTTCTCCCAGGATTGCAACTATCATGGGAGAAGTTATTTTTTTTTAGTATTTCCCCTCAAGAAAATTTTCTGTTCCCCTTGATTTATGTTTTTACCAGGATTGCTGTCCCTGTCCAAGCTTTTCTTTAGGAACCTCCAAACTAATGATCATCTCTCCCCCCCAGCAAAGATTTGGTAGCTGTAATAAATGTATTTATAAGTCGCTGGCTAATACAGAGGTCTGTCCAGAAGCAATTTGCATCTGAGTTTGATTTCTTGGTACTGTATGTTATAATAATATCAGTATTAGTGGTGTTAATTCTTCTAAAAAAAGATTCCTAGAATCAAGTGCATCTTATATGTTACAAGAAGGGGGACCCGCGATACTCGCGGGGGGGCACTGCACGGCGAGGTCGGGGCTGAACCGGGGAGGCCGGTAGCGGCGGCGGCCGGGAACACGCGTCGTCCTCCCCCCCTTCCGTCGGCGGAGGGAGACCCAGCGGGCAAGCGCGGTGCGGCCCTCCTCCTCCCTCCACCAGCATCGCCCCCACCGCCTCGGCCTAGTCAGGGGCAGCGGCGGCTCTTCCTCGGCGGGAACAGCTTGCGCGCTCGCCGCCTCAGGCCCCCCCACCTTTCCCGCCCGCCGGCTGTATCAGGATGCTGAAGGGCCGGGGATGCTGCGGCCCGGGCGGGGGAGGCGACTCGACAGAGGAGAGGAAGCCGGCGAAGAGGAGCGAGGCCCCACAGAAAGGCAAGGTGGGCTGGGGGCGAGGGAAAGAACGCGCTGCCCCTCCTGCTGGCCGCAAGCTCCAACCCCCGTTCCAAGAGTGTTCCACGCGCATGCGCAGGAGACGCTCTTTTTTATTTTGGCAAATTTAAGGACCCCCGGAAATTTTTCACACTTTTAAGATTTTTGTGCACAGGTGGGGACCGCCCCAAGTGTGCACAAACCTCTCCCTGCCCCCCAGGTGGCCCCGGAGCGCGGATTTAGATATCCGCACAGACGGGGCCACTTGGCTATTAGATATATAGATTTTGGAAACAAGTGCTTCTTGTACACTATTTTGGAGTCTTTTCTTGAATGTCTGGATTACTTCGCACACTTGCAGCTGTCAGGTAAGGTTGGTCAGTGGTATCGTCAAGTGGGCAGGGAGGATGGGAAAGAAAGGCTTTGCCTGCAGCTCTCTAGGGAGCTTCTACCCCAAGTGACAGTAAACCAGGCCTTTCCTGACTTATTGCTGATTCTCTCCATTGCTGTGCTTTTTTAGCTCTGGAAGGCATGTCGAAGCTATGGACCGCCTGTTCTTTTTGAAGTGCTTGTGACTGCCCTACTTCTGCATATGAAAGGAAAGAGCCACATTGGTCAGGATATATATTTTATTTTTTTAAATACCTCTAACAACATCAAGAGGTGACAGAAGGACCCCTAATGAAGCCTGCTGGTCCCCACTGTCCTCAGCTCACGGGAAGAGGGGGCATAAGGTGCATGTTTCCTTTGGTTTGGAACCAGGAAACTTCAAGGAACAGCTGGCTGCATTTTTGTGGACACAAACAGAATAGAAAACATCTGTCTGGGGTTTGTCCAAGCATTGGAATTCTAGTTGATTGGCACAGGGCCCAACAACTTTATATAGAAGCAAGTGGGGCTTCTGGATCAAAAGGGAAAGGGTGGCAGTCAAGGGAGGAGGTGAGTCTGGAACTCAAAAGCTGGACGCATCTCTGCAACCTGGATTCAGCTTCTCATGGATTTGGAGAGTTGGGACAAATCTACCAATGTGTCTATCTGTAAAATGGGCATAATGCATTCACCCTTTCGTAAGGCTCTTAAGAAGGAATGAGAACAATTATACAGAATCATACCATTAGTCCATCAAGGTCAGTATTGTCTACTCAGACTGGCAGCAGCTCTCCAAGGTCTAGGGATGCCTCCAGTTGGGACCTCGGGATCCCCTGGGATTATAGCTCATCTCCAAACTATAGAGATCAGCCCCCCCCCTGAGAAGATTGATGCTTTGTTGTGTTGACTCTATGGAACTGTACCCCACTGAAGTCCCTGTCCTCCCTAGGCTCCTTCCCCAAATCTCCAGGAGTCTCCCACCCTGGATCTGGCAACCCCACCTCCCCATCCCCTGCCTGTGGCCAAGGGGACCCTGGCATCCCTACCAGGGTCTCAGGTGGAGGTCTTCCACATCACCTACTACTTGATCCTTTCAACTGAAGATGCTGGGGGTTGAACCTGGGGCCCTCTCCAAGCAAAGCAGAGGCTCTGCCACCGAGGCATAGTAGCCCCTCGCTGGAAAGCATTTTGAGCCGAATTTTTCCAATATGACTGAAGTCTCCAAGCTAGTTGTGTAGTGACAGCTGCCAGCTAAGGACTGTTTATTTTGAAACCAACACAATATTATTTTGTATCTACACATATCACCAGCTACCTAAAGCTAGCCACCACCCCAATCCATCTTCAGAGCAAAGCTGGTACATGGCAACAAACTGCTCAAGCAGTGAGAGGATAGGTGCAGCTAGAAAGCTCTGCCTGCTCTGGATGGCCTGCTATGGTGGTGTTAATCTTTGACTCCCAGGAATGTAATATTAATATTCAAATATTTGAAGGTGGGGTATTGAGAATCTTTCCCGTGCTTTTTTTAAAATGTAATTTTTAATAAACTAAAATCACATAACTTGCCACTACAAAATGTAGCAACCAAAACAAGAAATAATCACATCAGGGAGTGATCAGGGCAAAAATCTCCCCTACAGTTACAATCCAAACCTGAAAAAATTGCCACAGATCAATCCTGCAAGGACAGAAAACAGTCATCCAATTAGAGACAGTTGTACCATCCCGGATTCCCTATTCCTACACATCACAATCTGAGAACCTTTTCAGCTCTTAAAATCTGCTGACTTCATTGGTCTGCAGAAATGTGCAAAGCTGTAATGCTTTCTCAGAAATGACACTGAAAATTCCTGAAGTGTGAAAAGACGTCACCCATTTTAAAGCCACAAACTCATTGTTGTTGAGTGCATTTCACCAAACGCAACTCTCCTAAAGTGACTGGTTTGGTCTGGTGGTTGTGGCAGCCCCATCTAGTTATGCTCAACAAAAGGCAGCCCCACTGGAAAACAGTTCTCATCTACACACACTATGGTTGCCAACTCACATTTGGGAAATACCTGGAGATTTTGGGCGTGGAGCCCATGAAGGGCAGAGTTTGGAGCAGAATGCCATAGAATCTACCTTCCAAAGTAACCACTTTCTCCAGGGGACCTGATCTCTGTTGCCTGCTGATCAGCTGTAATCCCAGATCTCCAGCCACCACCTGGAAGTTGGCAACCCTAGCACACACGTCCTAACATCTGAAAACGTGTCTTTGATCCCCTGAGTGCTGTTCCCTGCCCTGAGCAACCTGCATAGAGACTTCTACTGTTGTGCTGTTTATTCTGATTGGCTTACTTTAGCTCAGCACTGGAATGAGCTGACCATTTAGCTTACCAGGGCCGTTCCCAGTGTAGACTGCTGCCCTGGAGGGCAATCAGTAGCCAGGAGCAAGCAGCGGTGCTGGCCAAATCTGAGCTGAATGGACTCTGCAGGGCTAGCTCACAGCTCTGCTCTATTGGACTTGCGTTGCTCCTGGGCTGTTTTACCTCCTAGTCCACTTGTGGCTCTGCTGCATATTCAAAGGCTTTCCCACCCCTCCCTTGGAAATACCCTTTTAATGTTTCTCCACTAGGCTGGGATGTAGCTATGTCAGGTGAGCCATCCCAGAGCTGGGACCAGAAAATAGGGAGCTGGACCATATGCAAGGCCTGGCCCTGCCTGACAGAGTCCCTGTTTGCAAAATCTGGAACATTTGGAATGAAGCTTCCAGAGACTTTTATTGACTGTTTTCTGCAGTGTGCTGTGCAGAAACTGAGGTGGGGGCAGGCTATCTCAGTTGGGGCGTTGTTTCTTGTACTTGGATTGAGCCACTCTTTAAATCTTTCCACATGCTACTTAGAATGCAGCCTTGTATTTGCAGATCCTGCAAACTGCTATGGAGGGTTTGGTCTCTGTTGCCCTCCTGTGGCCACAAGCTTCATGTCTTGTGTGTTCCAGAGCCTCCCTCTCCCCCCAATTCCATACACAGGATAACTAGTCCAGTAAACTGAACAACAACAACAACAACAACAACAACATTTTGGATTTTAGTTTTCCCAGAAATTGCATTAGATTCAGAAGGAGTAACTAGGGCAAATGCAGGTAAAAAGAGGGGAAAGGTTGTACTTTTGCAAAGTGACCAGATGCAAATAGAGTGGTGCACGTGGTCATGCTCCATTGGCTGGATCCTCTGGTCACTTGAAATATAAACAAGCCTGTCCTCAAAAGTGTAACTTGCCTTTCTCTGCAGTGTGGACTAACAGCAGCTTACCATATCATTTCCCTCCTCCATTTTATCATCACAGCACCCTTGAGAGGTAGGTTAGGCTGGGTGCGTGACTGGCCCAAGGTCACCCAGTGAGCTTCCATAGCACAGTAGGGATTTGAACCGGGGTCTCCCAGATCCATCTGACACTAACCACTACACCATGCTGGCTCTTAAAAAAATACTTGGGAAGGTAATGTCTTTCTGTATCGTTTTCTGCAGTGTGCTTTATTGGCAGACTGCTTTGTGTCAGCACTGCTGGCTTCAAGCAATTTTATGACCATTTTTGCAGGACTGGGATTTAGCAACAGGCCCACCGCTTTCATGAAGAAGCCTTTTCATCTGAAGGCCACAGGAACAGCCAGGCCGCAAAGACAAGTGTGAATAACACAAATGTTTGTATCTGATTGTACCAGCCTTAAGTTTTGCCCTGATGCTTCCAGAAAGTTCTTCAATGACCCTTAGTTAAGTGAGCATGTAGGGGGTCTCTGATTTTGTCTGCTGTACCTGTAACACAATAGAGCAGTGGTGGCGAACCTATGGCACGGGTGCCAGAGGTGGCACTCAGAGCCCTCTCTGTGGGCACACGTGCCATCGCCCCAGCCAGGCCCAGACCATCATTAAAGTGTCGAATTCTCTGCCAAATACTTTTAAGTAAATGAAAGCATTTGGGATTGCTTTCCTTACTTTGTTTGGATCATCTTAAGTTAATGTATGAGTTGTTTTTCTAAAGTAAAACCTCAGTATTCAGGTTAAATTGCTGTGTTGGCACTTTGCGATAAATAAGTGGTTTTTGGGTTGCAGTTTGGGCACTCGGTCTCTAAAAGGTTCGCCATCACTGCAATAGAGGTACCAGCTCCCCGCCCCCCATATCCTGTAAATGTTCCAAAGTTCAGGGAATGATCCAATCACTTGTCATCTGGAAGCAGGAAGGGCTGTGGGAATGCCATTCCAACATACATTTCTAAGCAGCTGTTCTGACTTCTGCCAAAGAGGCAAACTGATGCAGTAGCTTGAAGTGAACTAACAGCAAGATCAGGACAGAGAGGAGACCATCCAGCTTGTCTAGATATTTCTCCCGCCCATCCCCTTTGGCAAGTCTGGCCAAGCTTTCTCCTCCTTGATCTGGCTCTGGGAGGCTGGCCAGGGTAGAGACAATAGTGACTTTGTCTGTGGCACTGCTGTAGATAGAAAGGAAACCAGCAGCTAGGCTGAGATGCTGCTTATTTCTGCCAAGGGAAGGCTGCATTTCATTAGTGTGCAGTGAAAGAGAGAGAGAGTTTGCTTTGTGTGACTTTTGTGTTTAGCACCTGTGTTGCTTGCCCACCCTGAGAACCTAAAACTTTGCACAACCTCCAAAGAATATCCTACTGGCTCCACAACAAAAAGCCCAAGAGGGGATCTCCTGGCTTTAAACCAACGCTACCCAGAGCAACAGATTGCTAGCTTTTTCCCCCTGGAAGGGTCCCAGTGCCTTTAACAGCTACCTGACAGGTTAAAAACTGAACAGCAGAAGTGATGAGGTAGGCAGTTTGTGCTGATAAAAGCTGATGATCTGGGTAAACACAAGCCTTGTTTCTAATCTGGGGGCATGGAATGAAGTTAGCCAAGATTACGGTCAACTGAAAAAAAGAATTAGAATGGCACCAAACATTGGGTAAAGATGTTCTTGGAAATCTCATCCCGTAATAATATTATCTTTTGAAGAGGGGGCTTCACAAATGCCAGCAGAGGTTAATAAAGCTAGTCAGTGCCAGAAACTACAGTGTCTCTATCATGGAGCTAAAATGCCAATCGCCAGTGGAATATTGTTCAATGCAGAATGGTTCCTGGATTCCTGGGTAGTAAAAAAAACAGCTAGGGCCATGTTTCTGATCTGAGTATTTGAAGTTGCAAGTTAGTGCCTTCCTAGCTGCAGGGACTATAAATACTAGCATTATTATACAATATCATGCTCCTTAAAAAACAAACGTTGAAACAAACATTTGAATTTTAACTAACCTTGCTCCTTACAGCTGAAATGTGCTTATCTATGCCAGCAAAAGGGTTCTGGTAGCCTATACATTGCATGAATGGAAATATGGCCTGCTCTCTGCCACTCATAAATCTGCCTCCAGGGCCAAAGTATGTACAACACTGGGGTGTCAAGACTGGAACTCCAGACATGTTATTTGGTCTTAAAATCCTGCTGGAGGAGTGTGGGGGGGGGGTCAAGGAAGGAGAGGGAGAACAAGAATCAGGGCCACGGAACTCAGAGTGGGTTAAACACCTTCCTGGCACCAGTTTCCTAATGGGCAAATGCTCCCAAACATTGCTTTAAGCCCAGTTAAGGGAGGAAAGGCTAGCACAATATGGGTTTACACTGTACACAATCTCTAAAAGGTTTTGGGTAATTTTTGAAATCTTATTGCGAGTATGTCTAAATTAAATAGGCAGAGCTTTGAGCAGTGGGCCAATGGATGGGCCATTGGCCTGATCCAACATTGGCTTCTATGTTCAGTGAAATGTTTATTTCAACCACTGGGTTAATGAAACTCCTCTGTTTCCCAAGCATGATAGCAAAAACATACTGGTAAAAAGGTAAAGGTTCCCTTGCTCGAAAGCCAGTCAAATCCGACTCTAGGGTTGCGGTGCTCATCTCCGTTTCAAAGCCGAAGACCCAGCGCTGTCCGAAGATGTTTCCGTGGTCATGTGGCCGGCATGACTAAACACCAAGGCGCACGGAACGCTGTTACCTTCCCACCGAAGTGGTACCTATTTATCTACTTGCAATTTCTTGCTTTCGAACTGCTAGGTTGGCAGGAGCTGGAACTAGAGACGGGAGCTCACTCCATCATGCAGCGCACTTGGGTCTCAAACTGTACAAGACAAATGTCCCTGATGTGAACAGGCTTTTTGGGGGAAGTGACTGACTGGTACAATGTTGACAGCAGAAATCACCTCTTAACCCGCTAGTTATCTGGCAGTATCCAAGGTGTGTTTATCATGGGTTTTTCATGGTATCCTGTGATCTCTTGAACAATGGTCAATATTTACATATGGATTTTTGAAAATTATCTACCCCATTTTAGGAGAGGTGGTGTTACAAAGTACCCATTTACATTTTTCTTTTATTGGTTATAGTCTTTCACTCTTCTGTTGTCCCTCAACATATTCTAGGGGTATTATTTAGGGCCCAGGTTTTGCTATAATCTGTCTGCCACAAGAATATTCCTTATCACTAAGGCAGTAACCAAAAAGTAAATAGATGATAAAAATCCAGCTCTATGGCAATGAATAAAAACAACACAATAGAAGTAACACTCCCAGCAATGAAACCACGTCAAACTTATCTGTTACCAAGATGGGTACCCATGTTTGTCTGTAGCAGTAGAAAAGAGCAAGAGTCCAGTAGCGCCTTAAATACTAACAAAATTTATGGCAGGGGATGGGTTGTGACTCATGAAAGCCACATATTTTGTTAGCCTTTAAGGTGCTATTGGACTCTTGCTCTTATATATTACCAGGTCACCATAACTGCCACAGCTGTTAAAAGCCGTCTTAACAAGCTGGTCATGAAAAACTTAAAAACTTTGGACAAAGGCTTTCTGGGAGGCAGAAGAGAGGGCCCCAAACTGGTAAAATGATGAAACAATTCAGGAATGGGATACCTTTTAGGAGACTCTATTCTTCTGCTTGTTGTTTGGTCAGAGAGAATGGAACAGGTAATAATGTGTCAAAGGTTTATTAAGCTGAGATGATCCCTTGGACTTGCGCTTGAAATAACACCCATGTGGGACTGCACAGAAGCCACGACAATGAAAACAAGGTTGCACTTACCAGTAACTGTTGTTCATCGAGTAGTCTTCTGTGCAGGCACATATTTCCTCAGGTGAATGAGGGATTTATTCTGCTGACCTGGGTCCTACGCAGCTAGCTAACAATGAGGAGCTGATGTCTCCAGCATTTAAATTAACTAATTCAGTTTCACAAATAGGGTGTATTCTCTGCTGCCACCAACAGGTTATTAATAGAGGTAAAGGTTTCCCTTGCTTGAAAGCCAGTCGAATCCGACTCTAGGGATGCAGTGCTCATCTCTGTTTCCAAGCCAAAGAGCCAGCGCTGTCCAAAGACGTTTCCGTGGTCATGTGGTCGGCATGACTAAATTTTGAGGCACACGGAACGCTGTTACCTTCCCACCGAAGTGGTACCTATGTATCTACTTGCAATTTCTTGCTTTAGAACTGTTAGGTTGGCAGGAGCTGGGACCAGAGATGGGAGCCCAAACTGCCGAACTTAACCGTCTTAACCACTTGAGCCACCACAGCCTTAGGGAAGAAAGTCTTGAAAACTCATTGTTAGAGAAATTCTCAACTAAGCAACTTCTCCCTGCTTCTCTCTTATGATAATATGAGCCAAAGCATGAGGCCTTTTTGTGTGTGTGGTTGCAAAGGCCAAATGGCTCCAATTTCAGAAGAAGAAAACTTTATTTTATTTTACAGAATATAGCCTGCAGTTTTTTTGAAAGAACACTCTCATTTTATCAACTGATTATATATGTAACATCTCTTAATTTTCATCTTTGAATTTGACTGGGCATTTTTATTAGAAGAGGAGCCCTGTGTAACTTGAAAACTAATTTCCAGCATTTTGAACATTCGCTGATTTTTAAAAATGTACTTGACTTACTATGCAACTGTACTGAGAAATACCGAACGGATTCTCCTGAAAACTCCCTCATCCTGACTTCTGAATCAATTACTAGAGTGGGAATTGGGCCCACCTGATATGCATGCTGGGCTGAACTGCTTGCCAGCTCCCAGTGGGTTGCTGTGGGAAACTCTGCCAGCATGACTTGGGGGAGGGGGAGGGCCATTTGTTTCCTAATGGTCCCTCGTCCCTTTCTATCCTACCCCAAGGGATGGGAAATTTTGCTAAAGACTTGCTGAATAACTTTGTGGCAAACAGGCTCCACTGAAAAGCAGGCAAGTTCTAAGTGAAAGGAGCAATGTTATACCCAAGAGGGATTTGTGGCCTGAAAGCAGAATACTCCCGGTCCCGGTCCTCAGGTTTGCTGCCAACGTAGAAAAAGGACTGCTACAACTTTGCTACACGTAGGTATGGCGACTCCAGGCACTGCAAAGACGCTTCTGCTTGCCATCTGTGACCACAACAGATTAAGAAGGCAGAACAGTACCCAGGACCAGTGTTCTCTCTAAGCTGAGTTAGTGTGAGCTAGCTCACAGTTTTGTAGCCTCCGGCTCACACATTTTTGTCTTGGCTCAGGAAGGATGGCTCCAGAGCAAACCGATTTATGCAGGAGCCAAATCGCTCACTCACAACTTTAATGCGGGTAACTCACAAAGTAGAATTTTTGCTCACAAGACTCCACACCTTAGAGGGAGCCTTGCCCAGGACAGGTCCCCCAAAAGAGTGACAAACTACCACTTGCTGTCACCTACAGCAGTGGTTCTTAGCTAGTGGTGCAGTGCAGTGTTTTCATACCAATCACTCTCCCTTAATCCACATGTCTACCTGAAAATGTGATGTGCCACCTTCTGCTGACCCTAACCTACCACAGATTATCCATCTGTGACTTTTGGCATGCTCACAGTAAACTTAGACACTCGGTGTTTCTGCTGTTCTGCTGCCCAGTAGCAAGTGTTTTTGATGTGCCACTTCCTACCAACCTTACCTGCCAAGAAGTATACATTGTGCTTCTGCAATGTTCTATGTTTGTTTGTTTTTAGATTTATATCCCGCCCTTCCAAACAGCTCAGGGCGGCTAACATACAGTGAAAGCTGGATTAAATAGATAAAATACAATAAAAGAGCGTTAAAACAACCACAATAAAACCCATACAATATTTAAGGTGCTCTGATGTCATCCTATATGTAAATCACCCAAGATGGGAACAATAATCCCAATTCGATGGCCATCGTCTCCAGCGACGATGTTCTACACGCTTCTGCCAGGCGATGCTTACCTCCCATAATAGGGGCAGACGATGGAGCAATACCACGGTGGTGGAATAGTGGCGGCGGCGGCTTAGTGCTCTTGAGGGAACATACGGGGAGAGGCGGTCCCTTAGGTAAGCTGGATCCCGGCCATTTAGGGCTTTAAAGGTAAGAACCAGCACTTTGAAGCTAATCCGGTATGCTATCGGCAGCCAGTGCAGCGCTTGCAGCACAGGCTGTATGTGGTCTCGCCTAGAGAGGCCCATCAACAGCCTGGCTGCACTAGCTGCAGCTTCCGGATTTGCAACAGAGGCAGCCCTAAGTAGAGAGCGTTACAGTAGTCTAGCCTCGAGGTGACCGTTGCATGGATCACAGTGGCCACGTCCTCACAGTCAAGGTAGGGGACCAACTGCCAAGCCTGCCTAAGATGGTAAAATGCAGATCTGGCAGTGGCTGCCACCTGGGCCTCCATCGTTAACGAGGAGTCCAGGAGCATACCCAAACTCCTAACCTCCCGCGCAGGCACCAAAGGCACCCTGTCGAAGGCCGGGAGAGGGAGCCCCAACCCCAGACCGGTCTGACTCAGGCCCAGGACCTCCGTCTTTGCTGGGTTTAATTTCAACCGACTCAGTCTGAGCCAACCAGCCACAGCTTGTAACGCCCGATACAGGTCATCGGGACCGGAGTCTGACTGGCCGCCTAACATCAGATAGAGCTGGGTATCATCAGCATATTGATGACACCCAAGCCCACACCTCCGGGCAATCTGGGTGAGGGGGCGCATATAGATGTTGAACAACATAGAGGACAACACAGCTCCCTGGGGCACCCCACACTCAAGGGGGTGCCTTCGGGACTGCTGGTCCCCAATCGCCACCCTCTGTCCCCGACCTCGAAGAAAAGAGGCGAACCATTGAAGAGCAAGCCCCTGAATCCCCACGTTGAAGAGGTGGCGGGCCAGCAGCTGGTGGTCAACCGTGTCAAACGCAGCCGACAGATCTAACAACACCAGTGCCACCACGCCACCTCGATCCAGATGCCTACGGAGATCATCCGTCAGAGTGACCAGCACCGTCTCCGTCCCGTGGCCCGGGTGAAATGTTCTTAAAATTTACTTGAAAAGATACAAATTTAGAGTCCAGTGGCACCTTTAAGACTAACAAAGGTTTATTCAAGGTATGAAATTTCATATGCATACACACTTTTTCAAATAAACGTGCCACTGAATACTAAATTTGTTCTACTGTTTCCTACCAACATGGCTGACCACCTTAAACAAATAAATAATAGACCATATCACAACTCAAAGAGTATCTAGGATGCAGATAAGGAAAGGGCTCCTGTCTTGCTTGCTGGTGGTACAAAATCAGTCTCTTGTAGGGATCCAGATGATCAGGTGATTGTAGAGGGAAAGATTCCTCCAATCCAAAAGGAATTTCTGAAGAGCAAAATGCCACATTCTATGAAAAGCAGCCCAATCTAAGCAAAAGTCTGTATCTCGATCTCCCAAGTATCATGTCTAACAGTGACAGCTTGGGCAGAAAAGGCACCCTAGGAGTGTGGCTGCTGCCCACTGTAAGTTGATTACCATTGCCCTTGCTATGGAGAGTGTGGACTTCTCAATGGGGGGCAGGGGCAAACCTGGAAACAGGATGGCAAAGGTCAGCTCAAAAATAAGTTATGGAAAAGAGATGTTTATTACATAATTACCAGTAAGAACTAAAGTATTAATTAAAACAAATGCAGTTTATGCATATATTGCTAGGATTATTCAACAATGAATGTATAATGTGTGCTCTCTTAAAGAATGCATTAGTTATAAATAATATTAAGATCCTTCTCCCAAGAGATCAGTTTATGTTCATGCAGAAGAACATGTGGTTGAGCCTGGCTTGCCCCATGCCTGACTGCAGAAAAGTCTTTATCCTACAAAGGCATGACAATGACCTTCCTGATGTACAGCTTTGTCAACTCAGATAGTAGCTGTTACAAATGGCTTCCTTGTTTTCCACTCAGATCAATCACATCCTGAAGAGCAGAAAGTATAAGTTTCTGCTCCCTTGCAATATCCAACAGTATAGTCTGCTAAAACTGTACACAAGATGCATCCAAGGCAGCTATGTACAAGTGTGAAACATCTTCTATAAAGAACTTTCCCATTCTCATGCACTGACACTAAGCTTGACACATGGACACTAAATTCCTTGCCCATGCTGCATCTTATGCACTCGCTTGATTAAGTAGCAGGAGAAAAAAATGGGATGAGGGAACAACAGCACAGATGCCACAATGTCACTTCAGGGTGTGCATCTATAAGTAGCACTGTGGCATCCACAACACCCTAGGACCTTCCTCAAATCTCTATGGTCTTTATCACAGAGACTGGGGAAATTCCTAGAGCGTCATGGATGTCATGATGTACCTTCCATGTGTCACCTGGAAGTGATGGCATGGTGTCAGCACTGATTCCTCCTTCCCAGGATCTACCCCCAAATGCTCCTGGGGGTTGCCAGGGCAGGGCTGGAAAATGCAGTTAGCATACATTTGAGGAAAAGCAACTCAAATTATTATATTTTTATATAATTTATATATAACTTTATATTATTATAGTGAGGTAGATTAGGACTGGCTGAAAGGGACTGTTCCAGGGTCACCCAGTGATCTTCATGGATAAGCTGAGATATTAGGGGGCTGAATGGTGTAGCCTAATGATCAGCCAGGCCTTCCTTGGTCAACTGCACCAGGGGTGTCGAACTCATTTGTTATGAGGGCTGGATCTGACATAAATGAGTCCTTGTTGGGCCGGGCCATGTATGTCATAAAATGTTGTCATAAAATGTAATGTCAGTTAGCAGAGACACAAACACAAAGGGTTTTTTTTACTTAAAATAAAAACACGCTTAAAACGTTAGCATTCTTGCAATATTTTGTTTATTTAACAGTGTCTGATAACTGACACCTCTTGCTCTGAATTATTACATCAAAATGTCTGTACTGTTGCAATCCTGAGTATGCTGTTCAGGTGTGTATCTGTAAGCTGCAAACCTACAATGATGCAACAGCAGCAGAACTGGAAAAAGGAGCAGAAGATAGCCAATTCCACTGCGGGCCTGATAGAAGCCTTCCGGGGGCCTCATCTGGCCCCCCAGGCCACATGTCTTACACCCCTGAACCAGAGGTCATTTCGGGGGGGATCGCAGTTCCCCCGGGTGAGGTACGGGTGGCGGGGCACATGACGAAGCCCCGCCCCCTGCTTCCGGCCGCCCCGCTTCTGGCCCTCATTCAGCCAGGAGGAGGCAGGAGAAGAGGGGGGGTAAGTTGCTTCCTCCCTGCCTCTTCCCACCCCTGCCTGCCTGGGGCCAGGGAGGGCCTTCGCGGGGCTTCCTTGCACTCCTGCCGGCCTTGCAGGTCCACCACTGGGCCCCTCATGGGGCTCGGCAGTGGAGCTGCAAGGCCGGCGGCGGCGGCCGGGACCGTTGGGGGCGGGGTGTGTGGCCTTATGACACACTTCCAGTGAAGCCAGGGCGTGTGGCATATGCTAATGAGTTATGCTAATGAGTTCCTCTAGCTCTTTTTCTATGAAATTACCCCTGCCCTGAACTGCACCTTCCCTAAAGGCTTCAGCAAGCAGATTACTGCAAGCAATTACTTACAATTCATTCACCATTTTGCCAGTTTTTTGAACTAAAGGGGCAGTTTAATGAATCATGTAGTTGTTATCAAGGCAGTAAGACTTACAAAGGCACAACTAAAACTTAGTATTTTAAAAAAGAAGCTTACCTTCCTGTTCTTGTGACTCTGGGAAAAATAACTGGGAATCTGTTGCAGGGCTGGTAGCTGCAACTTCACTCTTTTTTTTACCGGTTACTTTCTCTGATATCAACTAGATGACTGAAATCATATTGCCAGCTCCCATTGTTAAATAATTCTGATCTAACTTCTCAGGAATAACAAAAGATTGTAAAAGACTAAGGCTGCAGTTTGTCATGACATATTAGCATTACCTGTGCGGAGTTAAAGGGCTTGATCAGATGACAACATCTGCCTTCCATGGCCCAGTCATCGGCAGCCTGTCCCACTCCACATTAGAACCAGAGTAAGCAGGCACTGGGGAAAGTCCAGCAGTAAGGGATGGTAGCGCTTCCACTCCGTTTTGTCCAATGTCTGAACTCTCCTGGCACAAAAAGAACCCGGAAGGGAACAGGCACTTCCACCTCATTCATGGGTTGCGGAGCTAGCTAATGGAAGTAGTTGTTTGGTTATGTGCTTATGTGCATGCACAATGGTGATTTTTTTTTAAAAAAAACCTCCCACTGGCACACCACATCCTGTGGCTGATGCGCAACACTACTGTGAATGCTTGACCATGGGACAGCCATACAGGTAACCTCCAGCAGGGTGTGCTGTCTAGCTGGTATGCTCTACAACACTTTTAAGCCAACACAATTAGAGGCGCCGCCATATTGTGCCAAGCTGCCAGTGTGACCGCAGCCTAACAGAGCTTCCTTCTTCAGATGCATAGACATATACATCCATCTGGCTGGGATAAATATTCACAAGAAAGGTAGGGGAGATATTACATAGAGCAACATAAGACAAAGGCTAATCAGGGCTAAAAAATCTCACCTCCACAAGATATAGCCAGACAAAAGGGGCAATCAGTTGTGGAGGTTCACAATGAAGAAGTAGTTTCACCATTCACAGCCCTGTGTTGTATAAAACATTTAGGAGAGCCAATGCACAGGAAGTTGTTTGGTACATTGTTAAGGAAATGGTTCCTCACCTTTGAGCAAGTAAGAGAAAGAAAGAAGCACAGAAAATAAAAGGGAAGCTTCTGGTAATAGAAGTAAGGAACTACTTCTGTACTTGAATGACAGTTCAGGTGGGAGATGGAAGGAAGGATAAGAAATCATTTACAAGTAACATTCCTAAGCAAATCATGTAAAATGCCAGAGGGCATTTTTATAAAGGTAACAGGGCTATAGAATAACAGAATTGTTCAGGAAGGCGCTTTTAAAAAGGGAACAGGACTGTAGCACCACTGTGGATAGTATGTATTATCTGTTTGTGCATCAACCTGTTCTTACTGCATTGCCATGCAAGTTGCATAGTAGCAAGGAGTCTTGGGGCAGACCTGGCCCCAATGAGACCCCCCCACCCGAGGACAAAAGAGCCCTGAAGATGGCCCTGCCCCTGACAGAAGCCAAGGCTTTAACTCGCAGTACCGTTCTGGTTGCCTGTTAAAGGTCACAGAGGGCATTTGTTTTTTAAAGCTACAGGCTTTTCCAGGTTTTTCTGCAGACCTGTGGTTTCTAGAAATATCTGCCTTGTCTATTCATGGCTTCAGTCTCCAGATTTAAGTATCCAAAGATTTGGCTATGTTGAGAATTAGATATATTAATAAATAATAAATGTATCAATAAAAAAAATAAATACCATTATCACATTGGTCTATCATGGCTACACAGAGAGAAGGAGGAGGAGGAAGAGGAGGAGGAGATAGGATTTATACCCCGCCCTTCACTTGGAGTCTCAGAGCAGGTTACAATCTCCTTTCCCTTCCACTCCCCACAACAGACACCCTGTGAGGTAGGTGGGGCTGAGAGAGCTCTGACAGAAACTGCTCTTTCAGGAACCAGCTGTGCCAGAGCTTGTGACTGACCCAAGGTCACATCAGCAGGTGCAAGTGGAGGAGTGGGGAATCAAACCCGGTTCTCCCAGATTAGAGTCCGCACACTTAACCACTACACCAAACTGGAAAATGATGTTTGTATCTCTGTTCTGATCACGTTTGGGGTGCTCTTGGGAAGCCCAAACCAGGAGAGAGCAGGGGATTGGATTAGAAGGCGGGTGGGGGTGCTGCCCCAGAAAGCCCTGGTGGAGTCTGAACCCCCCCCCCCCCAAGTTTACACCCATGGATGTCCTTTCATCTGGAGATTTCTCTCCTGAGCTTTAGACCCGTCCAGGGCTGGTCTCTTGGTGCCTGAGAGAAGAAAGGGAGGCACCAGCTGACTTGGAGGCAACCCCAAGTTTCCCAGGTCTTTCAGTTGACTCCCCATCCTGCTTCCCTCCCTCCCTCCCTCCTGGCCCCACTTTGCTCTCTCTAATGTGAGTACATGAAGTCAGGGGATTAGCCCCTTGTCCAAGCCAGGACCAGAATGTGCCTGTTTGTTCATTCATTCCTTCTTAAGATGGTTGTAAGACCTTTTCCTTTTTTGCAGCTGATGTACGCTGTTGATGTAACGAATCACTTTTCATAATAAGAGAGGTGGGGTTTAAGGAGGGATCAGAAGGGAGAGAAGAGCAGCGATGGAGCCAGACAAATGGTCTGGAATGTTATTCATAGGCTGCGGTCACACGGAGCATTAGCCACGCTACAGAGACGGAAGATAGTCGGATTTTCCTGGTGCGAGCAAACCGCAACATCTGGGAAGCGTAGAGCTCCTGTGGCTAACCCGAGGCTTCCTGCCGAAGATGCGCCGTAAAAAACTAGTACCTCCGAGGTACTAGTTTCCAGAAACTGTGGGGCAAGGGCGGGCGTGGGTGGTAGCTTGTGGCATCCAGCACCCGCCCATGTCCCGTTGCGAAAAGGTGGTTTTTTCCCAAGTCTCCACGGGATGCGCACAAGCACCCAACGGCGCATGCGCACACTTCGTTTAAAAAACCCACAACCCCTGCCACACCGCTTCTTTGCCGCACCGCAGGATTGACGTATGATTGGCACCTCCCCCGAACCACAGGACGTCGGTGGGATGTTTGATCCGGCGGCCACGCAGTAGTTCGCTCCGGGGCAAACAGCCACGCCTCCCCCCCCCCACGATATCCAGCTGGTGTGACCGGGGCCTAAGTATGGGGAAAGGGCAGCCATGGAGAGTGGATGGGTATCCTCCCCACAATCCTGTGAGGCAGGCAGAGCATGACTGGTCCATGGCCACTGCCAGCCCTCTCCTAGGGAGAGTTACCTGGTGGGGGAAAGTGCCCTCAAGCCACAGCTGACTTATGCTGCCGACCCCATGGGGTTTGCCATTGCCTGCCACTGACTGCTGTAGCGTCGCTGGACTTTCTTGGTGGTCTCCCATCCAAATACTAGTAGCCAGGGTCGGCACTGTTTAGCTTCCCAGGGCTGACGGGATCAGGCTAGCCTGGGCTATCCAGGTCAGGAGGAGAGTTACCTAGTCTAAGCCAATTCAAATCAGTGGGCCTCGTTTGGAATAACTCTGCATTGCACTACCGGTGACCTTCGAGCTGGAATTTGAACCGAGGGCTCCCATGTCCAACACTCCCCACAGCTTGGGTCCCCCCCCCTCTCCCAGCCTCGCACAGGGGCTTGGGAGGGACACCCCTTAGGGCCGCGACCCGTTCCCAACGCTCCTGGGACCAGCGCCGCTGAGCTCCGCCGAAGCCTTTCCCGGAGTAAAGAGGCGGCGCGAGGAAAGCGAAAGTTCGCCCCGCGGCGCTCGCCTCGACGGAAGACGCCGGTGGCTGAAGCGCAGACCCCCAGCCCGTCCGCTGCCTTTCTTGGACAGCCAGGCGCCTCCCTCTCGCCGGGCTGGGGTGGTCCCGGGGAGGAAAGCAGGAAGACGTTGCTGGGATCCGTTCCCAGAAGAGCCACACGCCGGCTCCAACCGGTCCTACCTTCGCTGAGCTGGAGCGACTTCGCCGCCTCGGCGCCGACGGACAGCCCTGGCCATGGTAAGGGCAGGCGCGGGACCGGCTGCGGGGCGGCAGGAAAGCCGCGGGGGCGTCGCTTTTGCCCTCTGGGCTCCCCCTGCCGTGCTGAGGATCGTCCATGGCGGCCTCGACGAGGCGGGGAGCAGGCCCAGGGCAACCGCCAGGGGGCAACCCGGGTGGCCGCGCAACAGGCTGGGCTCCTCCTTAATCCCGGCAGACTGGGTCAGTCCTGGCAGGCAGACTGGAGCGGGGGGAAATGTGCCCCTTTGTCAAGTGCAGAGTTGAGCTCGGCTCCGGTCTCTGCGGTGGTGGTGGTGCGAGGGAGCTGGACCCAGCCAGTGGCTTGTGG
>NW_015173680.1:874685-884771 GCF_001447785.1 Gekko japonicus | reverse complement strand
CACGTGGTGTTGGCCGAATGGATCCGAATCGGACACTTTCCAGTTCCAGGGTCGAGTTTGGGACGTGGGTGTGTGTGTGGATTGACCGAGTCCCTCCTGGCCCACTCTTTCGGGCTCGGGGTGCCCTTCGGTGTTCCTGACCTCTTCTATGCCCTTGCCCTCCTCCCTGCGGGAAGCACGATGTCTTTCTTTCTGTTCTGCTGGGGAAAGGTTAGCTTTGCTGCTGCCCCATGCCATGCCAGTGTGGTGGCAACGCTGGGGGTGTGTGTGTCGCTTCCTGTCAGCCCTCCCTTTCCAAGGCAGATGAGTCCTAATTGGGGGTCAGCTGGGGAGGCAGGGGGCAAGGGGATCAGGCTACAGCACTGAACCCTGCCAGGCAGATGAGTCCTAATTGGGGGGAGGCAGGGGACAAGGGGATCAGGCTACAGCACTGAACCCTTTTTGGGTAAACGTGCGACTCTGCCTAAGTCTATTGAAGTGGGCTTTTACTGGCTCCAGGGGTTTGTTGGCAACCCTCAGGGTGCCCTCCTACAACTCGCCGCCATCGGTGTTGCTGCATCTGGGCTCACCATGCCTCTCTGGCCCCAGCAGAACCGTGATCTGGCTCAGAACTAGACTTCTAGATGGTTTATTTTGACTGGCAGCCATTCTTCCTGGCTGCCTACTGAGATCCCTCTCCTACTGAGACTCTCTTAACCGGAGAGGCCAAGGATTTAACCAGGGACCTCCATGGCTTCTTCCCAGAATACTTCAGAGTGGCTTTTGAAAGTTTTCAGCTCCATGGTCTCAAATTCCAGAGCTGAGTTAACAGTTGCAGCAAAGGCAAACCGGGAATCCTGTGGCATCTGAACAACAGATTTGTTGGTGGGCTGAACCTTTTGCCTGCTAGAGTTCTCTCCATGGATCAGATGAAGTGGGCTGTAATCCACAAAAACTTCTTTAAGGTGCCACATGATTCCTTTTGTTTTTACATGGTCTCAGTAATTCTTATAACAGCAGTTCTCAGACTGTGGCTCAGTTCCCACACTAGGTGGGAGGGTGGATGGCAAATGTAGGTTTGCCTCCACATCATGTGTACAGTGACCATAAAATACAGCCTGTTGCTCAGAAATGCTAAATTTTTATAAATAGTAGAAATGAAAACATAAAATACAAACTTGTTCAGTGTTAACAACATTTTATGTTGAGGAGAGAGGAAGTAACATAGAGTTCTTTTGCATGTGGGTCTCCACAGGTACAATTAATTTTGACACCGATCTCACTTTGAAAAGCCTGAGAACCTTTGCCTTACAACAACCCTGTATGGTAGGCAAGTGGTTTTTTCAGAAAGCAGATAGGGAGGGTTTGAGGTCAACTGTGTTGTGAATTCAGGGAGTTTAGGGAATTTCTCAGATGATCAGTATTAGCTGCTAGGCAATACCTACTTTGGGTGACTTTTGCAAGGCGATCTAGCTTTGAGAGCCAGGTGTACATTTCTGGAAGCCACAATGCAGAAGTTTGCATGTTAGCTTTCAGAGACACTATTTTGCCCTCTTGAAGGAAGGATGTGGGTTTCAGTTTCCTCTGCTACAAATTCCAGTTGTCAGTTTACTGTCACAAAAACAAAACAGAAGTATTATGGCACCTGAATTCATTAAAGCAAAGCCTTTGGGTAGATCCCTTTTCTACAGAAAAGCTCACAGCCTTTTCTCTAACGGTGCTCCTCAGTGGGTTCTACTTGGAAGTAAGTCTCATTGTCTTCAGTGAGGCTTATTCCCCAGAAAGTGTTCTTGGGATTGCAAGGCAGTCCTTAACAGAGTTACATTCTGCTAAACTCAGTGGGTTTAGAAGGGTGTAACTCTGTTTCTTTTTGTACTGTTAATCTCTTGGCCTGAGTAAAATCAATCCCAGCTAGTTGATTGTTAACGAGGCAGATGAAGATATGTGGTTTTGTACTGTTAATCTATTGGCCTGAGTAAAATCAATCCCAGCTAGTTGATTGTTAACGAGGCAGATGAAGATATGTGGTTTTTTCATATTCCTCTACAACCACAATGCAGTAATGATGATAATACTTAATTTTCGTAAATTTTATGGTGCTTAGAAGCACTTTATATGCATCATCATACAGTAATTCTACAATCACCTATATAATAAATTGGTCTGATTATATGATTATAATGATGGCCAGTGTGCTGTTGTGGTTAGAGTTTAGATGCAGAGGTGTCAGACTCATTTGCTATGAGGGCCAGATCTGACATAAGTGTCACTTTGGGGGGCCAGACCATGTGTGCCGTAAAGTGTAACGCCAGGTACCAGAGATATTTTACCAGTGACCATGACCCACAACTCTCCTCATACCTAATCACCCTACCCTTTGCTTGGTATGCATAAGAAACTTTGCACAGCACAGAGAGCTATTGCCTGACAATCAGTGTTGCTTCTGGGCCAGATAAGAGTCCTGGATAAGCCAGATCTGACCACCAGGCCTTATGTTTGACATGTCAGATTTAGAGAGTAACTAGAGAAAACTGTTGGGATTTGTTATTGTCTGTGGAGTTTAATTGTTTTATTGACTCTTGCCCAAAAGAGCTGAGTGTAACTAGAAGCCAGCGTCATTCAGAGCAGCATGACCAGGAATCTCTATTACATCTTGAGGAACTTCGCATTTTTTAAGCATTTTTTTAAAAAATGTGTAACATCCAGCCTGATGAAGGGTGCTAGTGAACTCAAAAGCTCACACGGTGTTATATGTCATTTGGTTAGTTCTAATCAAAGGTATTGTGGAGACTGTGTTATAACCAGCATTAGATCCCCACTATGTCATGGAAGCTGTATGGGTGACCTTGAGCCAGTCACTCTCTCTCAGCTCAGCCTACTTCACAGGGCTGTTGTTGTGAGAATTACTCGGAAGAGAGGAGAATAAAGTTGTAAGCTGCTTTGGGTCCTTGTTGGGGAAAAGGGCGTGGTATAAATAGTGCAGACGGAGAACTGAGACTGAGAGAGGGTCGGTTGCCTGCGGTTACCCAGGGACCCCATGGGAGTGGGTACTGACTGCCTGGAGAAGGGGCAAGTGCCGTGTTCCTCTTCCAAGTTTACGTCTTTAAAGGCAATGGGCTGGTTCAGTACTTACTTATTTAGTATATTTTGCTCCTAGCCTTTGTCCAAGGAAGAGCCTTACAGTGGTCTCCTCTCGCCATTTTACATTCACATCGGCCCTGTGAAGTAGGTTAAGATGGGAGCGTGTGGAACTCCGGCTCAGATAGCGTATATGATTAAAGGAATGAATCCAAAGTGTTGGCACTGTGGCCAAGAAGTAGGTCTATACACCCATATGTGGTGGGAATATAAAGTGGCTAAGGAATTTTGGCAAAAGATAGTAAGGGTTATCTTTGATTTATTTCAAGTTAATGTAGAGATTAACAGGGATTTGCCTATTTCTGGAATATTGGGAAATAAAAAAGTGGAAAGGAATAAACGGGAGTTATATAAAATTATGGTTTTAGCTGGGATGGCTGTAATAGCATTGGGATGGAGGGATAGGCATAAGTGGACAATGGAGAAATTGAATAATTATGTCTTTGAACACGTACTATCAGATATATTCGCACAGATAATTACTGAAGAGACATGGAAGGAGAAATGTCAAAAGATTACAAATAAATGGGTGGGATATAAGGAATGGGGGAAAGGGGGGAAGCCAATCCAAATATCCAAATACGAATGAAGAATCTGTGCACATGGTTAAAAATATGAAGATACTACAAGGAGGGAGGGGGGTAAAATGATTGTATAATGATTTAATGTAAGATTATGTATATAAGCTTCAATAATAAATTTTTAAAAATGTTGCATTAAAAAAAGAAGAAGATGGGAGCGTGTGGCAGGCCCGAGGTCACCTTGTGAGCTTTTGTGGCAGAGTGGGGATTTGAAACTGGGTCTCTGGGATTCCAGTCCGATACCATAACCACGACACGAAGTAGTCTCTGCCACCACCGGTGAGTGCTGGTGGTATCATGTGAGCACAAGGGAGGAGAGACGTGATCTCTATGGACCTACAAGCATGCATTTTCTCCAGCTGCCCGCCCCTCTCTAAGGCCTCAGGCAGAAGTCTCTCCGCATCTCTGATATTCTTTTTGTCACTGGAGACAGAACCTGGGACCTCTTGCAAGTAAAGCATGTTATCTGCCAATGGAGACAGTCCCCTTCCTGGCCTCTTCTTTCTCTGCCCTGCCCTGGAATGGGTTGCTGGCCAGAATGCTTGGGTGGGGGGAGCATTTCAATTGAGCAGATGCTTGTGGTCTTGAGACTTGTCCTTGCTAATCTGACTCTGTCATGCTGGATTGGCTGTTTTGGGCTTGCTACTCTTCACCCAGACCCATCACACTGGCCCTTAACTACGTCTCTCTTATTAATCGTTCTGTGATTTTGCTGTGTGGTAATTGTGGCAGGGTCATGGCTTGGTCGGTTGATTTATTTCCGGCATTTAGCAACTGTACAGTGAATGTGCACGAGGAGGTTTACAGTTCAGTAAAAACAAAATGCAAACAAATTAAGCCCACAATCAGCCATGCCTGAAAGCTATGAAACCACACGAAAAAGCCCAAACCCAATTAAAGCACTAGAAGCAGCTAAAACAAACAGCCAGCTGAAAATCAGATGAGAAAGTAAAAATATTCAGAGGGGACTGTAACTAAAAGCCAGCTGGAAAAGACCCAAGACTTGCCTCGCTCAAGGGGAGAGAGAAGGCAAGGCTGACTGCAAAAGAACGTTAATGTCCTCAATAGGTGCTGTTTGTTGAGAGTAGATCCCCCAAGGGCTTTGACACCGACCTACCAAAGCTTGGAGAAGGTGACTCCTCCTTGGTGAGGGGGTGGAGGGGGTTGTGTATGTGTGTGTGTGGGGGGGAGAAATTGCAGGTTTTGAGTATTAGGGCCTAACTGGTGGTGGAAAGTGTCAAGTCACATCTCATTTATGGCGGCCCTATATGGTTTTCAAGGCAAGAGACATTCCAAGGTGGTTTGCCATTGCCTGTCTCCATGTCACAATCCTGGTATTTCTGAGATTGGGGTAGGCTGGGCAGGACCTAACTACACATTTTGTTTTGTTTATGATCTCCCTGGGTCTGTGCAGTCAGACATGTGTTGTAAGTTCTGTGCTGGGAATTTAATTCCCAGGCACGTGTGGCTCTAATTCACAGTGGAACCACAGCATATAGGAGAGGGGGTTTATGCCTTCCACTCAGCCTAGGGGGTGTTACTTGCCATGTCGCTTCTCCCCCCCCCCTTGCCACACTTCATTGTCAATGTGTGATCACGGCTGGGGGCATGTGCGCGGAGCATCAGAGGAAACGTCTGCTTGCAATACCGCACTTCATTTTGCTCCGGAGCAAAAAGCCTCAACCCCCCCCCTCAGATTATCTCACTTGTGTGACCGGGGCCATAATGTGTTGTTAGGCCCCTTGTCTCCACCTGTGCTCTGCCTGTATCATTGTAAATAGAACAAATGCTACAAAACTGCCACAAGGCTCTAGTCTGTTCTCGTCCAAAGTAAACTCACCCAGGCCAGTGCTGCTGCCAGAACCTCTCACTGCTTGTAGAGATGTGAAGTGTATAAAAGCCAGTTTGGTGTAGTGGTTAAGTGCATGGGTTCTAATCTGGGAGAACCGGGTTTGATTCCCCACTCTTCCACTTGCACCTGCTGATGTGACATTGGGCAAGCTGTAGTTCTGATAAGAGCTGTTCTTGAAAAAGAGCAGTTTCTGTCAAGAGCTCTCTCAGCCCCACCTACCTCACAGGGTATCTGTTGTGGGGAGGGGAAGGGAAAGGAGTTTGTAAGCCGCTCTGAGACATCTTCAGGTAGTGATGGGCGGGGTATAAATCCAATCTCCTCCTCCTCCTCCTCCTCCTCCTCTTCTTCTTCCTCTTCCTCTTCTTCTAAAATTGGTGTCAGTCGTGGAATTGCATTTCCATGGTAAGAAACTGTGTGGTGTGAATGAGCCACGATGGAGTGAGGAGTAGTATATCCGGCATAAATAAAATAGTTGCTACTTCAGCAAAACCTTTTAATGCATTTATAACATTTTAATGCCACCTTCCCACCTGATCCAGGTCCCCAAGGTAGTGTACATAAACATTAGAGCAATTTAAAACAGCATTAAAATTATAAAATAACTCAATAAAACACATTAAAAAACTGCACTAGAGTCAGGGAGCAGGGCCAATAACCATTATAGGGGTATGCCAAATAAAACAAAAGAATCTTAAACTGCTGGCAGACAACACTGATAGAGGGATACAGATGAATCTCCCTGGGGAGGGAGTTCCAGAATTTTGGTGCCATAACCAAGAAGGCCCTTCTCAGGTTGCCACCTGGCTAGCCTCAGATGTACAAAATGTATAATTTATAGTGTATAAAACCAAAGCAGGGCCTCCAAAGATGACTGGAGTGAGTGTGTAGGTTCATGTGGGAGAAGGCGATCCTTAAAGAATGCTGACTCTGGGGTGTACAGGGCTTTAGAGGGCAATACCAGCACCATGGTTTGAGCCCAGAAGCAAATTGGAAGCCAGTGTGTAGATGGAACAAGGCTGGAGTGATATGGTCTCTATGATCCCCTCCAGTCAACACTCTGGCCAAGTATTCTGTACCAACTGCAGCTTCCAGACAGTCTTCAAAGGTAGCCCCATGTAGAGTGCATTGCAGTACTCTAATCTAGATGTTACAGGGCATGCAGTGAGAAGCTTCATAGCCCTTGAAGAAGTGGGATCAGACTTCTGGAGTGGGATCAGACCCCTACAGCTGATGTGCTCCAGAGACGGTCCCTTCCAAGGGGGAGTCATCCAGAAGCCTGTGAGTTATGGGGGGGGGGAAGGGAGTGGGGAATCCAGTTGCCTTATCGTGGTATCCTGCACTGAATAATGATGATGAGGAAAAAGGGCTTATGTATAGGCTTGAGTGCGGAATACGCTCCCAGAGAAAGACTTGTGGTTGGACTTAGATTGATAGTTTGGAGCCAGGTAGGAGTTGAATGGATCCAGGAACCAAATCAGCAGCAGCAGCAGCAGCAGCAGACAAAGGAGGGACAAGTTCCTACTTAGAGATTTTAATGGGATTTTGTTTTATCTTTCTGGAAATGTGGCCAGAGACCCTTTTATAAGTAGCTGTAGTAACCCAGACATGGAAGTCTACTCAGCTCCAAGACAAAGAGGAGCAAGGCTTACCAAGGAAACTGGTGTGTGTGTGTGTGTGTGTGTGTGGGCGGGGGTGCTTTTGAGATTTGGTGCCTTGGTAGCTTCCTTGGAGTGGAAGGACTTTTAGATCTGTGGAAGAACAACAGATAAGCTATTCATTTATTTTAGTTAATGCCTGCACACAACAAATAGAAGCACCTAAGTCACTATAACATTTTTGTTTTGTTCTGTTTTGTATTTAAGCTGTTAGTGACCTTTTCCTTTGACCTCCTTGACCTGTTTGTCATGTAAAATATTTTTTTGGCACCCCACATAAAATAAACAATAGGAACTTGGCTAGCTAAAGTAAACATCTCTGTCTGGTTGCAGGTCAGTCCTGACTGCCCACGGGAAGCCCGACACTTGAACCACTAGATACTTCCTGTCATGCTGGGAAAAGGTCTCCTGATGGCTTTCCTCTCCCGCTGGCAATTAAGGCCTTGGCCATCCGGAGGAGATCGGCCATCAGATGATCTATGCCAAGTGTTCTAACTCTGCCAACAGGAAATGTTTAGAAAAATCCTGCTCTGTGTGGATTCTCATGCAAATTTGTTTATAAAATATGTGAGTGCATTCTCTGTACTCCATTAAAAGTGGCTTACAGCATTCATGTAATAAAAGAATCAGAAGATAAAAACAAGGGATTCTTATATTTCTGGGACAAAACATAACCATAACTTAAAAAATGTGAAAACAATACCAAACAGCCAGCACAATAATAGCAGTTAACAATAACTTTGACAGTAAATAGTCCATATCTTTCTAAAGAGCAGGGAGATTGGCAACTGCAAGTGATTCTTTCTGTTAGATCGCGCTAACAAAGGACTGGCAACTGCAAGTGATTCTTTCTAAGGAGAGAATTGTCGAAAAGAGACTCAAGTTGATCTCAGTGGAGTGAAAGAAGGCAACACAGGGCTTCCCCAACAGGATGGAGTGTGTAGGAAAAGATGTTCTGTCAAGTACATGGGATCCAGCCATCCACAGAACCTACACATGCTTCATCCAAGCCCTAGATAATTCAAGACAAGTAGTCATGTTAGTCTCTAGCAGCGAAATAAAACTGGAGTCCAGTGCCACAAAATTCCTTCCAGCATAAGTTTTTATTCCACCATAAACTCACTTCATCAGATACACTGGAGTGTTAATACAGCAGACCAATTATAAGAAAATGGGGGTGGTGGTGTTACAGAGGGGTTGGCTCAAAACAAGATCCAGTCCAAAGAGAAATCAGTCCTCTCAGCCATACAGAGTCGGTTGGGATTCCCCAGCAATCTGTGAAGCATCTGCAGAGTCGCAAATGTAATGTACTGTTCATCTAAAAATATAAAGAACCATTTATCAGTTAGGTTATCATGGTTCTTCTCTTTTGATATATGTGTTTCTGTGATTCTCTCTGTTTGTTCTGAGTCACAAATGATCGACTGCTGAGGCTCCCCTCTCTCTTTCTGCGTCTCCAAAGGGGAACTCTGTAAGCAATAGCTGGAGGGAGCAGCTGCTCTAGGAACTGTTGGTAAGGTGTATGTGAGTGACCAGAAAGAAGAGAAGAGGGCAGCACTCTGGGTAACATCTGTGCTTCTGGGTAACATCTACCAAAGACCACTGTCTCTTGGGATCATGTGGTCTCTTGATATTGGACTAAGCAGACTTTGTGAGGAGCCTGCTCTGTGCTGAATGGCAGGAGTTTGGAGTTTCTTGTTGTCATTTTCCATTGACCAAAACTAATCACAAATTGAAGCGATGCAACTGGGATACCATGCTGAGGAGAATCCTTTCCATGTCCACATTTCTATGTTTTCCTCACAACTAAAATAAAAAAACGACGTGTGCTGGGGTGAGGTACTGAGCTTTCACAGGAGAAGAACTATAGTTGTACTTTTTTTGGGGGTATTTTTTGTATTTCTCTGTGTGTGTGCGCACGCGCACACACCTGGAAGTCATGGCAACCTCTGGTGACTGACTCCTACTGGGGGCCTGGAGGATATTCAGAGAGGTGGCTGAATAAAGCCTGCCCCCACCTCCCGCCTCTGGTATTTCAAGGAGGAGGAGGAGGAGAAGAAGAAGAAGAAGAAGAAGAAGAAGAAGAAGAGATTGATACCCCGCCCTTCACTACCCAAAGGAGTCTCAGAGCGGCTTACAAACTCCTTTCCCTTCCCCTCCCACCAACAGACACCCTGTGATGTAGGTGGGGTGCTCTAACATCCCACCTTCGTCGCCAATTGTTAGATCGCACTAACAAAGGACTCTTAGAGTGATTCAGCAAGTGATTCAGCTTTATTGGAAGTAACGAACAAGCACTCAACTCAGTCAGAAACCAGAACAACAAACTGTGGGAGCTATGCTCCTTTTAAACATAACCGGGCTAATGTAGCCACGCCTATTTACAAATAACAACCAATGAGATTGCTCAGTTAAGGACCAATGGGAGTCTTTCCCTCCCAGGGAATAGTACTGTTCTGATTGGTCGCTGTTACAAAGCAACCAATAGGAAGTTCGGTCAGAGGAGCCCTAGCTTGGCTCGAAGCTTAACATGGGAGTCTAATGAGGTGATTCATGTAATTGTTCCAATACATTACAATTCCTCCCCCCTAAGTTAAGTCATCATCCATTTGATTTATTATTTTACATACATTCAAATCGTGCCGTTGTACATCAACTGTTCCAAAATTAGAGGAGCCCTAGCTTGGCTCGAAGCTTAACATGGGAGTCTAATGAGGTGATTCATGTAATTGTTCCAATACATTACAATTCCTCCCCCCTAAGTTAAGTCATCATCCATTTGATTTATTATTTACATACATTCAAGTCGTGCCGTTGTACATCAACTGTTCCAAAATACTTTATTACAATCGTAGTCCTTGAGATAAGTCGGCATTTGCCG
>NW_015173680.1:837330-871444 GCF_001447785.1 Gekko japonicus | reverse complement strand
GGAGGAGGAGGAGGAGATTGGATTTATACCCCGCCCTTCCCTACCCAAAGGAGTCTCAGAGCGGCTTACAAACTCCTTTCCCTTCCCCTCCTCACAACAGACATCCTGTGAGGTAGGTGGGGCTGAGAGAGCTCTTGACAGAAACTGCTCTTTTTCAAGAACAGCTCTTATCAGAACTATGGCTTGCCCAAGGTCATCCAGCCAGGTTGAAGCGGAGGAGTGGGGAATTAAACCCGGTTCTCCCAGATTAGAGTCCGCGCACTTAACCACTACACCAAACTGACTCTCCCATCCAAGTACTTGCCAGAGATGGCCCTGTTTAGCTCCCAAGATCTGACGAGATTGGTTTGCCTGGGCTATCCAGGTCAGGGCTATAGTTGTTCTTAATACATTGTGGTAACCTCAAGGGTTTGCTGAGGCTAGGAACACACAAGTCAACAAGAGCATACAACTGTCAGTAGCACAAGGCTGACTTAAAGTGTCAGGTAACTTATGGGCTGAAAAGAGTTCTCCTGCCAGACTTACTGAGTGTCTTTCAGTTTCCAACTCCTTTCTAAACAGGGCAAGTCAGCTTCTTACAGTACAGAGCTGTCTGAAAACTCATCCCTTGATGATGGCCAATCAGAGAAAAAAGACTTGCCTGTCAGCCAGCAGTGGCAGGCAGAACAGTTCCTTGAATTGGTGATTCTGATGGGGAAGTTCTTCTTGGTGCCAGTTGGTAGCTGCTTGAGATCTAGTCTCCAAAGTAATGCCCAGTCTGAGGATTGTGACAATTGTCACTAAATTCGCAACCCCCATGCACAACAGTTCTATTTATTGCATTCAATAAATATGTAGGTCTGTTATGCATAGAAAGATATACAAGCAGATATTAACACTGTTAATATCTTCCCCTCCATCCATACCAGACTTGAAATTATTGTTGTGGAATTTTATTTGAAGTGCCCCCAGTCTTATCACACAAATACAGAATATTACACTGGGAACAAAATCCTTCCTTCCTTCCTTCCTTCCTTCCTTCCTTCCTTCCTTCCTGCCTGCCTGCCTGCCTGCCTGCCTGCCTGCCTGCCTGCCTGCCTGCCTGCCTGCCTGCCTACCACTGATATGCATGGCACTCTATAGAGCACCTTACAACCAAGGAGCTTACAATCTAAAAATTTAACACAAGAACTAGGTGAGGGAGGTGAAAGTGAGTATAAAGTGGTGTGTGTGTTCATTTAAGTTACATGAATGTGTGGAAAGGAACTAATGGTCTGTGCCAAAGTCTTCACAGAAAGTTGGGTTTCTTATGCACAGGTCATCTCAGTCAAGGGGGTGGGGGGAGAAGCAGCATGAACTACCCCTTCAGGTTCTGGGAGTGATGTGCTCCATGCCATTCATTCCTGGGTCATCCTATTCCTTGCCCATTTACATTCTGCAAGTCTTTAATATTCTTCTGAAACGTAAACAATTGCAGATCCTGTGGTTCCAAGGGGAGAATTTCTTTCCTGAGCTCATCCATACAGTTACCTTCAACTTCCACACTTTCTTGGAAGTTGTCCCCAGTGTTTACTTGGCCTGGGACCAGAGGCCAAGGCAGTTTGGCTGCCAGCCGCTGCTGAGAAACAGTGGCATTTAAAATGACCCAGGTCTTGTACTTCCTGCTCTTTTTGGCTTGGCTTTCTGATGAGGTTCATCAGTGGTCCACCAATTCAGCAGCAGGAAGCCAGCAGTCTGGCTGATGGATTGGGATTTGATTAGAGTCCTGTTTTCCCCTCATGGAAAATTATTCCTGTGGGGTCTTTGAATCACAGCAGGATAGGAAGAACCATTCCAGCCCAACTTCCATTTCTTCTGAATCATGTTGCTTTTTCCATCACCTGCATGAGATTACTGTCGCTGGGATAGTTTCCAAACTTCCTACCTTCAAGGAGTTTTTTCCCCATATAAATTAGCCTGTCAAGAAACCCTTGAACAAAGAGCTGTAGCCAGTCTTCCTTGCTAAGCGAGACTTCCAGATTTCCAGGAGAGGTTCAAAAGAATTAATGGGAAACCAGTGATTTCCTCATAAACCCCTAAACAAAAATGTCTCGAATCTGTTTTTTTAAAAACTTTTTATTTCAGAACACATTGTACAGCCTCAAGTAACAGTTTCAAAATACAAAGTACAATAGAATAACAATGCAAATATTGAAATAATGCATATCTCTTAGCCTAAGCTTGGAGACCATCTACGAAAGACAAGTATATTGTGTTACCGACCCAGGGGGCTAGGGGAATAGGTATCCACCCTACCCGGCATACAATCTGAGTAAGGCGTCATAGCGTGAGCCACCTGTGGTACTGAGAGTTTGCTGGCAGGATATCGTGCGCGGTAAGATAAGAGAAAATCGGGAACCATATCGAGTCAAATTTAGAGATACAAGAGTGAGAGGTTTGGGCCCTGTGCAGCCTTTCGGTGATTTTGGCCATCGCAAATTGATCCCATACTTTGTCAAACCAGGCTGATAAAGTCGGCTGTGAGGGAGCTCTCCAAAGAGACGCTATTGTTAGTCGAGCCGTAGCCAGTAGAAGTGCAATGATTTCCCTACTTCTGCCGTCCGTTTCTATGTTACAATGATTTAACAAGAAGATCTCAGGTTTGAGGTCGAGATTGTGCGAAGTTATATGAAAAATCTGTCATCTGACCATCTTCCAGAAGTTGCTGATGATCGGCAGGCCAGGACTGGTTCCTGCCAGGCTTAGCCCCGGGGGCATTCAGAGAGTGGAAGGCAGCAGGGTTCGGCCGTGTCCATGACTTAAGGGACAAAGATGCATTCCGGGACAAGCAATTCTTTGATACGAAGCTAGGAAAGCAGACCCAGTGGTTTGAGTATTTGCAGCTGAAGAACCTCAATGAGCACCTCACGGAAATGGGCATTTTCAGGAGAAAGCTAACAACCCTGGAAAACATCATTAAGCAATACCCCAACTCTCCGAAGGGAATGATATCCAAGATATACCGGACGATCATCCTGGGGGAGATTGCTCCAAAGTTCAATTTCCAACACCGATGGGAAGAGGAGCTTTCAGTCCAATGGGGGGAGGCAAACTGGGACACGGTTTGGTCCTCTCCGGCCAATACCTCCAACATTTTTAATGTATGTTTTCAATTTTTCAAGACTTACTCTCGCTGGTATATGACCCCACGCCAGCTACACAGAATAAACAGAAGAAATGACCCCGGATGTTGGAGAGGATGTGGTCAGCTTGGTACTTACCTGCATTGTTGGTGGGAGTGCCCGATCATGTCTCGAATCTCTCACCAAGCCACAAATTATTCATGTGCTTCAGTTCTCTATGAATTGTTGGCATCCAAAATTTGTAAGCAGAATAAGCACCTTGAATTATTTATAATGCCCACTGCCCTTGTTTTAAGCAATATGTTCAGTCAGCATTCTTTACATTTTAGTGAGGAGGCTGGTGACCATAGAGAAAGGACTGGGAAGTGATTATGGCTACCATCCTAAAAACAGTTTCCTGGGATTAAGCCCCAGTGAATAAAATGGGACTTACTTCTGAGTAGACCTCTTTAGAATTGTGCCCATTGAGTCTGAAAGCTGGAACTTTTAAGCCTTTTATAGTTTCTAAGATTTCAGAAGAAACAGCACACGTGCTTTCAGGTTGTTAGCTCCAGAACTGAAAACTAGATTGTGTCTGTTTTCATTAAAAATGGCAGGCAGCTTCGCAACTCCATGTCCGGCTGTGTACAAATGTACCGTGAAACAGGATCTTGTAGCAAATTGACTCAAGCAGGTTCTTCATTTCACAATGCAACTTGATGAACTTACTGGCAATTTGAAGGTGGGTTTCTTTGTCCATCTTGCCCTTCTCCTTTGCCTGCCTTTTGTTTCAACATTTGAAAAGTGCTGTGTATGCATTTATTCAGTAAAACATACACTTGGCCTCTAAATTAAACATGCAAAAGTTATTGTGAATTGTTGAAAAACTGTCGAGAATATTGAGACAGTGTGTGGCTGCAATAAAAAAGGCCAATGCTATGCTGGGGATTATTAGGAAGGGTATTGAAAACAGATCAGCCAATATCATAATGCCCCTATATAAATCAATGGTGCGACCTCAGTTGCAATACTGTGTACAGTTCTGGTCACCACACATTAAAAAGGATATTATAGCTTTGGAAAAAGTGCAGAACAGGGCAACTAGAATGATAAAAGGGTTGGAATACTTTCCCTATAAAGAAAGGTTAAAGCACTTAGGGCTCTTTAGGGTGGAGAAACAACGGCTGAGGGGAGACATGATTGAGGTTTATAAGATTATGCGTGGGATAGAGCAGGTCGAGAAAGAAGTACTTTTCTCCCTTTCTCACAATACAAGAACTCGTGGGCACTCCATGAAATTGCTGAGCGGTCGGGTTAGAACAGATAAAAGGAAGTACTTATTCACCCAAAGAGTGATTAACACATGGAATTCACTGCCACAGGAGGTGGTGGCGGCTACAAGCATGGATGGCTTCAAGAGGGAATTAGATGAGCATGTGGAGCAGAGGTCCATCGGTGGCTATTAGCCACAAGGTATAGATAGGGACTCCGGGGCAAGTGATGCTCTGTATTCTTGGTGCTTCGGTGGGGGGACAACAGTGTGAGGGCTCCTAGAGTCCTGGCCTCACTGCTGGACCTCCTGATATCACCTGGTATATTTGGCCACTGTGTGACAGAGTGTTGGACTGGATGGGCCATTGGCCTCATCGAACATTGGCTTCTCTTATGTTCTTATGTAACTGCTCTGGGTAAGTAGGCAAAGTAATTTTGTGACCGTGTGGGTTGCAGCCAATCAGTGCCATGCACAGCCTGTTTCTGCAGCAAACAGCCAAGTAGATTCCTAGTTCCACAAAGCAGTCCGCTGAAAAGTGCAGCAAACCGGTGACCCAGAGCTGCCCTCCCTCATTACTGCATAACTGGACATAGAGTTCATAATAA
This sequence comes from Gekko japonicus, assembly GCF_001447785.1. Classification (NCBI taxonomy): domain Eukaryota; kingdom Metazoa; phylum Chordata; class Lepidosauria; order Squamata; family Gekkonidae; genus Gekko; species Gekko japonicus. Next base: position 866,486 of record NW_015173680.1, on the reverse strand, counting down.
GAACCTTCTCTGGGCCATTGTGTTTCTGCACGTAGATTCTGTCCTCAAGTGGCACTGGAGACTGAATTCCGACTGCTTTGACCAGCCTTTCTCTCTTCTTGTTGCAGGGGGAAAACCATTTAGAGCAGTGTCAGAAGGACACTGAGGAAGTGACACAGATCATGCTAGAAAACTACAGCAAGGTGCTGGATCGCGAGGGCAAACTGAGCGACCTGGATGACAGGGCAGAGGAACTTCGAAACCAGGTACTAGGATGGAGAGTGGGTGGGCTGGATTCGGGCAGTGGCTGGTATGTAGCTGCTTTCCAAAACAGCATTCTGACTTCCAGAACTCTCAACCGCAGCCCCAGAGTAAGCAGAAGTTAGTGCACCTCCACAGGATCAGAGAAAACAGTTTCCGCTTACTGTCCCAAAGAGCCACAGTCCAAGAGGCACAAAGCACTTGGTCGTGGAAAGAGCCACAGTCCAAGAGGCACAAAGCACTTGGTCGTGGAAAGTGCCATCAAGTGGCAGCTGACTTAAGGTGACCCCGTAGGATTTTCAAAGCAAGAGACTAACAGAAGTGGCTTGCCATTGCCCGCCTCTGTGTAGCGACCCTAGATTTCCTTGGGGGTCTCCCATCCAAGTACTAATCAGGACTGACCCTGCTTAGCTTCTGAAATCTGATGAGATCAGGAGCAAAATGCTGCTACAAACAAAGCAGCACTCTGTAGTCTCCAAAAGAGAATGCATATATTTGATTATAGTAGCATAATCAAGTCCTCTGCTAATTGGGGAAATGGTAAAATACACACACACACAGTATCGCCCACTCACCATGTTCAGCCCCCCCCCCCCCCCCCCCTCTTCTCTTTGAAACTCATCAGGCACTACTAGGACCAAAAAAATTAAAATTCTGTACCAGGCAATCCAAGTTCTGTAAGAAAACTTGAATTTTGTGACCTGTATAACTTAAGCAAATTGAGGATACTTGCATAATTTTTCTTCTTTTCTTCCTTGAAGCTTGAAGTGGCCTCCAACCAAAATTATGTATTTAAATTAGTGTCATGAACACTAACAATAGAGCAAGATGGGTAGCCTCGTTACACAGTGTTACGTAGTCTGTCTGTAGCAGTAGAAAAGAGCAAGAGTCCAGTAGCACCTTAAAGACTAACAAAATATGTGGCAGGGTAGGAGCTTTCGTGAGTCACTGCTCACTTCTTCGGATATCTGAAGAAGTGAGCAGTGACTCATGAAAGTTCATACCCTACCACATATTTTATTAACAGTAGAGTACAATTTAAAATGACACTATCATAAACAGTCATCAGTCAAAACCATGCCCACTCAACAGCTATAGGTCTTTTGGAAAGGTCACAAGAACAGAGCAGCCTGGAGCCTCGTCTTGCAGAATTTATTTTGGTTTTGCCAGATGGAAGAAGGCACTGAAGGCCTGTTAAAGCCTGACTGCTGGCAATAGCGTTCTGCCACCCTTTAAAAAAAATGGGAGTGAGATTGCTCAGTATGCCAGAGTCCTCACGCAACCAGGTTCCAAGTCTGCGCATTACGACGTTAAAACTGGGGCAGAGGCAAAGTTCTGCTTGGCTTCGCTTTGGAGGGGAACAAAGAATTGTCTGGGAGCACCTGAGGGCTTTGCCAAGGGCTAACCCTAACCCTGCGGTGGCTCAAGTGGTTAAGACGCTGAACTGCAGGCTGTGGAAGGTCAGTAGTTCAGCAGTTCAAGACCCGAGTGCAGCATGATGGAGTGAGCTCCCGTCTCTGGGCCCAGCTCCTGCCAACCGAGCAGTTCGAAAGCAAGAAATTGCAAGTAGATAAATAGGTACCACTTCAGTGGGAAGGTAACAGCGTTCTGTGCGCCTTGGGGTGTTTAGTCATGCTGGCCACATGATCACGGAAATGTCTTCGGACAGCGCTGGCTCTTCGGCTTTGAAACGGAGATGAGCACCGCAACCCTAGAGTCGGATTCGACTGGCTTTCGAGCAAGGGAACCTTTACTTTAACCCTAACCCTAACCCTGATCAGGAGCACAGCTAGGAATCCAATATGAGCCCAAGGCTGCAGGATATGAATTCTAATGGATATGTGTCCATTTGCTGTTTCCTTCTAGAGTTCTGCCTTCAGCAAGACCACAAAGACCATAGCCCAGCAGCAGCGCTGGAAGAACAGGAAATGCAAGATCATCCTGGCGGCCGTGGTTATTGGGGCTGTCCTTCTCCTCATCCTGGTAATAGTTCTTGCTCTCAGCTTTGGCAGCTCTGGGAACCAGGAGGCTGCAGCAAAAGACAGCACTGGTGGCAACTGAGTGGGAATTAAGACAACCTGAGGATCTTCTCCACCAGCCTCTTTCTTGACTCAGCATGTTGATGCTTCTTGGGTCTTGAGCAGGACTTAGCAAGCTGCCTAGAGCTCCCATCACAGATTTGTTGCAGCAGCCGTGGCAGCATGTAGAGGAGCAAGAGCTGTAACTTTTGTAGCATTCAGTGCCCATGTGCAAGTCATGTGGCTCCAGCCAAGCAAAATCTATGCTCAGCCTTAAATGGCACAACATTGTGTGTTTGCAATCCTGTTCAGCAGCAAGCTGTGCCATACATTGATAAAAATGTAAGAAACACCCTTGCATTTCTGCAGTCATGTTCAAGGAGAGAGACAGACATGGTCCTGCCATCTTCCACTCCTGAAAACTGCCAGTGGATTTAGTGTGTAGATTCTCTGCTTTTTATTATAGGGAAATAGAGAATTGCTTTTGGCAGCTGAAAGTGTAGGTGCCTTGAAGGGTGGCAGGGTAGATGGTAGATGGGTTTGAGCCATAGGATGCTCCTGTGCAACTCCCGTTCACTTCAATGGGGCTTGTACAGGAAAGCTCTGCCTGGGATTGTGCCTCGTGTTAATTAACGAGAGGAAAGGTCCCATTTAGATTTTCTGCACTAATTGTCTTGAGCCAGCCCTCCTTTTAAAAATTACTGTTATGGATATTTCTCTGCAACTGGGAACGTGTATGTTGCTTCTCAATCACATGCTGAAGCAATGACCCATGTTTTCAGTGGTCTTCTGGAATGTCACAGATGGTCCTGAAATTAGTGAAGTTAGTGATTATGCTGCAGCAGAAATTATACCTACATTTCATTGTGTTTCTCTGCTGTGTGCCATGTAGAACTTGTGTGCACCATCCTTCAAACTTAAGTCATTTTGCTTTTTTAAAAAATGTGAAAACTGACACCTTTTGCATAGGAATAAATTTTTCTGTTGTGTCTTGCTAGCAAAAGTAGTTTGGACAAAATTCCTGTTTTCTTGGTGTAGTGGTTAAGTACGTGGACTCTAATCTGGGAGAACCGGGTTTGATTCCTGACTTCTTCACATGCAGCTGCTGGATGACCTTGGGCAAGCCATAGTTCTGGCACAGCTGTTCTTGAAAGAGCAGTTCTCTCAGATTTCTCAGCTCCACCTACCTCACAGGGTGTCTGTTATGGGGAGGGGAAGGGAAAGGAGTTTGTAAACTGCTCTGAGACTCCTTTGGGTAGTGAAGGGCGGGGTATAAATCCAATATCTTCTTCTTTTTCTGTCCTAGTCAATGTTTTGCAAGGATTTTTCTTTTTAAAATGTGCATGTCCAAATATCCAGCTATTTTTCATTAACATTTTTCAACTGTTTTGTTTGTACACAACTGCCCATGTAGTATTCTCATACAGATATATTTTTCCTCCTCTGATCGTGCACACATGTAAATATTTAGAAATATATAAATCAGGACTATGTCTTCCTATGCATAGATTTGGGTTGCTTAAAAATCATAGATCACTAAGCCCATGTGGTGAGAGAAAGAATTATCACTTTTTAAATAAATGGGGTACAATGCACAATGCTCACACACACACAAAAAAGATGCTACACAGGGATAATAAAAGAAATGGCAGGATTACAACCAGGGTGAATTTGATTTAAATCACAATTTAAATCACTAATCAGTAAAGTTTCACTTAAATCATGGTTTTCTACATAAAGCCTAATTCTTGCTGGCCTTAATATTTACAACCCAGATGATTTCATTTTAGTATAATAACTTTTCAGGTTAGTTTTAGTTATGTCAGAAAATTAATGACTGATTATTTACCGCTTGAAATAGACAATTATGAAATCATTGCAAGATGAACTATCTCTGGTTTAATAGATTAATCATTCATATTTGGACAACTTTTCTGCTGTACTTTATTCGAAGGAGAAAAAATTATCTTTAACAATAACCATTTAAATTGTTTTATTTAACTAAAACAATAACATTATATAGCATATGTATTTGTGTATTTGCTTAAACATCTATGATGATCTCACAAAGATCTAAAGATTTCTGGAGTATTTTGCTCAAAAAGTTTCACTTTCATTTGTACTGCTTGCTCTTCCCTCTTCACGCTTCGCTCTTAACATCTCCTCCTTATCCTTATTAATATAAACATTCTTATATTCATTGAACTTCTTGAAACTTAGCACGTAAGATCTAAGGAGTCTGATTCTGTGTTCATAGATTTGCAGAGGACCAATAGGACTGAGGTCTCTTAACTCTGTATGTTTATTTTATAACATTTTTGCTGTGAAGAAGAGGCATATTATCTCTGCAGACACAAATTCACAGTTCTGAGAACCAAGCATCTGTAATCTTCTAGATCGAAAAATTACCCAAAATAATCTTACAGAAACCTCTGGGAGAGCATGGCATTGTGAATGGATTAATAGAATTCATTTACCAAAAAATTTAAACATTGCATGAATATGCTATATAATTAAAAACTAATCTATATTTCATGATAAATAACTTTTGGACTATAATGTATCTTAAATAGAAAACTATCTTTAGATAGATTTTTCCTCAAAAACATTCTATTAAAAATCTGATTTAAATAAAAAAAAACTCAATTTAAATTTTAAAAATCCGATTTTTTATTTTTAAAAAATAAATCATTGATTGTTATCTACCCTGATTGCAACAGAATGCCCTGGTGTTGACACATCCAAAAGCACACCTATTTGCCATACAATTCTGTTCCCTGTATACTTGTGTCTGAGCAGTTTCAGATGTCTCTGCTAGTAACATTGGTCAGTTTCACAAATGCTAAGTCATCTAATAGCTAAAAAATTATCACATTAGATAGGGTTGGCAGGAAACCTATTCAGATGTTGCTTTGTTTTAAAAAAATAACCATACCTTTTAACTTATGTAATATTGAAGTGTGTACTTATTCAACAGATAGCTCTTCCTGTACTGTTTTAAGAGCTGTCTTTTGTGACAAGCAATAAAAGGTGGATTGCTTTATAGCAAATGAGTAATAGGCATAGATTGCTGCATCAAATGGGGAGTGATTGACAAAGTCAAAGAAGATAAGTGGGAGAAGATGGAGTCTTCTTCCAAGGCTGAAGCACGAGGAGAGCAAGAAGTCTGCTGCTAAGTGCTGGATCGTGAAGCCTGATTTACACATGATGCTGACAGGCAAGAGCTTGCTTTGTGCCACTGCAGGCACCCAGCGTCTTGTTCACATTGGACCACTACTGTGCTAGCACATCAGTGCGAAGCTTGCCTAGTGCAAAGCCTGCCTCTCTGGCATGCTAACATTGCACACGTGGCAGTTGAAAGCCCAGTTTAAATGAGACCATGTGGAAGAAATGTTGTTAGTCTTTAAAGTGCCGCCAGACTCCCATTTTATTTGCAGTCACACAGGTAAGATCTTCTGTTCCACCAGCATCACATTTAAATTGGACCCGATTCTCAAAAAGTGGGCTGGCGATAAGACCTGGCAGCTTCATCAGGCTGCAGGCTGAATTAACAGCTGCCCTGTCAGAATGGAAGTTAGTCATTTCTGCTGACGTTTTCTCATTTGTAGTAATGGACATGCATGCTTTTCTGTTAGCAAATCTTTGGCTCTGGGATTTTTTGCTCAAAGGACAAAACAAAGCAATGGCATAATGGATCAGCTTAGGAGGTTGCTTCTATAAGTAGAGTTGCCAACTCTTAGCTGGGAAATTCCTGGAGATTTGGGGGTGCAGGAGCCTTGGGAGGGCATTGTTTGGGGAGGAGAGGGACCTCAGCAGGTTATAATGCCATAGAGTCCACCCTCCAAAGCAGCTATTTTTTCCAGGTGAATCAGGGCTCTTTTTGGGCAGGAACGCACAGGAACGGAGTTCTGGCTGGCTCCCAAGTTGGCCACGCCCAGTAGGAACTCATTAGCATAATAGGCCACACCCAACAGAAGGAACTCATTAGGATTGGCTACATTAGGGGTGTGTGGCCTAACATGCAAAGGAGTTAAAAAAGCCCTGGGGTTTGACAACAAACAAGGTAAACAGAATAAGAAGGGAAAGGTGGGTGTGGCTGGATGACCACACTTCTGGTAACATGGTGGTGTGGCCTAATGGGCTAATGAGCGGTGCTGTCAGGGTGTGGCCTAATATACCAATAAGTTCTTGCTGTTGGGTGTAGCCTATTGTGCTAATGAGTTCCTGCTGGGCTTTTTCTACAAAAAGAGTCCTGGGTGAACTGATCTTTGCTGTCTAGATATCAGTTGTGATTCCATGAGATCTCCAGGCCCCATGTGGAGACTGGCAACCCCATCTTTAAAGGATAATATTGTAATATATTGCAATGTTTATTGTACGTATCATCCCCCACCTTTACTGCAATTCAGTGTCTTCAAGTCAACCTTTGTAACCCTTTCTTCAGTATGGGACTTCAGACCAGAGGATTTGTGTGTTTGCTTGCATTGTTTTCCAGTTCTCCAACCCTAGCTCCATTGGATTGTTTTGCTTATTGGAGACCTTTGCTGTTTGAATTACTGTTACTAATAATTGTTATGAAGAGAACCTAGAGGGTAGAGAATAAACGCTAACAAAAGTTTTATGTATATTCTTGGGGGGGGGGGGATCTCGGAGTCATTTGCTTTGGAACAGAAGGTGGACTTCATGATACACTGGCTATTCCTTTCATGTATTCATGACAAAATCATGCTTGTGACCAGGAACTCATTAACATATTAGGCCACATCCCTGACAGCACAGCTCATTAGCATATTGATTTATGTATATTCTTGGGAGGGGGAATCTCGGAGTCATTTGCTTTGGACCATGGTCAACTTGAAGCAAACCTGAAAAACGCAAAATGTGGGCATAAGTGAGGCAGTCCTATGGGGGGTGGAGGCAATCACATAGTTCTAGATAAGATCACTGCAGGGCACTCTGCTTGGGGCTGCTCTTGAAAAGTGTTCAGATACTTCAGTTGGTGCAGATGAGGGCAGAAAAGCAGGGTATAAATTTGTAAAGAAATAAATATAGATGTTTATATCCCACTTTTCTCCCCAATGGGGACACAAAGCAACTTACAACATAATTCTCCCTCTATTGTATCCTCACGATAACCCTGTGAGGTAGATTCAGGGTAGCCATGTTGGTCTGAAGCAACAGAACAGAATTTGAGTCCAGTGGCACCTTTAAGAATAACAAAGTTTTATTCTGGGTATAAGCTTTCATGTGCACGTAGACTTCTTCACATCTGAAGCTTATACCCACTTTGTTGTGGTCTTAAAAGGTACCACTGGAGTCAAACTTTGTCCTGTGAGGTTAGGCTGAGACAGGGTTGCTGGCCCAAGATCACCCAACAAACCTGGCAGAACAAGAGTTCGAATTTGGATCTCTGAGAACCTAGATCCTAGTCCAGTATTGTACCTTAGAAGTAATAAGTGGGTACCTATGACCAGGCCGTTAAGGTCGCAAATCTCCTTTGGGAGAAAGCTCCACTACGTTTAAAGATTAACTTCCAGCAGACACCCCCTGAATTGAGTCGCAAGGAGCATAAAGGCTGGGTAACTGGCTGATCAACTGCCCCCCGTCTTGAAGGCCGCAACAGGACCAAGGGCCACACACAACACAGCGACCGACTTCCGAGTTCAGAACGCAATCCCTCCATTGCAAAGGCTACGCGCTGAGTCAAGAGCACGGGAACTAATCCGGACTCGGAGCGCCTCGCAGCTCGTCCTGATTGGCTCCAGCGCGCAGTCCTATCACTTCCCCCCCAGCCAACCACCGAGTCGCTGGCTGCGCGTGGGCAGTTACGAAGCCACGTTCGGAGCCGGATGAAAACGCGCTGAGTCGTCTCCGGGTTTGTTTGTCGCACCATGGCCTCCTACTTCGAGGAGCACGACTGCGAGCCAGGTTCTGGGCCGCCGGAGACGCTGCATCGCCGGGCGCTGTTGGAGCTGGCTAGGTGGACTGACTCAGCCCCCCCAGGCTCCAGGGCCCTGAGTGTCCGGCAGCGGGTGGGGGTGGGGCGTATGGCGACGCCTTGCAGGGGGCTAGTCCCCCTCGCGGGAGAGGCTGCTGGCCTGAGCGCCCTTTTACGCGTTCTCCTCGGGAGCTAGGGATGCCAACCTCCAGGTGGGACCTGGGGATCCCCTGGAATAGCATCTACTCTCCAGACTACAGAGATCAGTTCCTCTGGAGAAAATGGATGCTTTGGAGGGTGCAACCTACTGAGGTCCTTGTCCTCCCCAGGCTCCATCCCCAAATCTTCAGGAGTTCCCCAACCTGGATCCGGCAACCCTCCCGTCCACTCTCCTGCCGGTGGCCCGGGGGGACCTAGCAACCCTACGGCTGAGCTCTTGCTTCTGGTTCTCGGGCAGGTCTCTGTTCCACGGCCTGGAGCTCGATCTGGGCTCCCTGGAGGGCGGCGACTGGGCACACCGGCTTCCTCCCCCGGCTTCCAGGCGGGTCGTCGAGAACCTCCCTACGGTGCAAGTGACGCCGCTGCAGGCAGATGCAGGTAAGTGTTATGCCGGGCCGCGACGGCGCTTCCTGGTTGGCCCCTTTCGAGAGCTTCAGTTTGGGCCTTTGCCGGAGAGTGAAACTTAGCATGGTCCCTCCGCCTGCTTTCCCGGAACAAATAGAATCTACTCAACATGAAACATGGCGGTATGATTGCCGGGGTGGGGGAGGTGCGTTTTGAACGGAACGCTTCCGGTTCTGTAGCTCTTCACTGTTGCATCAGAGAAAGCCTGGGCTTTTCCTGGCACCCATAACTTGGTAACACAACAGGAAAGGCCCCGTCTGGGAGGCACTTCCTTCGGCCTGGGACGGTGGCAGGGGTGTACACAAAACAGCCTTGGAAGATGAGTGTAATCTAGGGCTAGGGCTGACCCTGTGAAAAAATGAGTCCATCCTTCAAGGCTGCACGCACTGGTTCCCCACCTCCCTTTTATCTACCTGACAATCTTGTGCGGTAGGTTAGGCTAAGAGTGACTGGTTCCACTTGGTGCACTTTATGGAGAAGGGGTTTTGAACCTGGGTCTTTGAGATCATAGTGTAATATTCTAACTTCAGCCCCTTTTTGATATATTGTAAGCAATGCTCCCTCTAAGCTCTGGAGTCTTGTGAGCAAAAATTCTCATTTGTGAGCTACGGGCATTAAAGTTGTCAGTGAGCGATTTGGCTACTGTATAAACTAGTTTGCTCTGGAGCCATCCTTCCTAAGCTAAGACAAAAATGTGTGAGCTGGAGGCTAAAAACCTGTGGGCTAGCTCACACTAACTCAGCTTAGAGGGAACATTGATTGTAAGTGCTTGCTTTGAAAAGATGCATAATCAGTATCCTGGGACAAGTTGTTGACCACACTTTGGGCAGGAGGGAGAGATGCAAGAGCTATAGGCATAGGGCCTGCTGAGGTCCAGCATCACTAATAAGAGTCACTGCTGTGTCTCGGTTTCCACCAATGTTCTCTTTTTGTGGCCAGGCCAACAGTGGTCTGCCCCTGCTGCTTTGTGTATGTGTATTCCTGGATCTTGTGAAATGTGCACCTGTTTCTCATGAGGAAATCCAAACTGCTCACTTATTTTTTCTCAGCTGTAAGGCAATGTTGTGATTAGCAGGATCTGCTTTTTCCTCTGTGCTTTTCCAGTGTGATGTAGTAATTAAAAGTGTCTGTCTAGGATCCGGGAAACCCAAGTTCAAATCTCTCATGGAAGCTTGTTGGGTGACCTTGGACCAGACACACACACACACACAGAGCCTAGCCTACATCACAGGGTTGTTGTGAAGCTAAAATGGAGGAGGAGAGCCACGTAAGCTGCTTTAGGTCCCCAATGGGGACAAGGTGGGGCAAAAAGGAAGCAAATAAAAATGTTGCTCTGGAATTCAGAGCAGAGTATATTATTGCAGTTTTAAAAATTGTAATTTAAAAGGTACTATCTATCATGGGTTTTCAAATATACTTTAAGGTATCGGGTGGTTCTATAAAAGGCTTTGGTTTCCAGGGGATGCTGCTTCTGTCTCTCCTTACATAGGTTTTCTTTACCCCCACCCTGGCTTCCTACTGCCGAATCCCACAACACAAATTGATGCTTTATATTTGGAGGAGGGGGAACAAACATTGAGTGTGCAAGTGTCTAATTGATAGTGTATTCAGGTACGGTTTGCCTAGGTCTGCATAAGGAGTTGGAGTGATCTTGGAGCCCAGTTTTTAGGGGATTTTGAAGCTGAGTTTGACAAGTCATAGCCATTCTCTGTCATAGCCAGAGCATACCGCCAACTAAGATAATTGTTTCCCTTCTTTCAGCGTGTCTCTCTTCTGCACTTTTCCAGGGTTGAAGTGTCCTGTATGCCTGCTCGAATTTGAGGAGAACGAGGTGGTCAGGAAGATGCCGTGTGAGCACTTCTTCCACAAAGACTGTATCCTTCCCTGGCTTGGAAAGGTGGGAACCACCACAGGGAGATGTCCTTACCTAACACTGATGGGGGATGGCATTTCCTGGGACTCTGATGCTTAGTCTTCCTTTCTTTTCCAGACCAACTCCTGTCCCCTCTGTCGTTATGAACTGCCTACTGATGATGAGCTATATGAAGAGTTCAAACAAGACAAGGTGAGTGATGGGCTGTAAATCTGGAAGTGCTCAGTTCAAAGCTCACCGTTGCCTTGAACTAGAGAGACAGACAGCCTTAGGCAAACCACTGCCACCTGGCCTCCCCCATTCATAATAACGGCTTAGCTTACAGACTCACTTTATTTCTCCGGGTGGTGTATCAATATAGCATTATTGCAATCCATTGAGCTTTAGGGAACTATAAATAGGTAATTCCCTGCAAAGACCCACAGCTTGGGATGGGGAAAGTTAAGAGATGACTGAAGATGCAGCCACATGTTGGGGTGAGACAGACAGCCTTAGGCAAACCACTGCCACCTGGCCTCCCCCATTCATAATAACAGCTTAGCTTACAGACTCACTATTTCTCAGGGTGGTGTATCAGTATAGCATTATTGCAAACCATTGAGCTTTAGGGAATTATAAATAGGTAATTCCCTGCAAAGACCCTCAACTTGGGATGGGGAAAGTTAAGAGAAGGTGACTGAAGATGCAGCCACATGTTGGGGTCAGTCTATCTACCTCCCTACCAATGCCTTTATTGTATCCAGAAATGCACCAGTGTTGTAAGTACAAGTTATACATCAACAACAATATTAATAATTACTGTATGGCATTTCATGTGCAATAGCCAGGAGATGCGAAGATTGTCTATCAGCCTTAAGTTCTAAATCTTTTCGTGAGCTAGGCTTGTTTTTTGGGGCTGAGAGAGCTCTGAGAGCTGTGACTGACAGATTGGAGTCCGCCACTCTTAACCAGTACACCACACTGGCTCACACACCAAGAAGAGAGAGCCCAGTTCCAATGTCACCTCTTGTAAGCCCAGCAAGATGGTCTTAGACAAAGCTATCCCTGCAACCACTAAACTTATTTTACAGCTAAGGTGATAAATCTTTTCGTGAGCTAGGCTTTTTTTTTGGGGCTGAGAGAGGTCTGAGAGCTGTGACTGACAGACTGGAGTCCGCCGCTCTTAACCAGTACTCCACACTGGCTCACACACAAATAAGAGAGAGCCCAGTTCCGATGTCACCTCTTGTAAGCCCAGCAAGATGGTCTTAGACAAAGCTATCCCTGCAACCACTAAACTTATTTTACAGCCTGTACTAAAAATTATGCCAGGAATAAAAGCAATGCACACACTTAAGAGTGATTATTAAATTTGACTTAGTGCTACCATAACAACACTCCACAAAGAGGACCCTGGAGGAGCTGTGAAAACCTTTGAACTGAAGGTACATGTTGGGGAAGCTGAACTATGGTGCAGGTATGCCTGAGCTTTCCTGCCAATTCCTATCAAGTGTGTGACCATGGAGAAAATTCAGGGGCATCTGGCAGAGCTGAAACTGCCACTCTGATATCTGCTGTATTGTTTAGCTAAATGCCTCCAAGTGAAAACTGGACCCTTTTCTATGCACTAAATTTAAGAGTAACTTCCTCCTCTCAAGTCCCTGAATTGTGCCACATGCCAATTGAGGGGGGGGGGGATGAAACCCAGCATTTGCCCCTTCCTGTAGAACAGAATTTGAGTACAGTAGCACTTTGAAGACCAACATTTTGTGAATCACAGCTTTACTGTCAGATATAGTATTTGACAAAATGAGTTTGACTCACAAATGCTTATGCTCTGGAAAATGTTGGTCTTCAAGGTGCTACCGGACTCCACAACTACAGACTAACAGTTACCCACCTGAATCTTTGGTTTTTGTGCAACAGATGCGAAGGGAGCAGCAAGCACACCGACTGGAGTACCTTCATGGGGCAATGTACACGTGACACATCCTTTCCTCTTGAGCGTTCCCTATTTCCCCCCACCGGGGGTGGGGGGTGGGGATTAACAGCAACCTCTTCCAAGGCTGGCAGGGACCAGGATGCTCTTGGCACAGTATTCCTCCTCTTCCAGTATCTGGCCATGGGCTCGTCACACAGAAATATTGCCTTCTTCCAGGAGTCCAGAAATAAATTTCTCTATGCTTATTAGATTGTTCTCATGGTATACCTCTTCTACATCCTTTCCTTGCAAATTTTTTTGTGTGTCTCCCTGGAAAGGATGGAAACCTGTTCTTGGGTAACTGTTCTCATCTTCTGACTTGACAGAAAAAACATAAGCTTGGTGCCCTATAGCTACGTACTGGAACCAGATGCGTCTGCTCTTGTTTTGAAAGCTACATCTTGGGCAAAGCATCCTTCACATAGTTTTGGGATGTATGTGCCTGTGTTTTTAAGACATCCCACATTTGTGAACATTGCCTCTTCTAATCAATGTAGATGCTAGGGGGTGAATTTGGAAGGGATGTATCTGGGTCAGGCATGTATACTACCAAATCATACTATATGTTATGAATGCCATGAAAAGAGACTCATGCAGAAGAGTTCTGAACTGGGAATATATACAGTGACTCCAGCCAGTCAAACTACCCTGAAGTTAATTTTTGTATGTAGTTGCACCCCCAATAGGCTAGGGGCTGGCACAGCAGTGGTAGAAATTTGTGTGGGCTCCTACTGGCTGTTGCCCCATTTCTCTCCACTTGTGCTCCCTTTTGCTATCGCTTCATCACAGCATTTGGGGGATGCGTTGTCTGCAGCTGGCTCATATGCTGCAGATGTGGCCTAGAAGCACACTGCAGTTATGTTCCAGTATTCTGGGAATGTCTACTTGCAGTGTTCTCCAGTGGCAAAGCTGGGCTGTGAGCCTGGAAGACCTTAACCCCAGTAGGGTCACTTTCCTCCCCTTTTATAGAACACATAAAATGGTTGGAATCATGGTATGGTCCTCTCTTCCCACCCCAGCTGTCTGGCTTCAGGACTTCTAAAATCTCACAGCCTGTACTGATAACAGTTTGTGGGCAGGCCCAGGAACAGGAGTGCAAGAAAGAACAAGCAGCCCTGAAACCAGACCTTCTACTTGTACTTTAGTTCTGGCACCCAGAAAGAGCAGGGCTGTGCCTAAGCTATGAGTCTGTGCATTAGCACTCAAAGGGGAAGCCAAGGACTCTGCCTTTGGACACTGGAGTAGTTCCATGGACACTCCTGCTGCCTCTTCCCTTCCAATTTCTGGCTTGCACCAGAAGGGACTAGGATTTTCAAGCAATTGCTGCAGCCTAATGACTGTATCAAACTTAAACCCTAGCCACCATAAGGAAGTCTCAGCAGTTGGGGCACTTCTGGACAGTTGAGGCTTATTTTGCTGCTGGTCACCTTCACGGCAACGCTAGCCCTCCCTTGGGTGCAGGGCACATGGGAACAATCAGTACACGGAACTGCCCCAGAGAGTGAAAGGGCCCCTTCTGTTATTTCTTCCCCCAAACACAGGACAGGGTCGCTTTGATACAATTCTCTTTATACACAATTTATATAGAGATATAAAAAAAGTTCTAAAAAATATCCAAACATTTCACCCAAACAAACCAGCTCAGACAAGTGGGCCCGAGGACCAGAAGCGTTCCCATTGCCCATCCCAGTTGGCAACCTATCATGGGAGAGGTCAGGCAACACAGTGTTATGAGACCGTCTTGCGACTTGCGAGAGGGCGGGTCCATCCTTCCACTTCCGGCAAGGCCCCGTTTTGTCGCTTGCCCTTCCTCCGGGTACAGTGTGAGGCATTGTGGTTTGTGTGTTGGTAAGAGACGTACTCCCTATATGCCGGGGAGGAGGAGCCCATCCAGACTGGGAGTGGGTAACCTTGGTCACAAGAACCATCTGCACCTCCTGCATTCCTGTAGCAGCTTGTTTATGTCCATGTACTTACACTGAAAGGTAAGTGGGGAGTGGCAGTGAGACGCAATCAGATACTCACGAGCAGCCATCATTACAGGCACCCAAATAGTCATCCCCAAGCCTAGGTGGCCAAACTCTGGCCCCTGCTCTCTGGGAAACTGGAATCAGGCACTGTTTATAATGAGGCTGGAAACAGCAGAGGTTCCCTTTGGCACTGGGTCACTACCCCAAGGGGGCAGTAGAAGGCTAAGGCTGCAATCCTTCCCTTGGATCAAGCCCCCGTGAGTAAAGTGGGGCTTCTGAGCAGACCTGCCTAGGGTGGTTCCATAAGGTACCATAGCGAGCCTGCTGCCCACCAAAGATGAGCAGGGAAGGTTGCCATCATCCAAGTTGTAGCTGGGGCATCCTTGAGAGCTCTGCTGCTTTGCAGAACGTCTCCCTTCCTCCAGCACCTAGACATAAACAGGCTCCAGCTCCCAGCTGGACAGTGGCACTCTGAGTAAGGAGAGGGAGGGGTGAGGGAACTGGCAGCGATAACACTCTTTTTAATTAAAAAAACCCCTTTTGGTACAAAAAACCACCAGGAGGGAGAAGATGCCCCTCTTCCCCCATTGGGGGAAAAAAAGAAAAAGATAGGCAGCTCATTGCTGCTGCAGGACGGGATGGCCAAGCAAGCCTTCCTGTCCCTCCCTCATATCATGGCGATGCTCTCAGGGTTACAGTTGAGGTGGGTGGAGGTGCTGCTGCTCCCTGGGGACTTGCACCCCCTGCTGTTCGAATGCTGCAGCGCAGCCACCAAGGTGTCATTGGAGACGGCGCCAAACTCGTAGGTGAAAGTGCCGTAGAAGACCAGGATGTCAATGACAAACAGCCATTCGCAGATGGCAGCCAGATGCTGCAGGAGGAAGCTCTCATGGATGAAGAAGATGCCACCTGACAGAGTTGGGGTTAAAGGAAAGGCACGAAAGCTTTGCAGTTCCAAAAGCAGAAAGGGGGGGGGGGGTCTGTTTGACAGGGAAAGCAGACTGCAGGCCAAGGTTAGTTTGGAGAAATGAGGTCCTGCTAAGCTTTGGCTGGACGCTGCGGGGAATATGATCCTTTATTGCTCGGATTGCAAGGTGGGGTTTCTCTGTGCCAGGATTCCAGCATACAGAGCCTGCTTGTCTGGTTAGGTGGATGTTGGTTTGTCCCATAGTTTATCCTTTGCCCACAAACAGACCAGCATCCCAGCCCCCTTGTCTGAAGCAATGGACTAGCACAGTGGGCTACAACTGTTCCTGTGCTGGCCACAAGCAAGGACAGGTGTGTGTGTGTGGTAGTGCAGTGGTAACAAAGGGCATCCCCAGTTAAATGGACTCGATAGCAGGTCCTGAGACTTTGGAAGAGCTGCTGCCTGTTAGAGGAGACAATAGTGGTCTTGGCCAATGATCCAACTCAGTAAAAGGCAGCTTCATTTGGTGGCACACAGCCTGCTTCCTCCAAGCTCCAAGAACTTGAGTTGGGGTTTTTCACCATGGAGACCCTCTTCAAGCTCACCCAGGAGAAAGGAAACTTCTGGTCTATGGGAATTCTCTCCAG
This sequence comes from Gekko japonicus, assembly GCF_001447785.1. Taxonomy (NCBI): domain Eukaryota; kingdom Metazoa; phylum Chordata; class Lepidosauria; order Squamata; family Gekkonidae; genus Gekko; species Gekko japonicus. The sequence continues at coordinate 850,309 of NW_015173680.1, read as the reverse complement.
ATGCATCACACTCCTTCCCTCCTCTCCCCCACCCTCCAGTGACCTGGCAATCGTTACCAGAAAAGGATACTGAGGACAAGAGAGATTAAGGCCACAATAGTAAGAAAGACGCGGAGATGCGCCATCCAGAAGTCCAGGGCAGAGACTGCAACGTGATAGGTGAGGACGCACTGGAGGCAGACGAACAGCAGGCCGGCTGGGAAGGCAACACCAGCTCCGATGTAGTGAAGGGATTTGGCATAGTCCACCTACGACACAGGGAAAGGCCAAACGTAGGAACTGAAGGCATTTTGCTCTACTCTGGCCTCCAGCCTTTCCCAGAAAAAGAAGACAAGTTTGGCATCTGTCTAGGCCAGAAAGAATCACTGGGGACACACACACACACCCCTTCCTTTTATCCCCCATTTTGAGATCGGATGCATACAATTGAATTGGCATCTCTTCTTGCACAGTATGAAGAATTGTTTTTATACCCTGCTTTTCTCCACCCTAAGGAGTCTCAAAGCAGTTTATAATCACCTTCTCTTCCCCTCCCCACAACCGTCACAGGTGGGGCTGAGAAAGTCTTGAGAGACTGGCCTTAAGGTCTCCCAGCAGGCTGCATGTGGAGAAGTGGGGAATCAAACCTGGTTATCCAGATTAGAGGCCACCGCTCTGAACCACTACACCATCTTGGTGAATGTCAGCTGTGGAAGAGAGAGCCTTCCCTGCCTCCCACCACCTCATTCACAGCACCCTAAATTCACTTCTTCACCTTGCTTCATGACAAAATCACGTCTCCTGAAGCTACATCTCCCTCCCTCCCCAAGTTGGAATGCAACAGCAGTCTTCATTCACTTTCCTACACTGGACACCAACTGTTCTAGGAGTTTCTCCCCTCTAATGCTCTCTGTTTCAGCATGGGCCAAAATCCATCTTCCCTAATGGCAGGGGAAAGGGGTCACTCTTGAGAAGGGACCTCACAATAACACATGAGAATGGACTTCACAATAACTTTCCGAAACTAAGACTGCTTTGCTGCTTGGGGCACCATCCATCACTGCCCCCCCCCCCCCCCCCCCCCCCCCCCTGGAAATTGCCAACCACGACCAAGCCTGCAGCATTAGTACAGCCGGTGATCAGCGCTGTGGTGTTCACCCAGGAGCTGTGGCTCTGCTCTATCAGCTGCCCATAGCGTAGGAAACAGATCACCAACACTGTTGGGGGAAGCAAGAGAGACAATTTGGGTCCTTGTGGATCTTTGGGTATTAGAGATGCTGCTCCAAGTCTGTTCGAAAGAAAGCAAAGCAGCACTGCCTTTTTATATCTCATAAGCTGGGCTGCAATTCCATGAGAGTGCAGAAAGGTCCAGAAAGCGCTTAAAATGGCAGACATCCTTAAGAATGCATGGCCTATGACTGGTAGAATCTCAAAAGCCAAGGAAGTAGATAGGGTTGCCAGTGACTTAAGCTTTCACTGTCCTGGCCTTTCACATGACCTATAAGCCCAAAATACATGATGCAAAGTAGCAAGGGTACAGAATTCTACATATTTGCTCATACTGCACAGTGTGTACAGGTTTTCACAATTTTGTCTGGCAGTTTAACCTGCATGGAGCTGCGGTGGCTCAAGTGGTTAAGACGCTGAACTGCAGGCTGTGGAAGGTCAGTAGTTCAGCAGTTCAAGACCCGAGTGTGCCGCATGACGGAGTGAGCTCCCATCTCTAGTTCCAGCTCCTGCCAACCTAGCAGTTCGAAAGCAAGAAATTGCAAGTAGATAAATAGGTACCACTTCAGTGGGAAGGTAACAGCGTTCCATGCGCCTTGGTGTTTAGTCATGCCGGCCACATGACCACGGAAATGTCTTCGGACAGCGCTGGCTCTTCAGCTTTGAAACGGAGATGAGCACCGCAACCCTAGAGTCGGATTCGACTGGCTTTCAAGCAAGGGAACCTTTACCTTTACCTTTAACCTGCACTGATGCATAATCCTCAGACAGAACTTTATTTTCTTTGTCATCACAGACCAAGATAATTTCTGCATATTTTATTAGAAGGACATGATTAATTAGAGCTCTCACCTAATTCAAGATACATTTGATTGTTTTTAATAGCTTGGATTATTTTTATATACTTAGCTTGGTTCTATATACTTGTTGGTATTTTATTGTTTTAGTTGTGAGCTGCCATGGACAGGTTCTGGAGAGGTGGCAAAGAACTTTCCTAAATAAATAAATAGTTTATTGTAAACCTTTCAGTGGCAGATGCAGGGTTATGGAACAACCTCCCCAGGGGGTGCACCTACCCCTCCACTCAACCTTTAGAAGGCAGCTGAAGCCAGTTTTATTCATGACAGCATTTGTTACGTTTCAGTTCTTCTGCCTATGAGCAGTTTTAAATCGTTGATTTTATTTTTTTAATAGTTTTGCATTTGTGCATGTGTGTGCTTGTGCCTGGAAGACATGGAAACCTCCGGCGACTCCTACTGGGGGCATGGAGGACATTCAGAGAAGTGCTTTGATAACCTGCCTATGGCCTCCCAGCCCTGGTACTCTCTGGAGGTCTCCCATCAAAATACTTGCCAGGGTCGACCCTGCTTAGCTTTGGAGATTCTAACGAGATTGGACTTGCCTGGTTATCCAGGTGACGGCTAAACTGTTGTTTTTAAATGGGTGATATTAATGTATTTTATTGTGTTTAGTTGCTGTTTGTATTGTAAGCCACCTTCAGTTCTTGCAAGGTAGAAAGGCAACTAATAAATGTTTTAAATAAATAAGACTGCATGAGTTTTAAATTGTTTAAATTGGATGAACAAACAACAGCTGTGGGGGAAAGTATTTTTTAAGTATTAAAAGCAAGTTTTTAAGGAATGTCCGCCCATACCTCTCTGTGTGCAAGGGAGGGGGGATCTTCTAAGGTAGTGTCAGCCACCTGCAGATTTTGTAAGTATGTGCACTGAAAAAGTGCAGTTACCATTTAAAAATCAGCTTGATTTGCCAGGGTACTTTTTGATCACCTAAAAAAACCCTTTAAACTAGTTGCACCTTCAGACTGCTTACTTTATTAATTAATTTTGCAGTCCTTTGAGAACTTGTTTCTGACTTGCTTATATTCCCCCATTCTTCTCACAACACTAAACATCACACAACTGCAAAATGCATGTAAAAATTCCTGACAGCACCATAAGAAGGCAGACGTTCACACTGTTCCTTGGGAAAGTGCCACCCCACTCCCACAGAACACAGGCATCCTCTCTCTAGTGAGTTGTGTGCTGTTGCCTTGCACTTTCTGTGGATTTGGACAGGGGAGAAGGGAGAAGAAGCTCAGTCAACTATTGGATGTTTGAGTAACAGCAACTGGATCATATACTGCACATGTTTCTTAGACAGTCTCAAGATGGGTTAGTCTGTCTGTAGCAGTAGAAAAGACTAACAAAATATGTGGCAGGGTATGAGCTTTTGTGAGTCACTGATCACTTCTTCAGATACAGTCTCAGTCAGCATTTTTTCCAGAGCACTATTTATTATTTTTAATGTGCATCTTGTGTGACTAAAAACAAAACAAAAACCCTGGGTTGCAAACTCTTCAGCATGTATGTGCAATAAGCCCTGAAGCTGAATGAATACTTCCAGGAAACCCTTTGTCAAACTTCAGGATGCCCCTCCCAGGTTACCTCTGCCTCTCGAGCAATCAGGCACGGTCTTTCCTCAAGTCCCACAGGCCAGTATAGCATCAACTGCCAAGTAGATGCAGTTTCCTCTGCAATGAGACTTCCTGTATTCCCCTTGAAGATCTGGCACCCACTCTGGAAAATTTTGCTCAGCTGCAAACCTCCCCTGGGCAATAAATACTTCAGGAAGGAAGGAGACACACTGCCAATAAGCTGCAATGGCTAAAGGCTGGCTAGCTAGCTTAAGGGTTAGTGCCACTGGCCAGCTTTTCATCTTCCTAGCCAAGTTGTCAAAGGTTGCCAAAATGGGTGAAGCACTTACCCATAAAAGCCCCAACATTTCCAATAAGGCTGAAAAGGCAACTTTCCGGAGGGTAAGTGCCACATTTACTGCAGGAAAAACAAAAACTAAATGGTTACCAAGGCTGAGAGGAACCGACACAAATGCATTCAACCCCCCCACAAAACCTTTGCCCAGTTTATGACCGTCTAACACCTGGATAAGACACCACACCTGGCAAAGCTATTGTTTCTGCCCTTGCTGTACCTAAGCTGTTCTCTCCAGGCCAGAACTGGCTTGTCCCCAGAGACAAAGGAACAGCTGCCCCCCGTTTTTGAAGATCCAAGCTTCTTTCCTTCTCACCTAATTAATGGGATATCCTCCAAGGTGCAGCAGCTTTTTGGGTAGCCACGCTTGGCAGATTCAGAAGAGCACGACTCATTGTAGGACCTGCAGCAGTTAGAACATATTAAATTGGTGCTGTAGAGATCTCTGGGTAGAAGGAAGCAAATGGAACACAATAGGTCTTAAAGGATTTTATCCTTCTGCATGATGTAAAGACTCACCAGTTCTCAACAGGGCATACATGGTGATTCATCACTGCCATGGCATATCTGTGAGAAATAGAAAGAGCAAGCTTACTGTGCAGAAAAGAGGGTTTAGCATTTAAACCAGAGTGCAGCAAACATGCATTAAAATAGCAGTATAATGGGTGAGGTGAAAAACAACAATTGTTCAAAGAATAGTCTATTCTACCCCCCAATCTTTTCAAGCTAACTTCCTAAAGTTATATGTGCTGTATTAGGTAAAAGCAGCTGCCAAGCAGTTTAAATGTGCTCAATGAACTAATATGGTGCAGGATCTATTACAAATGTCTCTTAAATGAGTTCCACTGAAGTGGATGGGAATAAGATTTTCTAGGACGCCCATATGCAGCCATTTAGAGAGGAGAATGTATATCTATGGGAGACTTCCTGAAGATATAAAGGCCAAATTCAACAGTGAACTCTTCTGGCTGCCCAACTGTAGCAAAGACAAAACCAAGTATCTCCTCTTCTCCTGTGATGACTAGCGGGCCCTATTAGATGCTTTGAAAAGGGTAATAGGACCAAGGATGCAATTGTTCCCACCCAAATAAAAGGTAAGTGCGCAACAGCAGCTTAGGGGAAGACCGACTAGGCAACAGGAAGGAACTCGTGTTGTTTTTTATTCTGCTTTAGGGTCCCATTACCCTCTCCCCCGGAATCCATTCTATTTCTGACTTGGAATGGATGGCCCTGATTTCCATCCTCCCAGGCCTTGCTTACACAGCCAATTGTCTTGAGACACAATTGCTGATTTGTTCACAGAAGCTGGAATTGAAAAGCATCAGTCATTCCACACATTAGGGATTCCAGCCTCATCACCTTTCTCTCAGGGTTAGGGGTCAAGTTGCAGTAAAAAGTGTACATCAACAGTTAGGTGTTAGGGGAAATTTCCTGCCCTTGAAAGGGCTTAGGAGCTACCTTCTCAAACCATTTTTCTGGTTTTGTTTTTACCAGAAAACTGGTGTTCCTCTGGAAATATCACCTTTGACCTCTGCTGCCTCTGCAAGCTCAGCTTCAATGGCTGTCTCCAGTTCTATCCCAACAAGTCATTCTTGAACTTCTGCTTGCTTATTTGTTGCCAATTTCTGCCCCTACTTACAGGCCTCTACACATAAATATGTCAGTGGAAGGAAATCTGCTTCCTTCTGAAGAGCAATCAAGACTAGACTAATTCAGACCAGAGGAAAGACTGATGGTCTGTCTTTTGTTCTGGGAAATAATCTACCTTATGATAGCTACCAAATGTCAGGACAGAATTAGGCTCGTACCCTCAGGCTTGTAGGCTTCTGGGTTACAGATTACTTGCAGCTTTGTACTAAAAATGCCTTGCATCTGGATCAGGGCTCCTGTGACTACATGAACATCTGGCTCTCTTCTCCTATATGAATCTGCTCATTTGTACAGGGTATTTTTGCTTATGCAGCACCAGCACTTCGCATATGATCCGCGAAGGTGACTTACACTTTCCTATAGCTGTGTAGTCTTGACTGCACAAAGCAATTGTCAGTGGCAACCACACCACTGCTCCAAAACTTGACTTAGCCTAAGAGCCAGAGCATTTTACCCAAGCTGCCTCTCAGTGACTGACGCTAGCATTATATGGGGAACTAAACTTGATTTCTTAGAAACCAAAGTGTAGCGTTGCTACCACTGATCTCTTGGAACAGAGCAGGTTCATGATCTGAACTACAATACATGGCAAAGCCATCTTGAAGATGTGAGCTGCATCTCGATATTTCTAATAGTTCTTTCTCTTTCTCTCTCACATAGTTTCCCTCTGTGGCTGCAGAAAGGTACTGCAGGGTAAGCTAAGGACACATCTCATTTTCTGGTTCTTTGTGATGAAGACAATCCACTATTGTGAAGCAGCCACAACGAGGAACCCCTATTTCACTGGGAACATGCTTGTCCCTGTGAAATTGTGGGAGGATGTACCTTTAAAGCTCAAACAGCTGCTATCATTTCTCCAAGGGAAAACATACCCACTTTGGTGATAGACAGTAGCAGGAAGCACAGCATTTATATCTGCTGCTGGAAGCACTTAATAAATATTAAAAATGTTGAAGAACAACACACACCAAGGTGAGTGAATTCTGTTAAGTCATAGCAATCAGTATAGGACACCTGCGCCCTTTAAATAACACTAAAATACAGGTATACCTAAGCAGGGTTATGTCCAGATGTTTTGAGACTATATTCAGAAAAGCAAGCCACATAAAGCATGCAAATGATTCAGAACAGGGGGGAGGGGTTTAAATCTCTCAATTTGAGATTTCTAGCATGAAATGGTTACAGTTTGAAGGTGATTACACCCTTAGAAGGCACAGCAATCATCGCTGATGACAGCTTTGTTTAACAGTATCCTTGGGGAAGCCAGTCTTCCAGCACAACCCCCAAAACAGGTTCTTATAGCAACAGGTCAGAGCCCAGGTGGATGGAGGGGATGCTTCAGGGCGGGGGTGGGGGAACCCTGATGCTTATCTGGCACAACCCACAAGTCAGCCACACATTCTTTTCCCTTTCTACAGGCAAAAAAATACCAAGGCAAAGTAGACAGCAAGTCTTACACAATCCATATTCCAGTGATTGAGAAGGCAGAGAGGCTAATGGGGAGGACGATCCACGCTGTCATTAGTGTGTGCAGGTACACAACAGGTGTGTGGGGGAGGGGGAAATTCAATGAGGGGGGAAGGGAGGGGAGAGGAGAGGAAAGGGGAAGGGGCAGGTGGGCACCAGCTACTAGCAAAAGCCTCCAACTGGAACCATTAGAAAGCACCTCCTGGAAGAGAAGCAGAAAGAGAGGATTAGTCCAGGCTGAACTGAAACAAGACTTGCCACACAGAAAACATCTACTTAGTGGGGATAAGTAAAGACATTGTAGAACCAGAATTCCTTAGCCTATCTCAAGCTTTGCTTCAGTAGAAGCAGCTTCTCAAGTCCCTTGCAAACACACAAGCCAAAATCTAAGGAAAAAATGCATCATCATCATCATAAGTCAGCCACAATGGGTCCCTGTTCTGGCCCTGTTCCAAATCAGCAGCATTAATGTGTACAATCATTCATCCAATCACACTTGACGCCATTGTGAATCAGTCCTACCTCAGGTAACATCACGACATAGTGTGTTGCACAAAGCAGCACACAGTCACCTCCCGCTCTCCCCATTAAACGGGCAGCTGTGGTAAGCTGCTAGAAAACTGGTGTCATGTGGCAAAGGCCAGAAAACTCAACCTCATACTCACACTTCACAATGCAATACTTTGTCCTTTGCAGTTTTTGCACTCTTACAGCATCAATTTACCTCCTAGTCTATAGCAGACCTAGCCACCCAATTCCCTTCTTCAGCCACTTAACAGTATCTTTATCAAGCCTAGTGGATCCTGCTGCTGAGATTACTGCCAACATTCCAGCCCCAAGACTCTCGCTGAATGAAGGTAGCTTGCTGCCTTGCTGTGGAGAAGGCTGGATTCCCAGCCAGACACCTATCTCCTAGTTTCCCCAGACCCATGCCTCCTGAGATCTTGGGTCTTCAGGGAATGTTTAGGATTAGAAGTGCCTCTTTCCAAATATTTTAATCTCATGCTTCCTAAAAATGCTGCCAAGTCAAGACTGTGCATAGAAGAAAGCCAACAGCAGGACGAGCCACTCCCCACCCCCGTCTTGGAAGCATCTCCCATATGGGCAAGGACAACTGGATGGTTGCTAGGTTCCTAGTGAAAATAAAAGATAGCCTTCAACCATGATCTGATTAGGGTTACAGCATCTTGCTTTTCACACAGGCAACAAATGTACCACTTATGACCTAATGCGTCTTGTGAACTGCATTGTGGACTAAAAGTTTAACCAAATAAATAAAATAAACCTCCATGTTCAATTAAGCTGCTTGTGCTTGTTAAATTCCATTTAGAGAGAACTAAACATGGTACTAGAAAAGTATAGCTCTGAGCCATCCCAAGTTCTATTCATATGATTCCAAGGGCCTGCAATCCATTCCAGCAAGCTAATTTTAATACTTAAAGCACCTCCCTCACACCAAAAACCAGTTTAGCTGGAACATAAGATACTCTAGTGCACGTTATTATTTTTGTTGCTGAAAACTTTTAAAATGATGCACAGAAAAGTGAAATGTGGAACACATTTTACTTAATACTGAGATGCTTAGTACAGTTGATCTCACATAGTTGCTGCCTTGGGTTTCAGTTTCCTACTGGTATTCCCTGAACTACTTCCCTGCATGCACACCCTTCGCAGAACATGGGCTTCACCATGGTCGTTTTCACATTTGCCTGTCACTCCAGATTTTCTCAGTGTTCGAGTCAAGGCAATTTACGTCCACAGAAAAACAGCATCCAAATAACCCGGGGCAACAGCAGGCTGAAACTGGCCTGACCACTGAAGGGAGGTAATGTAATGCAGAATGCGGGAAAAAGCCGGAATAAAAAGATGGCTGAATTCAATTTTAGTGCAGAATTGCTTGGAGGACATAGCGGAGAACATGGATTAAAAGGAGAGTTCAGAAAGGGCCCATATCCATTTTAGAAAATGCTATTCTCTGATAGGAGCCCTTACTACTCTGCCTCCCGATATAGTGGGAAGTTATTCTTCAGCAACATTCTAAAGTATCCGGCACAAAACTGAATGGAATAACCACTCACAATATCTTCTGATACACCTTGCCTTGCAAATGTAGATTTGCATTGCTTGATCACTGATTCACTTGTGATTTCCTCAAGCAGACACAGCTAGAAAGATTTTCAACAACAGACAACTGGAACACAAAAATAATTATTTTTGCTATCTTGTGCAGCAACATCACTTCTTTCTGGTTGTATTCTTGAAGGCTTGACATCTGTTATACAAATGTCCCAAATCCTTGTTTTGAGCACACATGTGTAAACAATAAACAGCCTCTCAAGCCTTTCCTTTACATAGGCTGCATTAGCCACGCTGCATAGACGTAAGATAGGCGGACTTTCCGGGCGCGATCTCACCGCAACATCTGGGGAGCGTAGAGCTTCCGTGGCTGACCCGTGACTACCCTCCGAAGACGCACAGTAAAAAACTAGTACCTCGGAGGTACTAGTTTCCGGGAACCGTGCGGCAAGAGCGGGCACCTGATTGCGTCCCTGCCGGACTCCCGTGGCATCCGGCGCCCGCCGGGTTGTCCCCCCCCATGCCTCCAAAAGTGCCCAACAGCGCATGCGCACAAAGACGCGCAGCGTCATTGGGGTCGAGGGAGGGCCATGGGGGGCTGCGATGGGGGTGAGCGGCAGCGACCAGGCGGAGAGCGGGCCGCGTGTCCCGGGGAGGGAGGGAGGGCTGCTGGTGGGGAGGGGGGATCTGGTGGGTTACTCTCCCTTCCCTGTGAGCGGCCCACGGACCCTGCCTGGAGTGGGCTGTGCACGGCCCTCCCAGAGGCGGCGGCTCGTTCCGTCCCCTTTCATCAGCCGGATGCTCTCGGTGGAGGTGCGGATACTCGTGTGATCGGCAACTCCACCCTAACCACGGGACCTCGCCAGGACCTCACCGGGACGTCTGATCCTGCAGTAGCACAGTATTTTGCCCCGGGGCAAACAGCCACGCTCCCCCCCCCCGCATTTTCCTGGCCGGGTGGCCGGGGCCATAGTTCAATTCCCTAATCACTCATGTATGCCATTCAGTATTTCTTATTAAGTCTTGCATACAATCACACAGAAATTTCCAAGTTCAGCTCCTGGCACCTCCTGTTAAAAGACCACAGGCAGCCAACTGTGGGAAAGATCCTTCGCTTCCTGAAGCTCTGGAAAACCTCTGTCAGTCAAAGAACACGAAGCTAGATGGACCAATGGTCTAATGAATAAGGCAGCTTTATATGTTTAATTCCTGATTGCAGCCCAATAAGCACAGTTATCTTCTGGAGTTCCCACTTTTCTTTAGGGCCATTCTGCAAAACAGTATTTTAAGATTTTCAAAAATCCTTGGCTGTGGTTGTTTCAAATTCCTTCAGTTCCAGTTCCGAGATTGGCAGGCAAGACATCATGAGATGTATAGCAAAGTATTTCCTCTGAACTAATTTCTCCTTGTCCTACACATGCACTAGATAAAGTATTACCAATTATTAACTCTTGTCATGGACAATACTTCATGTGCAGTTGGTATTTCTGTAGATTTCATAGGATACTTGAAGGAATATTGTACACAAAGAGTTTTCGATAATTGCCTCTAATAGCCAGAACTGCTTCAAGAGAGACTATTTCCCCATGGATCAGTGAGACCTCTTGCATCCAAACACACCTCCATTTCTGTTTGAACACAGTTCAGCTCGCAAGTTGTCAGAGCTTCAGAACCATGTGTTTCGAATACAAGTTTAACAAGAAAAGTCGCATGTCTGCCACAATACTGTACCTAATCCTGAAGACCTGGGGTGTACAGACATCCCCAGCTTTTCACATTGTAGCACTTCAACACATGAGCTTTCGTTTGTAGAACCTTTAGTTGCTGAAGCTGTTTCATAAATTGATAGCCAAACTCATCATCTTGGGCCAGTCGCATCACTGTTGCCATGTTTGAGACTGCCTGTCTTAGCAAAGCTTATCTTCTCTTAGAAATCAATGTAGATCATCCTTTGGACTGGGCATTTCAACTATGGCCTCTTAGATTTTAAACTATGTCTTAGATACTCTGTTTCTGACATGGCACATACACATTCACTTAGAACTGAGCAGTTTCACATCTCTCGGATGTATCACTTTCATTTTTTCATACGGTTCAATACCACAGGACACTTACCAGGCAGGCACATGAGTTACAAGTAGTATTTGTGAATCTATTTTTAGCCTGGTAAACAGCCAAGGCTCTGAAAAATGTCTTCCTAATCTGAATGAATATTCCATTGCTCTTTCTTCTGCATCAGTTTCTATTAATTTTATATCACTTTTACATTAGACCCAGTTACAGCCTGTGTATCAAAATCTACTAGCTGGGATTTTAGTGGATATGCCATCTCAGTTCCTGCTGTTCAGATTATATTTATCGCTTGTAGTTGTTTCCCAGTGTGCATTACTGATTTGTTTATTAATTATTTGCAATTATTTATAGCTTTTCAAGTCTGTGTTAGACATATCTCTGCTTTCTAGTTTTACTCATTTTAACACAATTATTATTTGCCACATTTATTGCATTGTTTCCCATATACTGGACCAAAATGTATGCTATGGCCACAGTGTTACACATAGCAGGCTTTTTGTGCATAACTCTGCCGCCCTTATTTCTGTTTGGAGCTTTCATTAGCGCTACAGTTTACTCTGAGACTGTCTTTTTTAATATTACTTTTGCCCTCTAGAGCTTTTGCTTGCTTTTCTACTGTCTGCAGCTCTCTGCAACTGCTTTGTAGCCACCTGTCCATATCCTCTTAGTTGTAGAACTAAGTTTCTCTCAGTAATTTGTCTTTCAATCAGATTTTATGCCACATACTATGAGATCTTTTACTAAGCAAGTCACACAGCAACCCAAATTCACAAATGTGTGCTAACAGCTTTAGATTTATCATTTATTGTCTCTTTAATGCCAGGTGTAACTGAAGAATGTATCATTTATATAAACATGCTGTTCTTGGTGCGCATTGTGTTTCCAATGTATGTCTTAAAACTTTTTCTCCTATCTACAGCATCATCAGTGGAAAATACTAAATGCCTCTTGCCAAGTGAAAAACAGTGCTGACTGAAGCCTATCATTTTTCTTGCAATCCTCACTTGCAGTTTGGTACAACTCACCCCCTTGTCTTTTGGGGTTTTCCCTGCTGTGCTACTTCCTTCCAAGAACAACTTTCCTGAAGCCTGTCACTAGTCCATTATTTGCTTCTCTGTTTTACTTCCAGTTCCTGTTCTGGCATGTCCTTAATATTTTGCTGCTCCAAACCTTTTACAGCTCTAACGCTTGCTGGCCAATAATGATGCCACAGGAGACTGGAATGTGGAACAAATAAACTTTTACTCATCTCTGTCTGTACAACAGTTCATCTAAAATAATGTCTGCTACCCTGCGATTCAGTGCTGGTGTCCCCCTGATCTGCTTCCCTCCCTGCATCCACTCACAGGACACGATGGTTCCTGTTATCACTGTGCACATGAACAGGGTATTTATACTACAAAGAATATGCCTCTTGGCTGGCTCTCCAGACCCCCAAACCTACAATGGGAACTTCGTGATCACAACCATTCAGTTTGCTTTGAAAAAGGAAAGCTTCCCGAGGCCTTCCCCCTTCCGAGCTGCTGCACTTTCAACAGACTTCCCAGCCAAAGCCAACCGATGCTTTCCCCGCATATTTGGCACAGCAAGATTCCCTCTGGGGATCTAACCCTCGCCGGCAAAGCAGACTTGCCAAGAGCTTCCAGACGAAGATGCCCGCCAGGCCCGGCCCTCCTCCCTCCACCGAGGCTCAACGCCAACATCCCGCGAAAGCAAACCACACGCCTCGCCCAACTCAG
>NW_015173680.1:829185-837308 GCF_001447785.1 Gekko japonicus | reverse complement strand
CCCCCCCGCAGCCAGGCTGTTCCATCTCAGAAGTTGCAGTCCAAAACCAGTGAGTGGAAAGCGCGGAGTGGCGCCCAGACGCCGCCCTCCCCCGGCCTGGACGCACCCCGGGCAAAGTTCAACCCGCCGGGCTGCAAGCGGGGCGCTCAAGCTGCCAAGGCCTCCCTCGGGCACGGACCGCTCTCCAGTCCCCGTGGCTCAGCACTGGGCTTGTCGGGTGCGCGGCCGCTTCAGCGCGTGGGAGGGAAGGCGCTTAGGCCGCTAAGGGCCCCTCCGCGCGGCCGCGCTTTCGAAGGGGGGCGACACGGGGGCAGTCGGGTCTCCCGCGGACTCCTTTACCCGGTCCCAGCTGGAGCCTGACGAAGCACGCCGCCTTCTAGCCCTGGCAGACCGTCAGAGGCAGGCAGGCGAGGCCAGGCCGGCCCCTCCGCCCCCCCTTCCCCAGCCGCCCACCCAAGTGACCAGAACATCCCCGCCTGCAAAACCGGAGGAGGGGGGCTGAGAGGAAGACGCGGAGGCAGATGGGAAGTGTAGTTTTGTGCAGCCAAGGAACGCGACCCGGGATGCAGTTTGAGACGAAGCCGCTCGTGGCAGTCCTCCCGGACGGAATGATATAGCGCCTATGGGACAAATCGCACTGGTGCGCAAGGGCCGAGAGTGCTGCTCAGCCTTATCTGCCTCAACGGAAAGCTGCACCTCGTTCCCCCCTCTCCCGCCCCTATTTCTTTAGGTATGTATGTCTTTAATGTGCCGAGAATGCTATTCTTTAATGTATGTCTTTAATGTGCCAACAATGCTATTCTCCCATCTACACTGAAAAATTACCACAAATCTGACATAACCAACAATCAGAAACATTTACATTTAAATCTTCCTGGACATACTGTTGCAGAACTGAGTCACTGTTCTACACCCCCCCCCAAAAAAAAAACAACCCACAACCCCTTTGAAGAGAATATGCAACGTTAAAGTGCTGAATTTGAAATCATCAAGAAATTAAACACTTTGTCATCCTGGCTTAAACAGAGACTTGGATTCCCTTACCCACTATAATTTCTAATAGCTCAACAGGACTCACTTAAAAAAAACAACAACCCTAACTGGGTCTCTCATATTATATCCCTTTACGGATGTTGATTTTCTTATGCTTCAGATTACTTCTTCCTTGATTGGGTGTTATTTATCCTACTTTGTTACACTTTTATCTGCACCCCACAAAAGACTGGAACCTCTGATTGCTCATCATACATTTTGTGTAATAAAACAATCATTCCCAGTCCCTTACACAGATAATTACATTGAAAGATTTCAGTCCAGGATTCACAGCAAGACTCTCTCTGCTCCAAGTCCTTTTTCCTCTTCTGTAACTTTTGTTATTCAATCACATTTCTGTCACATCAAAAAGATGCCTATCGCCATACCTCAAAATATGATTCTCATTGATAAAACAATGGATTGGAAACTGTATCTGAGTAATGTTAAGTCATTTGATTTTGGAAATTTGTATCTGACCAATCATCAGAAGACACAGAATCCTTGGTTGGATGGATCTTGCATGACAGTTTTTTCATGCAACTTCAGAATACTTGTGTAGATTCCTGAAAATCCAGTGTTCAATAAACCACCTCCGCTACAAAACATTGCCCCATTCATAGCTGAAATCAAAGACTACAAATGTGATCTTTCAAGCTCTGAAAAGAGACACCACTGGCTTTCAGCATTAACAGATCTAACTTTTGTTTTTATACTATGGGTGTGGATTTGTTGCAGTGCAGTAATTAGTGAATGACATTTAAGTTTTCTGTAATGCAATAAAATGTGTTGGGGGGGGGAAAACAAGTTATAAGAAAGAAATATTTACTGTACACCCTCAGGGATTCAACCTAGGACTCACCCACTAAGCCTCTTCTCAACTTTAGAGTGCTGTTTCTTCTCCCTGTGATCCCCCCCAAGCCAGAAATGCCAAAAACAAACCAACCAACCCATTCTGAATGAAATAGCACTTCATTATTTTACTTGACTTCAGTACATTTGGACACTGAATCCTGCTGAGTCAGTTGACAGCTAAAATGTTTGGACCAATCTCTTCTTGAGGAAGTAAATTTCACCTATTAGATTCTGAGTATTTCAACTGCATCATAGACTAGTCTCAAAGGAGATTTGTTTTTCAAGATGGATACTAGATATGTGGAATAAGGGGACATAGAAAACAAACAGATGTATACCTTTCTTGGGTGTGGCAAACTCTCAGAACACATCCATATCCCAGGATGCGGCTCGTAGTTGCAGCAAAGGATTTGAACGACAGGAATAGCTTCATACATTTATTTACAATAATGTGGCATATTTCTGAAAATATTTATTAGTGCACAACAATGCAACAACAGCATTTTTAGTCCAAAGAGAATTCAGTTGATGGCCAGAAGTAGTTCAGCCAACTGTTTTACAGCCTACCAATGCCAATAAAATGCTAGAAAGAAGCCAGCTACACTGTCTTAATGAGATGTTGATCTCGAACCAGTGCATTTTGAAACGGGATACTCTAGAAATATACATGTATGGGTCAAATCTCAGTCTGGACCAGATGTATACTACCAGGCTCACTGCCATCAACAGCCCCACAGAAGCTTCTCTGTTGCCTTGTAATTTTGTCTTGTTCACCTAACAATGTCCTCCAGGCTCAGTCTGGGGAAGTCTGTTTGTAAAACTGCCTGCAGGTCATGGCAAAGTAAAGCCAAATAGACTGCTTAACTCTGGATGATGTAAAACGTGTCTTGGTGTGAATTCATCTAATCTAGAGATTCAAAAGCCAGCAGAGTGGGAACTCACAAGAAGGGATAAAGGATGCTGGGCTAGCATGATATAGGACTTTGGTCATGATACCATTCCTCAGGGCTGCACGAGGCCATCTGATAAGGTTTCAGCTAGACTACATCTTCCTGAACAGCTTTCAAAATGTCCTTGGGCCATTTCTGGCTGACATTCTGTTCCCACAGCCCCAGCTCCTTCCAATCACTCCTTTCAGGCCCGGACAACAAAGGCCTGCCTTACTAGGAAGCAGGTGCCTGTAATAAGATTCAGCTAACTCCCTGACCCTTCTTGAAGCCTCCAAGCCAAACACTGTGGGACAAGTTCACTGCCCCTTTTGTAGAAAGTATTTCCCAGCCAGGCAAACAACACAGACATCGCCACTGTGTCTCAGCGCTTTACCCGTCGTTTTTCCAGCTCCTCCTGCACCCGCTTCTTCAGGGCCTCACGCATAGCTGGTTCCAGTTGGTTCTGGGCACTGATCTTCTCTACCACCTCATCTGGGTCATTGTCCTGTAGGAGGAAGTACAGGGCCCACTGAGAAAGGATGGTTACAGAACAGGCACACCGCCGTACACAGCAGATGGGAAACATCCAGGAAAATTACTAAACAAACAAACTCAGGGATTCCTCCTCCCCCCATACTGCCTCCCTTTTTTCACTTCCCAATCAGACAGTCCCCAGATTAGCACACAGCTTGGATGCACGATTCTCCTAAGTAACCCTTTCTTAAAGGGGAAAAGGGAGGGTTGGGAGGTAGACAGTAGAGGGAGAAGCTGAGTTGGTATTTTCTCTCCCATTCCACCACTGAAGGAAACGAAGGCCTATGGGCCTATCTGGATCATCAGTACAATTGTTGCTTACATGTCGTGTGGGATCCAGACATTTTCCCTCGAGCTCTACTTCTACAACATCACATTTCCTCAGCATTCAACCCACTATATGTTATCACTGAGAAAATGTAATTCTTTTCCCAGCTAGAGAAGCCATGATAACTCAGAATGTGGCTGCACAAGTGTCCCAGGTACCTATTGGTGAAGCCCTCACCACACTGTGACCCTAACAACCAAGCTCAGTGTACAAAGAGGGCACTGGCAACAGGATGGTCACTGACTATCCCAAAGAAGTCTTTTCTCAGTTTCATATCCATGCCCACACTGTGCGAGGTTTTAGAAGATAAGACTGACAAAGTGCTTCTCCCCACTCTGCCATATATTTGATCCATTTTGGCTCCTGCCACAGCATACTCTTTGCAGGATGAGCACTATCCCTGCTTTCTTCTACAATGTACACCACCCGGCTTTCAATAGACGAAGAGGAGATGCAACCTGTTTATCAACACTTGCTAAATGTTGGGCCTCTGTGAGTGCTAACATAGATTGTGCTTCCCTCCCATGGCACTCTTGAAGGAGTTCCAGTCTCTGGCTTGCTCCGGCTTGCCAGGAAGCCCTGTACCTGGTGCACAACAACTGAGGTGATCTTGCCACTGTCAGCCTCATATTCCAGGCAGAAGAGTGCTGGTCCATAAGGGTCTAGTTCAGTACTGGAGCTACTCTCACTGGAGCCCTCATACTCCAGGCCAGATGTGACTTCAGCTCTATCTGGAAAGCAATGAACAAGAAAGGCTAGGAGAAGTGGCTGTTTCCCCCCAGTTCTTTTTTTTTTGGCATTATGTTTGTAGGTATTATACTTTTTATCACCTTGTTTCCTAATTGTGTAATCCAGTTTTATTGCATTTTTAAAAATTTTGTAATCTGCCTTGAGTCTCAGCGGGGAAGGCAGATTACAAATCAAGCAAGTAAACAAAGGCAAAGATATTCACAGGCCCTGTTCACACGGAGGATTTGCTGCGGGAGAGCGACGATTGCATGGCGGATTATCCGGGCGCGATCACACCGCAACATCTGGGAAGTGGAGCGCACCTGTGGCCAACCCGTGGCGCAATGCCGAAAATGCACAATTAAAGGCCCCGGCCACACGGGGGGAAATGATGCGGCCAACGTGTGGCTTTTTAAAGCTGCACCAAAAGAGACACGCGGCGGCGGGATCAGACAGATCCCCCAAGCCACTGCGCAGTTGCTCCCCGGCATGATCAGATGCCAGGGGGAAGCCACGGAAGGGAGAACGAGGCAGCCGGCTGCACATGTGTGCGCATGCGCACTTCTGCCAGGAGCCTTGACTGCTCCTGAAGACAGGCGCGCCGGCGATCCCACAGCCGCACTTGCTGCGGCGTTTCAGGTAGGTACTGCTCTTTTGTAGGTTCTTTTTTGCTGCACGTTATCAGCTTTCAGGGACGGATCGGGGACAGGTGGGCGCTGCTTCCCAGATGTTGCGGTGTGATCAAGGCCGTTTGCTGCACCCCCAATCCATCCCTCTTGCGGGGCTAAACCTCCCATGTGACCGGGGCCAAAAACTACCTGCTCGAAGGTACTAGCAACCGGTTTGCCACGGGCTGCCTCCGGAGTCCCTTGGTGTGATCGCGCCAGCCGCGGCTTTTCCCTCCAGCCCCCCGTTGATACGTAGGCACGGAGGGAAGGAACCATGGTGTACCACCAACACGTGGGATCGCGTTATGGTGGCTCTAATTGCGGCAGCGCAAAAAGCCCCGCCTCCCCCCCGTATTATCCGGCCCGTGTGACCAGGGCCTCAGTCTGTTTTAATACTGGCCACAGCAACCTGCTTTGGAATTAAAATATTCTGCAGTAAGGAGTCAAATAATTTGAAAGTACTTAGCATAATCAGGCCCTGGAAATAAACATTGGCTGTGGTCACACGGAGCATTAGCCATGCTACTGAGACGGATGATAGGCAGATTTTCCGGGCGTGATCACACCGCAACATCTGGGAAGTGTAGAGCTCCCATGGCGAACCCGAGGCTTCCCACCGAAGATGTGGAGTTAAAAACTAGTACCTCCGAGGTACTAGTTTCCGGAAACCGCGGGGCAAGGGCTGGCGTCTGATCGCGTTTCCGGTGGTAGTCCGTGGCATCCGGCGCCTGCCCATGTCCCGTCGCAAACAGGTTCCCCCCCCCAAGTCTCCACAGGATGCGCACAAGCACCCAACGGCGCATGCGCACGAAGAAGAAAGCGAAAGTTCCGTTGCTCCGCAGAATCGCGCATGCCGTTGGTGAGATCGTGCCGCTTCTTTGCCGCGCTGCAGGATCATCATGTGATTGCCACCTTGCCCCTACCCACGGGACCTCGACGGGACCTGTGATTGGGCTGCCGCGCGTTATTTTGCTCTGAGCCAAACTGCCACGCTCCCCCCCCCCCGGCATTTTACGGCCCGTGTGACTGGGACCATTGTTCTCCTTTTCTCAAGAAAACTGCCACTCAGGAACTAAAACACAATAAGCTGGACAAGACATGGTTGATTGAACTCACTTCTTTGACGGGGATGATAGACCTGCTGATCTGGTTTTTTGGGTCGGGCAGGGGCTGGCGTGTGCCTCTTCTTCACCTTTTCCTTGGCTTGCTTCATCTCCTTGTCGTAGTCATCCCTGGAAAGGAAATGAAAGGACAAGAAGTCTTTTAATGGGACACTTTGGAGAGATTGAGCAGTGACACACAGCTGAGAAAGTGTTCCTGCTTACAGCTTTCCCCCTGTTAATTGTGTGAATTCTCAATTATTCAAATGATGGAGGAATTTCTTTGATTGCCTAACCTGCATGCAGTGTCTCTCTTTCCTAAACAGCCTGTTTCATCCAAAATTGCAAGCATGAATGTGCTCATACCCTGCCACAAATTTTGTTACAGTCGTTAAAATGGTACTGGACTCTTGCTCTTTTCCTACTGCTACAGACTGGCCAGAATTGTTTCCTTTAGTCCTGATCCTGCAGAGACTTATAAAAGAATTTATTGTATGAATAGCAGCCATTTTGTGGATGCACCCAACATCCTGTGTCAGAATTACAAAGGTGCCTATAGGCTCAAAAAAAGGTTGGGGGGCCTTGGTGTAGAACATCAGCAGTTAACTGCTCAGCCTTTTGCTGTCAAGTTACATTATTAGGGCTGCAATTTGCATGTTTACCTGAGAGTAAAACCCACAGAATTTAGTGTAACTCACATCTAATTATGAAGATCGATCCAGTTGGTCAGCTGTATTTGGTCTGAAGCAGTAGAACAAATAAATAAAACTTCGTTGGTCTTAAAGGGGCCACTGGACTCTAAATTTGTTTTACATCTAACTAAGCATACATAAGAATGCACTCTAAAATGATGATCTTATTCTTCAACGGGAGTAATCATACTGACCTACCCTACAGGGCTGATGTAAGGGCAACTGAGACAGTGTACTGTCAAGGGGTACAAAAGATAACTAGAACCCTCAAAAGCTACTGTAATGAGAAGAGGTGAACAAACAGCAAGTCCCGTTTCAAATCTCGCCTCTGTCCTTACCTTAACAGGCGGTCTCTCCCTCGGCCTCCCCTCTGCATGCAATAATACAGATCTACCTCACAGGGTTGTTGTAAAGATCAAAACTTAATGGCTTCCAGAGCGGAACTACAATAACGCATGCGTCTCATTTGTACCTAGCTACATAAAAGCTATGTGCTTCTATTAGCTCAACTGGGGCTTTTCAGCCCCCCCACGGAGGAGGTTTCTCCAGAACTGGCTATCTGGGCTGGGGGTCGGAACTCGGCTCCCTCGCAGGCTCTTCCCACGGAACAGCCGGTACCTGGCGATCTGGTTGCGCCTGATGTGCTTTACGAATCCATGGCTCATGTCCAGGCGTCCTCCCGGCCGGCAGCCCCCCCACGCCGGACTACCCTGCTCCGCTTCCGGCCCCACCGCCGCCGAGTCCATGGAAATCCACCTTCGCCTCCGCCTCCGGAACCCGAAGGCAGAGTGGCCACCCCCCCGGGGGAGGAGCCAGTGAAGCGCCCGCCCCCAAGCGCTGCCTCTCCTACCGCAGTTGCCTTGCCGAGGAGAGAGGAACGCACATGGTGTATGGGCGAAGGGTGGCTTCAATCACCCCAGTGTTGGCCGCAGATGCCGAGGCTGATTCCCGCCACGCCGGGCATCAGTGAAGCTGAGGCCGTCCCTAGGTGCCCGGGAAAGGCTGGTTTCGATCGGAGCGATGGCAATTCCTGGCATAATAGTAGTTTAGGCATATAGCAAGAGTCCGTTTAAAAAGTGCGCGCGCTTGTGCGTCACAGGAGTGGGATCATAGGAAAGAACCGCCACTTATAGAATCATAGAATCACAGAGTTGGAAGGGGCCACATACAGGCCATCTTGTCCAACCAGGGACTGAGGGACTTGGGAATGTTCAGTCTGGAGCAGAGGAGGTTGGGGGGGGGGGGGCGATGCTGTG
>NW_015173680.1:812082-829154 GCF_001447785.1 Gekko japonicus | reverse complement strand
GGCCTCTCTCCTCTGCCCCCGCTTCATTCTGTCCACATCCTTTTTGAAGTGAGGCCTCCAGACCTTGAAACAGTTTAGACCTGTTTTAAACGTGGCGCTGGCTGAGACAAAAGCACACACCTGGGGAGCTTTGCACTCCAGAGTACCACGTTTAAACCAAGATTATTAATTACAATAGTACAGCTACTATTTTGGGGCTAAATAACCACCAATAGCGGCTGAATGGTGCAACTGCTGTTCTGATAAAAGGCTACATTTGCACACACAGCAAGTACTGGCTGCAACTGTTTGCACACTTAGTTGGGTGTAAGTTCTGCTGAAATGACTGGGACTTGCTTCTGAGTAAACATGCACTAGATCGGGACCGCGGGTGCAGGTAGCGTTTAAAAAGACATTATGCGCGCGCAGGTTCCACATACGTTGACCTCCGACTCGCATGCGCTGTCTTAAAGCCTCTGATGCCGTTGATTACAGTTGGATTAACCGGCGCTTTCCAAGTGATGATTTCCGGGTGCGCCTGGTGGTGCTTTGGACATGCGCAGATATGCAAATAGTCGTTCTGTCTCCGTAGAGATGTCCGTACGGGTGAAGCGGGAGCGGAGTTCACGTGAGCTGTCTCAGCGAAACTCGCTTTCGAGCCGGATTAAGCAAGAGCCGGGTATACAGAGCGGCGTATCTCGAAGCTTGGGGGGTCGGGACCAGGTGCGTGTGAAGCGAGAGCCCGACGACGACGAGCCCCGAATCAAGCGGGAGCCCGAAGAGGAGGACGAGGATGAGGAACCCACCGGTAGGTTGAACCACCAGCCTGTTAAGGGTGTACTCGTTTGTGTTATCTTGTGGAGCTACCTGTGCTACAAGATGTGGTGGCCGCTAGTTCAGGACGGGTTTCACACAAGGACGGGACAAAGGTTCTGTTTATTAAAATAATCATAAACCCACTTTTCTCTCTACCAAAAACGAGACTCGAAGCAGGTTCTTATGTGGTTCTTATGTGTCCGCTAAAGGTGCAGGTGCCTTTTCAGGATCTGGCTTTGGCGATTTATTAAGGTTTTCTGTGCCGTGGATTTGTTGTGTCATGGGCAAATCATATTTCCAAGATCAGCTGTTGTATATGTAAAGTAGGAGTTGTAGTGCCAACTTGCCTACCTTGCAAGGTTATAGTGTGCCTAAACAATAAAGACTGTAAAGCACTTTATTCATTCAAAGTGCTATTCAGTGCCAGCAGCATGAATTTGAGTCCATGTAAAGGAGTATCAACTGATTTGCTGTCTAGGTTGTCACTGAATCAAAAGAGTTGTTGCACTCATGACACAGTGTGTGAAGCTTTTTTGGGGGAAAGATCATTAGCTGATGACAAACCCTACTGCCTTGTGATTTTGGTACCAAGAAGCCTATAAAAAACGAATTATAACCGTCAAGACACCTGAATGGATGCATTGACGGGGCTCTAGGAAGAACTTGGAATTACATCGGAAAGGCCGTCGCCACTGGATATGTACGCTGAGAATACCAGCTCGAGTCATGGGGATACCATCTTGGATCTAGGACACTAGTAACTGGATAGAGCACTTTAGTCTTAGTTGTGATGTTTTTATTATGTTTTTATTTATGGCTAGACTAATGATCTGGTCTCTGTTAGCTGCCCTGAGCCCACTGGGGAGGGCGGGATATAAGTGTAAAAAAATAATAATAAAAAAATAATAAAATGCCCTAGGACCATATTTAGATACCAACAGATGTTGCAGTTGTAAATGTCATTCAACAGAAGTTGACAAGTCATAACTAGCCCTCAGCTTAGAAGATGGCATTGGCTGAGGAATGCAGGCGATAATGTTTTTGCTGTTGACCTTTATGCTGCTGTATCTTTTTCATTTATTTTATTGGCTTTTTCTCTGTTGCTCTTTATGTACATCAACTTAGTATTCTGCTAGAAAAGCACCCATGAAAATGTATAAATAAATAGTTTTCTCCTGTTATGGATAGGACAGTACTTTGTTGTGAGGCTTTTTCTGAATGCATATATTTTGGTGTGCTTGTTTATTCTTTGGTGCTGAAGGCCCTAAAGCATGTTTCTCACTTGCCTTTCTGCTTGCCTGTTTCAGTGAAATATGGTCGCTTTGACCCAGAGGACCGGCGGAGCAGGCACTGCCCATACTTGGACACCATAAACAAGTCAGTATATAGAGAAAATAGTGTGTAATTGTGGGGAGCATTAAATTAATCATTAGGCTTGAAAATGTACACTGTTTATGGCAGAAAACATTAGGCAGCTGAACCCTATGAAATAATTTTTCTTTTCCTTTGCATGCATGGATTTAGATGTAGTAATGGTGTTTGGTCCAGATACCTATAAGAGTGGCACAATTAGATAAGTGCACCACTCTTTTAGAGTTGTATCATTCTTAACACACTGATGTGGTGAGCTTCAAATGCAGTCTCCCAAAATGCTGTGCTCAATGTGAGAATGGCCTGGTTTGAAATGATGGCTTCATCCCACACATGTTGCTGAGTTCTGTTGTGTTGAGGCATCTGTCTGCCCCATGGTGATTAATTACTTAATATTCTGCTCTTCTAGGAGTGTTCTGGACTTTGATTTTGAGAAGCTGTGTTCAATCTCACTCTCGCATATTAATGTCTACGCCTGTTTGGTATGTGGAAAATATTTCCAGGGTGAGTTTACATTCGTTCTAGGCTTTCCTGTCCAAAAAGAGAGTGTACTGGGCAGTACTACCTTAGAATCAAATGATACTTTTTAGTAGTTATGGGTATCATGCAAAACAAAGGACGGGTCTCGACAATGTAGGCTTAATATGTTGTGTGTATCTCTTTTGCTCACAACAAACTTCTGAAGGGGGGGGGGTGTTACCATCATGCTACTGTGTCAGTTAATTTTTAATGATGCTCCTGGGAGCCTGCAGCTCAAGAACTGGCCCATTAGTTCCAATCAGTATGTGAACTTCATTCCCCTCGCACAACCTTTTTGGGAGCTTTCCCCCTCCTTTAGGGTTGGGGATGTTGCAGTTGCAGTTACAGTAGAATCCTTATGGCAGGATTGCCCTGTCTGGTGTAGTGCCTGATGTTCACTTGGCTCGTTAGTCCTCAGACTCCCTTGTATGTCTGCTTTCTGCCAGTCGTGGCTTGGATCCTGAGCAGTGCAAGCAGAGTTGCACTAAAGGAAGTTAACTTCCCCCTTTCACTACACTCTCCTGTGTCTCCTGCATCTGTGCTCCTTCAAGTCAGCATACCCTAAGGAGCAGCATGAGGAGCAGAGCAAACTGGGAGTCTGCAGCAGGAGGGCAGAATCTCCCTTCCCTGCCCTCCTCTATAGACAGAAAAGCTGTTCCATCAGAGGAGCAGCTGCTGTGCCTATAGAACACCACTTTAGGATCCTAGTCACTAGTCCACTGCTCCAGTCCTACTTTTGTTCCTCTCTCCTTCAGCGGTTTTCAGTTCTCATTGTGGCTTTGCAGCCCACTGCCTGTTTTGTTCTGCTGCCTTTCATTACTCTGTCTCTTCGCCTTTCTTGCAGTCCTTTTTCTCCTCCCGTAACACACATGCCCCTCCATCTTAAGTGCTGTGAGATATCTTTAAAGCCTCCACCTCCCCTTTCTTATTCTAGTTTTGTATTTTCAAGGATTTCTAGAGTAGTTCACCTGCCAGAAGTCAACTGTAAGACGCTCTCCTGGTTTACCCGTCTTCTTCCTTCTCTGTAGGTCGAGGCTTGAAGTCCCATGCATACATTCACAGTGTACAGTTCAGCCACCACGTCTTTCTCAACCTTCACACTTTGAAGTTCTATTGCCTGCCAGACAATTATGAAATCATCGACTCTTCCCTTGAAGATATCACGGTAAGTAACCTTGATGGAGTGTGCGCGCTCACACATGAGCATGGTCACCGCAGACATGTTGCCCACAATAATGGTCTAGTGAGCCCTGCTATATTTGTTGGCCTTTTCCCTTTTTGAAACGCAAGCTTTCCTGGGCTATCTTAAAACTTGTTTGGTTGCTACCTCTATGGATTATATGTCAGGAAGAGTTTCTGTTCTGTCACAGGAGCTTGCCTTTTCCTTACTTCCCTTGCAATGTCTGTCTGTCTGTCTCTCTCTCTCTCTCTCTGAGTTGAAATATTTTATTACAAGTTTTCCAGTATTGGCTTAATGACTCCTCGCTGAAGCTTCCACTGCAAGCGGTGCAGAGGGTCTTACGATACATACCCCCCCCCAATGTTTTAGTTTCCATCACATAGGATTTTAAAAACACACAGGGAAAAAGAAAACCTCAATTCCAGAGCTTTTTTTAAAATTTGTAACCCCCACAGAATTTATAAAGACAGAGTTGTTACTAGCCATTATTCTCATTGGTTGATCAAGTGTGTGCAAAAAAAAATGTTTCTGCATCAGTTCCTGGAATGCCAATTGATGGGAAGTATCGCAGCAAGAGATTCTTCAGATTCTTAGGTGCCACTTGATATAAAGGTCTTTGAAGGCAATGGTAGTTCCAGTATGTACAACACTGATTGACAGAAAGGACAGAGGGCAGATCTCCAGGTTTCAAAGTGGCGATGACTAGCCATAAAGTCTCTTGTTAGAGGTAAAAGTGGTTTGCAGGCTTCATGTCCTAAATTATAAACTCATGATATACATCTAATTCTTTTTTTTTCTTGAAAAAATAAATATAACAATAAAATTTAAAATGTTACAAATGCAAACGTTATCTCCTACATTCCTCAACCAATGCAGACTCCTTTCTTGTTAATAGCAGGATCAGGTTTGGTTTTGTATTTGAACATACCTTCAGAACAATAATTTAGGGAAGATGCTTCCTGGCTATTTTTTGTCACTTTGAAAATCTTAGTTTGGAGACACATAGGTCTTTGTCGTTAGCAGCAGAAAAGAGCAAGAGTCCAATAGCACCTTAAAGACTAACAGAACTTATGGCAGGGTATGACCTTTCGTGAGTCACTGCTCACTTCACGAAAACTCATCCTGCCGCAAATTTGGTTAGTCTTTAAGCCGCTACTGGACTCTTGCTCTGTTCTACTGCTACAGACAGATTAACATAGCTACCCATCTTGATCTGTCTTTAGAAAGTGGCACATTGCTGTGTAAAGCCCCCCCCCCACTCCTGAGCCAAAGCTCTTATTAAGAAGGGGTTAGACTGACCATTCAGCAAAAACAAAGAATTTGGCTTCAAGCTGATGTGCTCTCTCCTTCCTGTCTGCAGTATGTTTTGAAGCCCACCTTCACGAAGCAGCAAATAGCCAACCTGGACAAGCAGGCCAAACTTTCTCGGGCCTACGATGGTACCACATACTTGCCTGGCATTGTGGGACTGAACAACATCAAAGCTAATGACTATGCCAATGCGATACTCCAGGTAATGTGTTTGAAATGCATTGAAATCAACGTGCAATAGGTTGTGACTGTTCCACAGTCACTTTCATGGTAGGCTCAGCCACACATCAAGCATTGTTGCAAATGTATTCTGCTATCCAGAGGCTGCTTGTAGGACCACTTGTGGCTTGAGCATGGGTGCACAACAAGTGGTGTGGGAAGCTGTGCTGTGTGGGAGGGTTGGGTTGGGTGGGACTGGCAGTTTAGCCTTAGCTGAGGCTTGTGATTGGGAAATGTAAGCCTCATAGGATTCATGGAAAAGTTTCCTTCCTGTGGGGAGTGGTCAAAATGCCACCTCTCAGCTTTTCTTTGAGTTGTGAGGTGGAGTTCTGATACACTCCAGGAAGTTTCCCCACTGCATCTGTCCAGGTGGTGAAGAGAGTGAGACTCTCCCACCCTGAATGCAGATTGCCAGAGAATCAGCTCCAGAGAGAGAGGGCTCCAGTCTTGGCACTAGGCCAGGTGGACCCTCCTCCTCCTCCTGAGAATAGGCATTCTTGCAGGAGGACAGAGTGCAAACCTGCTTACATTTGCGAGTCTTCTTCTCCTTGTCTGAAGACAACTACCATGGCCTCAGGCTGTGCAGAAACTGTGGCTCCATTGTGAGATTTCCCAGTGGCAGCTGCTCTCCGTCTGTGGCTTTATGTCAGCTGCTGGCTTTTTCCCCAGGGGCTCAGCAGAAGCACCACCCGCTGCTTAGTTACTGCATTCCTAACCCATTTTATTTCTTCCTTGTCATTACCCCCCCCCCCCCCCCCTCTTTTTTTCTGTTTTTGTTCCCTCCAACACCCCAGAAATCTTGACATGATTGCAAAGTCAATGTAGTACTATTTTAGGCACATTTGGTTGTGAGTAAATCCCAGTGGACTGCAGTGAAATATGCTTACCTCTCTAGTTAAGACTCTATAGCCTGGTAGCCCCTACTTTATCAAAATTAGTGATTAGCCATAGAGACACATCAAAAATGGTGCAAAAACAAATTACAAGTTGATCACTAACATGACATTAGAAACAATAATAGTAAAAATTTAACCAGTGTTCTGTCTAGGAGTGTATTCTATCCCATCCTTCCTCTGCGGAGTGGGTAGTGTAACCAGCAAGCCTCATTGCATATGGAGCCTTTATACCTAGGTCTCCCAGATCCTACTCTAGCCACTCACCATTCTAGCTGAATGAGGAATTGTTCCTAAATAACCAGGTTACATCTTTATTGTGGGAATAATCAGGCAGATTTTACTCTTCACGTTTACTGCTAGGTAAATTCCAGTTGGATTGTGGGAAGAGCAAACAAGAGGGCAGCCCGACAAACTCCAGTAATTACCGATTTAATTATTTGGAAAAAATAATGCTGCCTCTCCAGACAAATTACTCAAGGTGCCATCCAAAATAAAACAATGGTATAACATACAAAACTATTGTGAAAAAGACTATCAGCAGGTTAGAGGCAGAGGCTTTTGTATGTAAATCTTTCCTCTAGCCTGCCAGGTGCTGGTGGCAGCAGGAGTAACCCAGTTTGAGTTTGGATCCTGTTCTTTTGGGTTGACCCCTGGGAAATTGGACTTCATTGTCCAAACTGCTTAGTAGCTATTAAACTAAAAAATTAACTAGAGCAAGGTTGTTGAAGGAGTCAGTAATGCTGATGTTCTTTTAAAATTAATTTACTAGGTTATACTGTATCCACTTTAACTGTGATACTGCCCAGCAAGTTGAGGGCGAGTGGGCTGTACAGTGAAGTGGGAATACTTTGCCACTGACCTCTCACATGTATTCCTAGGCACTATCTAATGTCCCACCCCTGCGGAATTATTTCTTGGAGGAGGAGAACTATAAGAACATCCAACGCCCTCCTGGGGACATCATGTTTCTGCTGGTCCAAAGGTTTGGGGAGCTCATGAGGAAGCTGTGGAATCCCCGGAACTTCAAAGCTCACGTTTCTCCCCACGAAATGCTGCAGGCGGTGGTTCTCTGCAGCAAGAAAAACTTCCAGATCACCAAGCAAGGTGAGGCAGGGCTTAGGTCAAATCAGCAGTCTGGGGATTGGGGGGGGGGCGCTCAGGTGTGCAGATTATGTTAATTACCAGACCAGTTACTTTCTGAGGAGGCCGGTAGTGCTGATGAGTACATTGCTCCCATCCTTTGTTAGGGCTTAAACCTATGATCACCTGTCTGATGAAGAGGAGGTTTCATTTTCAACTGTAGAGCTGGCTCTCTAATGCCATCATTGTGTCATGCTACAGCCCCCAGCCCTTCTCCTTTCATGCTCTCCATCCTTTCCCTGTTTGCCAGGTGATGGAGTTGACTTCCTTTCCTGGTTCTTGAATGCCTTGCACTCTGCTCTTGGTGGGACAAAGAAGAAGAAAAAAAGTAAGTCTGAGGTTGCTGAGTTGGGTTGGCATGGCCAGTTCCTGTCGTGTTAGTTTGTGCACCTGGGTTATAAAACTGAGCATTCTCTGAAGTATGTGTCTTCAGTGATGCTGAGTAGGATCATATAAACATCTCTGAGTTGTTCTCCTTTACCTGGGGGAAGATCAGCAGATAAACCGGTTCTGGTTTACCTAGGAAATGTGAGATGAGATTTTTTTAGCAACGGCTACCTTTGGGAAGAGTGTATTTTTTAAAAAATAATTTTTTATTAAATGTTTTCAACAAGTTTACAATATAACTGTGTCAAAAAATAACTGTAATATTACATTTTTGTTACAAGAAAAAGAAAATCAGAAATCCAGAACTTTACAATTACAATTAAAACTACAAGAAAAAGAAAATAAAACTAATACAATGAAGAAAAAATCAGCCAGTAATAGGTTCCTACTTCTCAACTGTTACAATACAAGAATTGCATTTAGTGTTGAAACAGTCTTCTTTATATGATAAATACTCCAGAAACTGAAACCACATTGATGTAAAATTGGACTGATAACTTTCATTACTCGTTTGTCTTAGAGATTCAGTAATCTTATCTAACATACAAAGTTCACTAACTTTCAAAATCCAACTATTAATTGGAACCGGGCTAGAGCTCTTCCAAAACCTTGCTAAAGTAATTCTTGCTGCTGCGCAGAGGTTTTTTTAGCGTGAGTAATATCTAAACGAGGCCAAATATTAAATATTAGAATCTTTGGATCTAAAGGTACTTTATATTTAGTTATCTGGTAAATAACTGAGAGAACATCCTTCCAAAAAAGTTGTACATTATTACATTGCCACCAAACATGCCAGGGGAAGAGTGTATTGAGAACATGGATCTCGCTCCCCCTCACCATTGTTGTCTGCCTGGCTGCTGAGGGCAATCAAGGGGCCTACTCTCTTGCTCCGTACTCCCAGTGTTACTTACGGTGCCACCCCAAGTAGAATTACATCCTTTTAAGCACCATTGGCTTCAATAGATTTAGAAGGTTGCAGCTCTGCTTGGGATGGCACTGTAAGACTCTCAGCCTGCTCTTGCTGCTTGGAGAGAACACAGGAGCAAGGCAAAACTGAATGACTTGTGGGACAGCAGAGATGAAACCTGCCCAAAGAAAGAAGTGGCTCATGTAAAAGCAGGAAGTGCTTGGCAGGATTACTTATATTCTCTGAGAGCAGGAGAAATCTTGGACTGTGTCTTGGATTTCTAGGTGAGGAGTGATGGGCATACATTCCTGGGCAGCCCAGGAAGATATAACAGCCGTGCAATGATACCATCATCTGTGATGCTGCACCCAGAACACAGTCTTGGCATCTTAACGAGCAACAATGTTGATCCTAGACAATTCCTATTGTGCAAGGAATCTACTAATCAAGCGGGGCAAGGGGCAGGGAGAAATATGTTGCAATGAATGAACAGTAACCTTTCCTCCTCCACTACCTGTATTTGCAGCCATCGTGACAGATGTGTTCCAGGGCTCCATGCGGATATTCACCAAGAAATTGCCGCACCCAGATCTGGCAAGTTTTCTGCAAATGGGCTTGTTCTTGCTCATAAAAATGGGGGGGGGGGAGTACATGGGAGGAGTCTTGGAGGTAAGAGGGGAGTTAATCACCTCCGTGCTGTAGTGTAAAGTTTAATTAGTGTCAGCCATGCACAAAGCATAGGAATCCTTCCTCTGACTTTAGAATTTAGTGTTGCAGTGGCAGTGATTCATAACAAACAGCACATGAACTACACTGAAGGGATTGAAAAGTTCCCTGCAGAATCCCAAGGACAATCCAGCACAAAGTAGCTTGTGTAGCTTGAAGGGTTTTTATTGTTAGGGGTGTGTATATATACATGAGACTGCTTCTAGATGAAGGATGTGTGAGTGTTTTCTCCTCATGCTTAACTCCTGGTATGAGGGAATGAACATAAGCTGCCATATACTTAAGAATTTGCTCTACTGATTGTGTGAATTGACTGACTGAGCCATGCCTTTGTGGGTGAAGTAAAATAAATAGTTGTTTGGAAAGTAGTTGCCTATGAAGAAAGCAGAGTCTGATTATTAGAAGTCCCACAAAGGTCTTTCAAGAGTTCCTATAGTCCATATTTTTAGAATTCTCTTTGTAACTATCTTGGCTAGGGGAAAAAAACATTAAAAAGAGAGAACTACAAGCATAACACACAGTGTACTTAGGAAGCCATGTTCTTTCTCTATACTTGGCTCCATCCTGCAAGGGGCAGACCAGAATCACTGTTGACATGGGGGTAAACTTCTGTATTCTCAGCCCATCTTCTTTCCCTCTGCCAGGGCAACCATATGTCTGCCCCCAGGCTTGTCCTTCTGCATCGGCCAGCTCTGCTAATTGTGGTTGCTTTGTCCCCCCCTCTCAGCCAGCAGAGGAGAAGGAGCAGCTGCTCCAGAATGATGAGTACCAGGAAAAAATGGTGGAATCCACCTTCATGTACCTGACTCTGGACCTCCCCACAGCCCCCCTGTACAAGGATGAGAAGGAGCAGCTTATTATCCCCCAGGTGCCACTTTTCAACATCCTGGCCAAGTTCAATGGAATTACAGAGAAGGTAAGGCCCTCCCCCATTTAGTCTCCTCTGCTTTTCTAGTCTCTTCCAAGAAGACTTGTAGAGGATGAAAAGGTACTGTACTGACCCCAAACATCACACCCTCTCACCACTGGGAAGTTCCACTAGCTGCTTATCATGCATTTTCGAAAGATTCAGAAGTAACTCTATTCTGAATTTAAAAGCGATATACTTTTTCTTAAAACCAAAGTTTAGATTGATTTTGCAGCTGGTGGTCTTGCAGTGATCAAAGGCTAACCATAGGGACTTGTCAAGGGTCTGCGGAGGCTGTCCCAGTGCTCTTGACTGTGTGTTGGCCACTGGAGCCCCTTGTAACCTAATGGGACAATGCCAAGCCAGCACCACAGGCTACCATGTAAGAACCTTCCATGTGCTTCTCTGTTTTGGCACACTAGTGCTTTTTGCTTCCTATGGCTACTTTGTGGCCTTCCATAAGATGTGCACCCAGTGATACTTCATGTACCTCTACCCACAGAACAAAAAGAACAGTTATTTTCCTCATACTCCATTATGTAGAATGAGGTCTGACCCCACATTAATGTTGTAAAATGAGTAAGCGTGCTCCTCTTGTGATGGTTCTTCTGTGCATTTCTTTTGACAAACCGAGGGCTTTATTCTGCACCTAAGCATGGTTAGCTCATCTCTGTCTAAAAGGGGCTGAGAGAGGGGCTAGGTCAGTTGTGCGAGTGTGTGTGGTGACAGTATACCTGCAAAAATTGCTTTCTTCAGGAATATAAAACCTACAAGGAGAATTTCCTGAAGCGCTTCCAGCTCACCAAGCTGCCTCCTTACCTCATCTTCTGCATCAAGAGGTTCACCAAGAACAATTTTTTCGTGGAGAAGAACCCAACCATTGTCAACTTCCCCATCACGTAGGTAGCACCATGTTGCCACATGATGTGGCTTTGTTGGAGTGGACTTTTCCTGAACTTGGAGTCTGAGTCATAAACCTTGAGGCTGATGATAATTTTGAAGTTGCTTTTTGGGTGACTTAGATGGGTGGAGGCTTCATGTTAGTGTCACCTCTGAAGGCATTTGCTGATTAGCTTCTAGTTAATTTCAAGAGTTCAAGTCAGAAATGCGAAAATAAAATCTAGCTAGTCAAAGGGTTACATTGACATGGATCTTAAGACTGATCTCTCTTTAAGTACTCTTCAGAAATCCCATGGGTTATAAATTGAGGCTGGTCTTGTCCTTCGACATGCACAGTGTCTATATCACCTGATAATTTCCGGCAGTGGTATAAAGATTCTCGCATGATGGAGGCAAATGACCTTAGCAGTAAGGATTAGCAGCTGGGGTTGGCTGGTCTTCCATTCTCCAGCCTTTCCTAATAGTTGGTCAGTGCTTTGCTGGTGCCTGTAGTGGCTAGCAGTTTTGACTTTTGGGTGTGGCATGCTTTTTTGAGTACCTGTAGTTAGAAAGGAGAGCTCTGCCGAAGGATCTTGGTAAGAGTGAGTCAGTCCACCAACTTGATTTGGATTACTAGCCAAATCAAAGTCTGTAGCTGCCAGTGACTCCTCTGAAGATGGTTTCTTTCCCTCCCTGATGCTGAGACCTCTGAAAGAAGCCCAGATAATAGTTCCTCCTTTCCTTGCCCAACACCCCCAAGCTGCCACCAGGAGTGGTATTCAAAGTGTTTTAAGATTCTGTGCATGGGGATTCTGGAGGTGGTACTCGCAACACCTTGCTGCTGTTGCTGCCTCCTGCAGAAACACAGCCAGAACAGGGTTGTTGTGATGCACAAACCCTATGTATATAGGGTAGGGGCACTCACCGGAGGGGAGGCTTACCAAAGGTGCAGATTTATGGTATTCTCTGTGTGAGAAGCAAAGCTGCAGTGTTTTATAGTTGCAGAGCAGGTAAAGCAGAGCCCTGATGGTTTCTTCTTTTTCTGCTGCAGGAATGTGGATCTCCGGGAATACCTCTCTGAGGAAGTACAGGCTGTGCATAAGAACACAACCTATGACCTCATTGCAAACATAGTGCATGATGGGAAGCCAGCTGAAGGAGCATACAGGATCCATGTGCTGCACCATGTGAGTTGGCTCAAGCTTGCTTTTAATTCCTCCTGCAATCAGAGGTAGTGCTCCTAGCAGTTCCAGTTCCTGTTTTCCCAGAGGGATTGCAGTGTTCCTGGCAGTATAACCACATTGTGTGCATGAGCACTCTGCCCTCAAAGCAGTTCACCTCCTTTTTGTTTCCTAGCCCCATTCAGTGGCCCTCAGCTACTTTTTTAAGGCCATTCCACACCTTGGCCTTTGTAATGAAGTACTGCTGCTATGTCCGGACTCAGGATCCAAATCTCCAGTCCAGACAGAGTGACCACTTGTGCCTTATTGTTTTCCTGGCACACACATAGCCTTGCTCGCCCACATCTTACCCTCATCCCTTGTGTTATGGCTTTGACAGGGCACAGGCAAGTGGTATGAGCTGCAAGACTTGCAGGTGACGGACATTCTCCCCCAGATGATCACACTCTCCGAGGCTTACATTCAGGTGAGAGCCGGGACCAGTCTACAGGCAGAAGTGGTTCCCCTGCTTGAAGCACTGACTGAAAACAACTGCAGACCTCTTTGTGTTGAGAGGCAGGGATGCTTGGCCTTGGGTTTCAGAGAACGGCCAGGATACCAGGGTAGCTGATAACTCAATACACACCTGTCATTTCCCTCTGTGTGTACCTGTCATTTCCCTCTGTGTGTATGCTTCCCACCACCCAAATTCTGTTCAGCCCTTGAAAACATTGCTGTTGGGATACGGTGTACAAACTAAGCAAATAGTCTGAATTTGATCTGCATGTCATATCATTTCAATTGGGAGATTTATAGAGTAATCCTAAACAGGTCTGCTGAGAATCCTATTCAGTGGAGATTACTCCAGGAAAGTGTTTTTAGGATTGCTGTGTTAGTGCAGTTTTGCATACAGCCAAAGAGGGCTGCTGTGGGTTCAGAATCTGCCACCAAACTAGAATAAGGTTT
Organism: Gekko japonicus; assembly: GCF_001447785.1. Classification (NCBI taxonomy): domain Eukaryota; kingdom Metazoa; phylum Chordata; class Lepidosauria; order Squamata; family Gekkonidae; genus Gekko; species Gekko japonicus. The sequence goes on along the minus strand of NW_015173680.1, from coordinate 815,791 downwards.
GGTTTATTTCTGTAGATCTGGAAGAGAAGAGATAATGAAGAGGAGACCAACCAGCAAGGAGCTTGAAGCAGCAAGTGAGAGCCACTGGAGGATGAAGAAGGCAGAATGCCGGGGCTCATCATTTCCTCTGCTGAGATTGAGGAGTCTAAACTTGGATCGTTCAGTTAAGCTGCTGCCAGTGCCAGCAACTGGGCAGGGTGGGCTTACCTCTTTTAGAAGCCTCTAGTTGCTGGTTGTGTCCCTTCCTCAGCCCACCTCTTGGCTCCTTGGTGCCTCTGTAGGGTTGGAACACGGGGTGAGAGAGAAGAGGTCACAGCCTTTGGACATGGCTTACTGCACACATTTCACCATCTTGTTGGCCTGCCTGGGGAAGACATCTGTTCTGGCACCACCCTGGAAGCTGGCTGACTGGCGAGGACCTTTCCTGTGTGCTGTGCTGGTTATTTCTGTGTCTGTGCATTAAATGTACATGTTTTTTTACATTGCCTGTCTTTAAAACAATTGATTTTTCTGGAAATTGCGTAGGAATGTTGTGGACTAGATAGTTCCAATTGATTTAGCTATTTCTGCTTTAAGTCCATGAGTGGGCCAACCTACAAGCTCTAACATATGAACTAGCAGGAGCAGTATTGCTAGCCACAGCTATTTAACATCGTTTTCACTTGTGAATGAGCTGCTGCAGCAGAGGACTATTTAACATCCTAAGACTGGATCGTTTTCACTTGTGAATGAGCTGCTGCAGCAGAGGTGGTCCTCCAGGCGATAACAGCTGTGAAGGCAGTGTGTGTCTCTTCCCTTTTCCTCAAGCAGCCCCTAATGGAAGGAGGGTCTAGGCATGCATTTCTTGATGTAACTAGTGGGTACCCAGCCCTTTTGTGTTGGTGTTCAGGCATAGCCTGGTTTTTCAGCAAAAGAGCCTAACAGGCCATCTAATCCAGCTCCCCACACAATGTGGGAAATCAAAGCTAGAATATTCCTAATGGAGAACTGCTTTGAATTCCTAGGCTCCCTGAATTATATCTTTGTTCTCCAAGCCAAGTCATGCCATTCTTCTTTGTATGAGGAGCCCTTCAAGGATTCCCCCCTCCCCCCCTTTGGAGTGGTGGTAGAATGGCTCTCACCTTGCTTTGAAGTTATGCCAGTATTGAGAGGGCAGCTGTCCAGATTTTTGGGGGGCAAGGGGTTACCTTAAAAGAAAAGCTTTACCGTGCTGAGATGTAGGATGATATTGGGTTTGATCCCATGGAAAATGTTCTCATGTGCAAGGGGAGAGGTGATTTTTGCTGCTTGTCCCTCTGGTGTGACACCCTCCCCCTTTATGCTGCTTCTGAGGGGGGGTCCCCTGCCCCCCAGGAGTGGCACTTTAGGGGTGTTTCATGCAGCAGGGGAAGGGGGGGAAGTTGAATGCAGGGAATTAAAATGGGATCCGGCCCCATTATATAGCCCTTGCTTTTTTCCTACAGCTTCCCCAGAACTTCCTGCCCCTGCTTATTTTCACTCTTCCCCCGCTTCCTTCCTTCCTCTCTTCCCACTGTGAGCAGTCTCATCATCCAGCCTTATTTGCTGCTCAGTATCCCTCATGCCATAATCTCTGAGCACGAAGAGAGAAGCAGTTCCTTCGTAGTATGCGGTTCTCATTTACAGTTCAAGGACAAGAGTCAGTGCAGTACCTTGTTGAGATGAGTTTTAATATTCAAGAGTACACAGACCTCTTACATTCTGCCTCCCATCAATGATCAATAAGCAGGAAGAAACCTAGTGACTTGGTCAGAGGTCAGGAGCATGTCCCAGCACCCGATGGTGTCTGGATTCTTATCTGGCTACAGCCACACGTGAGCCTGGCAGTGTTGCACAGCCTAGGAGAGTATGAGAAAGTGGGAGAAATTAGATCCTAGCTCAAAAGGGTGATGGGGGCTACAATCTATGGAGATACTTCTAGTACTTGTCCACTTCTAGCTTGGCTTTTGCACTGTGGCCATTCAAAGATCAATAGCCAAGCCTGCTGAAATTCATTCACTTGTGAGAAATGGTTCTTTTAACAGGCTTCATGTGCCCTGTAGGCCCAGCCCTATTTTTATATTTCACTTTTCTACACACTGAGACCCGAAGTGGTTTATTGCATCATTCTCCCTCTACTTTATTCCCACAACAACACCTTGTAAGGTAGGCTATGCTGAAAGATTGCAATAAACCCAGGGTCACCCACTGAGCTTCCACAGTTCAGCAGAGGTTTGAACCCACTTGTTTCAGCATAGTCTGACACTTAACTGCTATGGCACACCAGCTGTTCCCCTGATCTCTTTAGCAGCATTTCTAGGCGGGGAATATTTTATTATAATGATTTCTCTGCTGCCCATCAACCATCAGGCTCATGGTGGGGAGTGAGTAATGACAAAAAAAATATCAAGTCACAGAAACATGAAACACAAACTTTAGAGGGAAGAGAGGTGAGAGGCATGGTGTCCACAGAGCCTGAGCTGGGCCTGCCCTGCTAGGATCAGGCTATGAGTTTAACTGCCATGTGCCTCATGATCTTGGCAGCCAGTGGTGGTTTTGCCTTTGCCACAACTGTTTTAAGACACTGCTTGCCTACAAAGCAAACGTAGTTCTTACCTTGCATTGCTCAGCAGCACTCAAACTGGAGCACCAGTAAGTAGGGCCCCGGGCACATGCTGCATCTCCTGGAAACAGTCCCCCCTCAGCCACACAGGCACCCAGTTCCTGTTAGCAAGGATCAGAAAGAACAAACAGGAGGAAGAGAAGTCAGTGGAATCCCGTGCCTTAGCAGAAATAATAGTCCTGTTGCCTTGTAGACTGGAACTGCCTTCCTAAGCCAAGTCACACCACTCCAGGGTGTCCATGACCTATTAGGTGACCTTTTGTGGTTAACAGCTTGCAGTGTTCCCTCTTTCCGCTGGTTGCTGATAATCCCTAGGGGCTGAGATCTACGTGAGCATAATGGAAGAGTCCTAGCAGCATTTACTCAGCGCTTTACTCTTCTGCGTGGATTGTTTTGCAAATCAGTTGAGGGCTTTTGTAACTGACCTTTTCCTGACTTGGCTTACCCATTTCCTTGAATGCTTAATAGAGAAAGTCAGTGAACAAATGCCGTAAATGGAGTAGAGAGTGGGACTGAATGAGGTTTGTTGGTACAAAGTCTGCTGAGAACTGATTTAAGGAAACAGCCAAGCTCAACAGAGCTGGTTTTACTCAGATAAATTCCACACTGTGTGCCTGCACCTGCCCACTGAACTCCTTGTTGCTACTTAAATACACTTAAGAAAACTCTGGATGCTTTGCAGACTCTGTGTTGTGATCTCCACTAGTATCAGAGCTGGATTTACAGATAGGCAGAAGTATTGGAAGGATGCCATCTGTTGTGAACAGGCCTGGCATACCTGGCATGTCGTCTTGGAGCTCCATGGTTTTGCAAGCAGGATGGCCCACTTTGACTGGTACTGGTGGACAAAGCTTTTGCACTGCAAAAGAATAAGGGAGTAACTTTAGCATAATAAGGGTTGGATTAAACCATCTTTTCTGCTAGTGAAAACAGGAGGAGGTGGTCTTCAACCTCTTATGCTGCCCTGAGAATCACAGAACCTGCATCATGTACAAAAGCCTTGTGGGAGAGGGGTTGTTGTATGGAGAGGAATTGGGTGAGATTGAGCGGAAAAGCTGACTGCATCCAACCCTATATCCATCTCTTTCC
>NW_015173680.1:805065-812068 GCF_001447785.1 Gekko japonicus | reverse complement strand
GAAGAAGTTGTTGGTATTTCACTGCCTCTACAGATCACTTTTCAGCTTGAAAATGGAAACTCTGCTGGCAGGAGGGAATATAACTACAAATGCCTGAGTGCCACCCATAGCCTTGCCACATTGATGAATTTTCTACCACCCATCTTAGCACTGCCTGCCTCTTAGGTGTTTGAGAGGACAGAGGGTGACATCTCTGCCTAAAACAAATGCAGGGACTTTCACATATAGCCTTTGGAGGAGGGTTCCCCAAGTTATCTTACTCTCCCCTTAAAAAGAAAAATGCATTCTCTTGTAATGTTGAGCAGCCTGTATGTGGATTTTAGGCAGCTTGCAGACTGTTGTTATATATGATCTCTATGGCACTTGGCTGGGCAAGAGTTACCTGAGCCCCCTTTCTTTGCTGTGCCTTAGCTAGGAACATAAGAGCCCTGGTGGGCCGGACGATCAGCCTCTTTCTTCATACTGCGGCCAACCAGTTCCCCTGGAGAGCCAACAAATAGAGCCTAGAGGCCAAGGCCTTCCCATGAACAAGCACCTTCCAGCTAGAGCTGTGAGTAGGTGTAATAGCCTCTTCTTGGCGCCAAACTCTCCCCTTCCTGCGGCCCCGCAGCAGGAGAATGCCTTGAAAACATGGAAAGTTTGCAGTCATGTGGTTCTCCCCCCCCCCCAGTTGTCTGGAGTTTTTCTTGTCCCACTTAAAATTCCACAATGTCTTTCCATGATGAAGTCAAAGACTGCCTGAGCAGCAACAGCTTGATCTCCTGTTAATTGTTGGGCTTTGGTGGGCAGGGGGTCCTGGGCCCACGCTTGCTCTCTCCCCTCTTTGGCCACTCACCTCTTCTTGCCAGTCTGGATAGGTGCTGCTGCAGGTGCTAAGCAACGCTGCCTCTATTTCAGCCTGGGTGCTGTTTGCCTTGATGGACAACTTCACGTGGCTGCTGACAGCGAGGCAGGCCTGGCAAGGGAGTGACCCTGGATTGATCTCTGCAGTGGAAAAACATACCGTTCTGGTGAGAGGAAGCCACAGTGTGTACTAACTTGCAAGGCAGCTTGAAAATTACCCACTCAAAGCAAAACTGTTTCTTCTCCCAACCTGCCTTGTCTGCATTTCAGCCCTGACAGCTAACCTGTGACAGCTACTTTGAAGGCACCCTTCTTTGTTTAAAAATTCTGTGCTGAAAAACTGATTGGCCCATTATACTGAAAGGGACATCTCTCCCATGTCCTTAGCTGCACATGATGGGTTGCCACCTGCTGTTCAGCCCCAGCGAATGATTTTTACCTATTCCATGAACATGGGGTGGGGGTGGAGAGGATTAAGGAACTTGCTGGTTTCTTAGCAAAGTCCTCTAAGCAAGAAGAGGGTGAGAAATGTGTCTTGAGCCTTCTGGCAAATGTCTGTTATCCTCTCTCTCAAAAGTAGTCAGTCCACCAGGATTGAAGGGCAGTAGTGGGGCTTGAGAGAAGAAGGAAGAGAACCATGTGGTCCACAGCCAGAGCAGTCAAGTGTCGGGCACTGCCCTTTTCCCTCTGGAAGCCCTGGCATCTTCGGTGCTGCTTAGGAAACATCTGTCTGTGTTTGTGTTTACTGCCCGTTTTAAGCAGCCCCTTCCACCCTACATCTGCCGCTCTGGAGGTCATCACACCTTATTCCAGGCATAGGCAACCTTTTTTGGCCCAGGTGCTGGAATAAACGCAAGATCAACCTGTTTAGATCCTGATGTGTAGGCAGATGACGTGGGGGGACAGGTTGTGCTTGGCCAGAGATTCTTGGAGAAAGCCAATTCCTAGCAGCACTGGCAGCCTCTCGTGGACTTATCTTGGACTCGGCTGGTGGCTGTGCAGGCGTGGGAATTGATGAGAGGCATAAAGCATGTCTGTTGCCTTCTCTGCACCACTGACCTAAGCAGCACTGCCAGTGCAACAGGCAATGAGAAAGAGCTGGTTGGAGAGTCTCCACTTAGCTTGAAGCAGCCTGGTGAGAAACATACGTGTATGTATCACTGAGCTGTTCAGGAGCAGAAAGAGGTCATCTTGAGTAGCCTTGTACCTGGACCACAGTTTTCCTCTGTGGCACACATGAGCATCATCCCGCAGATCAACCGTGGCCCCAGCTTGCCCAGGATCAAATCAACAATGATCACAGTATATTTCTCCATCAAACACTGGCACATTCCACCAATGGCTGCTGGCAGAACCCGGCAGAGTTGCGAAAGGGATTTGGCAATTGCTGCCTGAAGAAAAAGCAAGCATGAATGAAAGTTAATGGGCAGGCCAGTGTCTCAGTCCAGAGATCTTGACTGGACCCTGGGGTTGCCAGCCTACAGTTGGGGCCTGGACTGGAGTTCTCTCAGAGTAACTTACAGCTGATCTCCAGTCTACAGAGACCAGTTCCTCTGAAGGAAATGTCAGCTGCAGAATGTGACTCCATGGAATCACATCTCTGCCAAGTTCCTTCCCCTCCCCAAACTCTACCTACCCTAGGCACCATTTCTAAATTTCCAGTAATTTGCCAAGCTGGAGTTGGCAACCCTATTGGGTCTTGCGATAGGTCAGACCAAATAAGGAACCTCATGTTCTTGCAACCACTGGGCAGAGGTCCATGTTTGTACAACTCATTCAGCACCACTTCAAATGACTCTAGACAGCATGATGGGGTGGCCTACAGTCAACCACACCCTCCTTTGGTAGCCCAGAGTGTCCTGTGCAGGTGAACAGTGTGCAGGTGAACAGGGTGGGAAATTCCATCACTGCATGAAGAATAAACAAGACTCTTGTGCCTCTCTCTCATTGGTTTGAACTACGCTGCTTCTGCTTGTGTGTGTGTGTGGGGGTGGTACACAGAGAACTAGCCAGAGTACTGAAACCCCATCTCTGCTCTAAGTGATGGAGGGTGCCATCTGCCTCTTCCATAGACAAGGAGTCCAGGCACCTTGGTCCCTGCAAAGGTTTTACTAGGTGCCACTGGCATATTCACAGGATTAATTCTGTCGGGTTACAGCTCCATCGTCGTCGTTTTAAGATAGAAAACTTAGATGCGCAGGCTGCTGAATTCTGCACCAGCTTGTGCCTGTTTTGTAAGAAGGAAAATGGCTCCCGTACCTTTGGGATCAAGGATTCAATCCTGCCCACAAAAGATCTGCACAACCAACAAAGAGGCAGGGGGATGGGAAGCTCCTCCCCTGGATTCTCCTAAGAAAAGGAAAAAATGTAAGCAATAAGAGCCAAATAGAAGCAGCTCCAGGCTTAGTGCATTGCTCGCCCTAGAGCAGCAAGGTTTTTGACCTGTTGACCCCATCTGGGCTGTGGCTCCTTGGGCCTGAACAGTCCTGCTCTGGCCAGGCCAGGCTCACAGATGGGTATCGTCGTCGTCGTCCCCGCCTTAGCTTTTTGTTGTTGAGCCCACTGAACTCCTCCTCTCCACTGGAGTTGTTGCCTGTGTCGTAGGCAAGAGGATCTCCATCATCCTATTTCCTCATTGCATTTCTTGTGCAGTGGATAATTCCAGGCAGGTGAAGACTGTGGAATACATTTCTGCAGCCAAAGCCCTGACCAAGGGGCCATGACACACCCCTTGGACTCATGCCTAGGCTCATAGATGATTACGGTTAGCCTTAGGGGAGGAAGACTTGTTCTCCTCCATCTAGATCTGGCAGGGTTGGCACAGTGAAGCAGTCCTTACCTCTGTCTGGCTGTCGGGTGTGATGAGAGCTTTGCCTTGCAGGAGCTGAAAGAACTGCTCCACCACAGGAACTAGCGTGTCAAAGGTGTTCTTGCTCTCCAAGGGCTCGGAATGGCAGAGGCCCAACTTTGTGCAGACAGAATGGGGCTTCTGAAGGGACACAAGAATCCAGGGTGGGAAATTAATAGCCCATTCCTGTTTCACAGGCAGCCATGCCCAGAAGCAAAGCGAAGCAGCTGCAAAGCTGGACCTCGGGGCAACACTGCTCAGGGAAGTTCTCTTGCATGCATCAAGAGCAAATAGTTCATTTCCATGAACCTTGTACAGGAGATCTTCACAGCCAATCAGTCCAGATATGTCTGTCTCCTGTTCCACCTCCATACTTTTTCTCATGCTAGAGCAACTTCTACCTTTGCTCCCCCCCCCACTATCACTCAGCTTCTAAGTTACTAAACCACTAAGAGGATTAGAGGCAGAGCTGGTCCAACTGGGGCTACTTACGATCTGCCCTTCCAGGCTGGTGATGAAGAGGTCTAAGTATGTATCCACCAGTGTCTGGCAACGTGGGACCAGTGTCTGCAGCGGCAAAGTGGTACATTCATGCTCCAGGTACTTCTGGATGGACTCCTATATGAGGATAACAGTGAGAAATGGTGGGGAGGGGGCAATATGAGCAGGCTTGGGATGTCTGCCCACTTCTCTCCTCTTGTGCCTGCCTCTCTGGCAGCTATTCACATAGTCAGCTTAGGGAGAGCTGTCTCTTATGGGATGTCTGTTTTACCACCACTCATCCCAACTCACAGCTAGGGTGTTTGGACAGCAGAATGATGTGCAGCACTGGCCGGATAACCCATGGTCTCCTGCATTTGCAAAACCTGGGGTTGCATTCCTCCCATAACCACTGAGATGGAGGAGGAGAAGAAGACTTTTTAAATTGGTTTTTTCTGTCTATAGTTAAAATGTATTTATTTATTTTTTTAAATATACCTGCCTTTCTCCCAGGGCCAAAGGCCAGGTATATAGAAATATATGAGGAGGAGAAGAAGACTTTTTAAATTGGTTATTCTGTGTATAGTTAAAATATATTTATTTATTTTTTAAATATACCTGTCTTTCTCCCAGGACCAAAGACCAGGTATATAGAAATAAATACAGATTTAATTGATTAAACATCATGCAATGGTCTAGTGAAAACTGAAGAGGAGGTCAAGAATTGGAAAAACCCAAATTCTGGAATTAGGATAATTATGCAAAGAGGTAAATTGTGTACTTTCCTGACTTCTGCTTTCAGTTATATTCCATCTCCCCTCCATGGATATTGAGGTGACATATGTGTATGGGGTAGGAGGGGGTTTCCAAGGACTCAGGCCTGCTTAGATTTAACAAAGTTTCATGTGCAGAAAGGGTGGGGCTCTTGGACACTTCAGAGAGCAAGTGTTGTATATTATAGCTGATGTACCTTTACCTTTACTGATGCAGAGGGAAGGTGATTGGGGAGCTGATTAGAGGCTGGAAACTCTGCCAAGACACCTTTTCCACTGGATTCTCCCTCCCCAAAACCTTCACTGATTTGTAACCATTTAGCAAAGCTGCACAATGGTTCGGAAACTTAAATTGATTCCAAATGAAGCAACAAAACTATTGGCCACTGATTATTATGGGCAACACATTAAGCTGCTACTTACAGAACTTCGCTGCCTGCCTGTTATGTTTCCCAAGCTCAGTTCAAAGTTCCTATCCCTGCCCTTAAAGCCTTGAACAGTTTAGAATCAGGCATCTCAAAGGCCTCCTGTTTCCATATGTGACTGCTTGAGCTCTTAGATCTTCCATCCCAAGCCCGGTTTTGTGACTCCCACGTTCAGAAGTGAGAGAGGTGGCTGCGAAAGACAGAGCACCTTCTAGGTTGTGGCACCTCATCTGTGAAACGCCTTCTCCAGGTGGGTCTGCTGCTAGGCCAAACGTTGTGAATTTTAAACCAGGACTTTCAAGTTACAGTTTTTGTCCAATATGTCAAAGATGAAAATAGAGCTGTGCGTGTAAACCCCCCCCCTTCTCATACCAAGGAGCACTTCATGAGCTCTGCTTAGCCACTGCTGGAGCCACTTTGCTACCTGCTATATTAATCTTGCTTTGCAATGCCCACCCATCCATTGAATCAAAGGCCAAGAGGGGAAGGTCCTTTGTTGAATGCTGAACTTGAAAAAAACCCATAATTGTTCTACAATACATATCAGTACCTGCACTGTGAGAAGTGGCAGATTGTATAATGTGCATGGAGCCTTAGTATTCATGTGCAGGCATTCACATGGACGTGCCCTGGGGGCAGATGCATCCTTTCCCATGCAGAAGAGAGCTGAATGCTTGGAAAAGAAAATGCTAACAGCCCTCAGTAATAATATTTCAAGGAGATGGCCCTACTCCCCGCCCCCAAGACAAGAGTAGGGGTAATGTTTGCCAGAGAGAAAGAGCAGACAAGAGGGGTTGTCTATAGTAAACGGGACCTGGTTCTCCTAATTACCTTAAAGGATGACTCCTTGGCCATGCGAGTGAGGATGGTGACAATCTGTTCACAGTCTGTGCAGGAATCCTAGGAGGCAAGAGCAAGCAGGGCATCACAAACTGGAGGCTGGCTCAGGGCCTAAGTACACAATACGCTTTTCCTTGATGGGTGGGGTCGGCAGACATACTCTGCATCCATGGTGCACCTGGGCACAGTTTGGATTGGGACCTTGGCACATAGGTGGGGGGGCCTAAGCATACCCCTTTGGGCAGTTTACCAGATGTAAAATGGCCCAGTGAGCCACTATTTGCCCTATCGAGGAAACTGAATATGTACTGATGGGCTTTGCATTAATTTTCCCCGGTGGAGCAAACAGCAGCTCCTGGGGATGTTGAAGGTCAGGAAAAGAATGTAGGGGGATGCTTAAGCCTACTCTCCCTTTGTGCCATAGTCCCAATCCAAAAAGGTTGATGTATTCAAACCCCTTCATGGCCCTGGGCCCTCAGATCTGCAGGACCGCCTCTCCTCCCACGTGGCACCATGATAGTTTGGCTCATATGAACACGGCCTCCTGAGGGTAACATCTTGCAAATCGATAAGATCAACCAATGCCTTTACGTGCTTGTGTGTCCCCCCTCCCCCCGTGCAATGCCCTGCCTGAGTAGATTAGGAAGGCTCCCATGCATTTGTTGTTCTGCAGTCTATGTAAAACAGAATTGCTCAGAATGGCATGTTTGTTATTTTTGCATTGTGTGTGTGTGTGTGTGTGTGTGTGTGTGCCCCCCCCCCGGTGCCTGGCAGTCATGACGACCCCGGGCGAC
>NW_015173680.1:744827-804836 GCF_001447785.1 Gekko japonicus | reverse complement strand
GTCTCAGTGAGAAAGGTGGACTATAAATATGGTAAATAAATACTTCAGGAAAGCATCTCATGGAGCCAGACCCTCAGAAAAGCTATCTTCCAGGCATCCAAGTGAATGGTAGCCACCCCTTGTGCCTCCCAGCAACAATCCTTTATTTTAGCCCCTTACCTGGTGACCAGGTACAACAGCAGATTCTCCAAGGATCTCTCCTTTCTCACACTGTTCTATAATGACTGCTGAGCCATGGAAAGAGAGGAGGAGCTGGTGGGGAAAGAGACCAGCAGATACTTACATTGGGGGTCTGGTTCCAGCCTGCCAGCATGCAGTGTTGGAAGGTGCCACACTGGATGGCTGTCATTAGGTTCTTACATGAGTATGTAGGACCTTTGGCACATTGATGGTGAATGGAGATCTTGTTGGCCAGGGCTGAAAAAGGAGACGAGAAGACCAGACTTTTATAAGTGACAGTGGGCTAGGGACAGAAACTTGTGTTCTTGAAGAAGGGTTTATGGTCAAGTGCTTCAGCCACTGGCCAAAGGATCAATAGGCAGCATAAGCAATGGCAATAATAACCCTTAGCTTCAGTGTTCAAAGCATTGTGTGTATTTTATCTCCTTTTTGTTGCATTATTAATATTTACACGTAGGTTGCTATTATGAGTCCCGTAATGCAAAGCAAGGTGGCAGGGGCTGAGGGTGAAACCCCTTGTGGTTTTGTGGCAGAGGGGATACAACAGAACTTTGTGGCAGGCCACATAGCAGCTGCTGTGGGATGGAGCAGTTGCATTGCCTTCTGAAATATACCTGCCAGATAGGGGCAACCAAGCACCATTGCAGAAAGTTAGACCCAGTCCTCAAATTAAGGAGGTGATTCGGAAAGATATCATGACAGGATCAAAAACCATGGAGAGAATGACATCTCTTCTGTCTGACGCTTGACATAGGATGACTGAAGTGTCTCCGTACCAAATCTGGGCCCGAAACCAAACAGATGAAGGTTGGTTTAATCCAGGGAAGTCAGGGGGTGCATTACCATCACATGCTCAATAATGGAATGAGGTGAACATTGCAAAAGCCATCTGACTCCACTTAAGAGTGTTGTTGTGTATGTTTGTGTGTTTTAAAGGAGTGGTCTCAACACTGTCTCTTTCAAAGCAGCAGGCACTGCTCTACTTGTAAAGAAGCTTTACTAATTTCCTGGGCACACCCATTCAGGTGAGATTAGCCATGAAGGACACAGTCTAGTAAGCAAGTCACTGGCCATTCCATTTTACCAGCTCTTTCTGTAAGCAGAAACCATGAAAACACGAAGCAAGCATATATACCATGTATTATAACAGTACAATGGATACACTTCTAGATTGGTGTATGATGACATTGACAGTGGCTTTTCTAACTAAACTAATATTATGAAAGAGAAGGAAGAGAATCCCCATAAAATACATTTGTTAGAAACTGGGTATTCTTTATTGAACGTTGGGACATGTATTTTGCTGGCTTTTGAGGTCTCATGTTTTCTTTTCTTTTATGTAATATAAAGAAAATTATTTTTAAAGCTGCAATTGATTAAAAGGGTATATAGTAAAAAAGAAGTTTAACTTTCCAAGCTAAAACTAATTTCACAATCTAAGTAACCACAACTTTTTAAATAACCTATTTCAAGGAGCTATAGTTTGCATACATGGGCCTCCTCTCCTTCATGTTATCTTCAGAACAGCCTTGTGGGCAGGGCTATCTTTGGGCAGGAACGCACAGGAACGGAGTTCCGGCTGGCTCCCGAGTCGGCCACGCCCAGCAGGAACTTATTAGCATAACAGGCCACACCCAACAGCAGAAACTGATTAGGATTAGGGGTGTGTAGCCTAACATGCAAAGGGGTTCCTGGTACAAAAAAAGCCCTTTTGACAACAAACAAAGTAAACAGAATAAGAAGAGAAAAGGTGGGTGTGGCTGGATGACCACACTTCTGATAACATGGGGGTGTAGCCTAATATGTTAATATGCTGTGCTGTCAAGGGTATGGCTTAATATGCTAATGAGTTTCTGCAGTTGGGCATGGCCTGTTATGCTAATGAGTTCCTGCTGGGCTTTTTCTACAAAAAAAGCCCTGCTTGTGGGGAAGTTTGGGCTAACACACACACACACACACACACACAGAGTGACCTTCATGGCCGAGTGAGGATTTTAAGTGCCCCATCATGGTGACCATTTCACCACACTGCCTCTCCTCTTTGCCATGATTCTCTCTGAGATCTTCATAAGGGTGGGGGAAGAAAGGGACAGCTGCCATGTCAGTCCTCCCCTTGGCAGAGTCCAGCACCTCTTCCCACTGTGTTCCACAAATGCTGAAAAAGGGAGCTTTTCATTCTCTGGGTTTGAACATACAATGGGAATAATAAACCAGGAAGTTCTCAAAGCTGTGCATAAGCACAGCTGCACTCTTTTGCAACACCATCCCATGGGGCTTATTCAGAAGACCTACTGTTTTATTTAACCCCTTGATTGCCATACTAAAATTACAGCTGGCATACTAAAATTTAATCACTATGGACCTCATAAGGATAGCAGCACCAATATCAGCAGGGACATCAAAGTGTTGGGAAAAGGCTTTGACATCACATCCCTCTAATGCCTCTCTTTGCTGCTGACCACCTAGAGATTACCCAGAAGGCTGTTTTCAGTGGAAACCAAGGCTCTTGAATTGGACTTCGTTTGATTGAAAGGTGGGATGCAATTCTTTGAAATACAAGCCAGCCTGATGGTGTTTAGTATCTGGGAGACCCAGATTCAAATCCCTGCTGTGCCACGAAACTTGCTGGGGCCAGTCACTCTCTTGCAGCCTAACTTTCCACACGGGGTGGCTGGGGTAAGGATAAAATGAAGAACCATATACATCATCCTGAGCTTCTTGGAAGAAGGGCAAAATAAAAACGTGCTAAATAAAACACTGAAGAACGATAAATAAAATTTTACTGTTGGGGCTCAAAGCAAGTCACCAGAAGTGACCCAAGAAGTAGATGACTCTACTAGGAAAGAGAACAGACATACTCAGCATAAGCCATAATACCAGGGGAGGAAGCGGAAGGTGACGTTTAGCCAGTTTGGGTAAAAGCAACAAAACTGTAGACACAGTGTTGGGTTTGGACATGGGACTCAGTAGCCTCTCAGGCATGAAACTCTCTGGGTGACCACAGGCCAGTCACCCTCTCAGCTATACCTTACCTACACAGGATTTTTAAAAATTAGATATTTATACCCTGCTTTTGTCCTCACTGGGGATTAGGGTTGCCAGCCTCCAGGTGGGGCCTGGGGATCTCCCGCTTTTACAACTCATCTCCAGCTGACAGAGATCAGTTCCCCTGGAGAAAATGGGTGCTTTGAAGGGGGGACTCTATGGCATTATACCATGCTGAGGCCCCTCCCCTCCCCAAACCCCACCCTCTCCTGAATCCACCCCCAAAGTCTCCAGGTATTTTCCAAACCAGACCTGGCAACCCTACTGGGGATCCAAAGCAGCTTACAACATTGTTCTTCCCTTTTCCACTTTATCCTCACAACTACTCTGGGAAGCAGGTTAGGCTGAGAGAGTCGCTGCCCCAAAAGTGCGAGAATATGTGTACCTTGGAAAGTATCACAATCTTAGAATAACAGCACTAATGCTCATCAAGTCCTGTGTGCGTGAGCCCTTGAACCACCGCCCCCCAGCTCTGTTTGCTTCACATCCCTTGCAACACTTCAAGAGGTAAAGAGTCTCATTCTAAGGACAAGGAAGTGACACACTTCAGAAGTTTTCCATGTTTGCAGCTCAGGGGGCCCCCTTGACTCTCTCCTGATGACGTGGGCATGGAGTATGTGGACATGATTCTCAGTGTTCCCACTCATGCTGTTTGCTCAGCTAGTCTTGGCATTTGGTGTGAACAAGAGAGGGATGGCCTGCTTTTGGAAAGCAGCAGGTTTCAGTTTCTTCATTGTTTGCACACAGAACCACAAAGCACTAGGCCAAGACGTTTTTTCTGCTTCAGGAGCTCATGTGGCATCACAGGTAGGGTTGCCAGCTTTGAGTTAGGAACTACCTGGATATTTGGGAGTGGAGCCTGAGGATGGAAGGGTTTGGGAAGGGGAGGGGCTCCATATGCCATAAAGTCCACCTTCCAATGTGGCCATTTGGTTGGAACACTTTCCCTATGAGGAAAGGTTAAGGCGCTTAGGGCTCTTTAGCTTGGAGAAATGACGACTGAGGGGTGACATGATCAAGGTTTATAAGATTATGCATGGGAAAGAGCAGGTAGAGAAAGAGGTACTTTTCTCCCTTTCTCACAATACAAGAACCCGTGGGCATTCCATGAAATTGCTGAGCGGTCGGGTTAGAACAGATAAAAGGAAGTACTTTTTCACCCAAAGAGTGATTAACACATGGAATTCACTGCCACAGGAAGTGGTGGCGGCTACAAGCATGGACGGCTTCAAAAGGGAATTAGATAAGCATATGGAGCAGAGGTCCATCAGTGGCTATTAGCCACAAGGTATAGATAGGGGCTCTGGGGCAAGTGATGCTCTGTCTTCTTGGTGCTTGGGGGGGGTCAACAGTGGGAGGGCTTCTAATGTCCTGGCCCCACTGCTGGACCTCCTGATGGCACTGGTATTTCTGGCCACTGTGTGACACAGAGTGTTGGACGGGATGGGCCTTTGGCCTGATGCAACATTGGCGTCTCTTATGTTCTTATGTTCTTATGTGAACTGATCTCTATTGCCTGGAGATCAGTTATAACCCTATTGGGTCTTCAGCCACCACCTGGAAGTTGGTAACTCTAGTTACAGGAGCTGCTGGAGGTGCAGCCCAGCAATCAAGCACTTTCTAGACATTATAAAATGTTTGTGTTGAATCTGGAGTCTTCCCTTTTACAGGGCTGGTGAAATACTACTGTCTTGCCTATTACAATTCACCTGGAATTTATTATGACCTTGAGAAAATTCTATCCTTTTATCCAGCTAGAGTTCCTACTGTTGTTAGCTAAAACAGCATTGTTTAACAATCTGTTTACAAATCTATCCATCAAAACCAGTCCCCAACATTCTGACCCACTCTCCACAAACAGAAGATAAGGCCAGGACACTAAAAGCCCTCCCACTGTTGCCCCCCCCAAGCACCAAGAATACGGAGCGTCACTTGCCCCAGACTGAGAGTTCCTATCTATACCTTGTGGCTAATAGCCACAGATGGACCTCTGCTGCATATGTTTATCCAATTCCTTCTTGAAGCCATCCATGCTTGTAATTGCCGCCACCTCCTGTGGCACCATCTCCATTCACTTCAATGGAGAAAAGTATAGTGTTGCACTTAGGGACTCTGCTGGAAGGAGGCAAAATCTGCCCATTGCCTGGCCTGTCTACTAGCCTGCAGTTTACTAGTCTCCATCCATTCTCCCCTACCTGCATACAACTGTCATTTTGCTAGGCTTGCAAATGTCATCTTATGTATAAAGTATACATAGCAGGACTGGGGGCTCTGTGAAGTGAAGACTGACTGTTCAGGCATGACTCCTGTTTTATCCCAGCCTAACAAGACCAAGTATATGTGGACACAGTTGCTCCCATTCATCTCTTTTGACCTGGCCTCTCCTCTTTCCTCCTTCCCTGCACTCTCAACATTTAGGCTGCCAGGGCCGGAGATAACAACCTCTCTTTGCGGGGTTGTTGCTCTTGATATGCCCATAGGTCTGCAAAAGGAATCACCAAGATAATAACAATGGCTGACAAAAGCATCTCCTTTACAGGGCCTAGCAATACTTTTATTTATTTATTTATTTAAATTTTTTATTAACCACCTTTCTACATTGCAGAATTCAAGGTGGCTTACAATGAATGTAATGATTATATATATATGATCACAATTAGGACCACTGATAAATGAAAACTAAATTAGTCAAATGCAGCCCTAAATAAAAAAACTAAATAAAGACTCTTCTGCCGACTGGTGAGTGGGATGTTATCACTGTTATCCTCTGCCTCTCCAGTTTTCTCACTGGAGTAACATATGACCCAATGCAATACAATACAATACAGTATAGATGACCAGTTGCTTAGCGATTACATGCTCCTCATAGTAAGCTGCCATCTAGAAACTGATCACCTGTATTCACTCTGACCAGGAAATTCCTCCCCATGTCCCCAGCCCATCAAGCTTACCTGAGCCCCCATAGAGAAGGGCGAGCAGAAGCAGTTGCAACATGGCTGTACTGTGCTTTCATAGCAAAGTGCTCCGTAAGGTGTTCCTTTTATAATATTGCTGGCTAAGGAGGGGCTTGCTTGGGAAGAGCAGAGCTAGTGGGCCCAGCCAATAAGGAGGGCCCATGGAAATCACCTGAGTGAGAAATCCCATGTCTTTGAGAAATCACAACAGTCTTTGAGGTTGTCTTCCTCTTGGGAATGTGGCCACTCCCCCCTCCCCCATCTTGGGGCTGAGGGACAACCACCAGATTCCGAGGTGTAGGGTGGGACCTGATCATTTTCATTTTTTAAAATGGCGAAATAATTGTGCTCCAGCAGGTGTAAACCTGGGGCCTGGACTATGATGGAACTACTGTGCTGGTGATAACTTCTCAGCTGCAAATCACAGCTTACTCTTGCAGCAATTCCTGGGGAATTCACCCAACTGAAAATTTCCCTCTTTCTCCATCCTTCTCACAACAGCTTTACCCACCCAGTTTTTATTTAGAAAAGTATCTACAAAGTAATTTCCCCACTTGCTTCTTGTGGGGAGCAGGGTGCACCACTTCCCCACCTCAGGGGTCTCCCTCTTTCTGCAATGTACAAGCTTTTCAGTGCTATACAAACTCTCTTACCTGTTCTACTCCTCCTGCTCTGTCTTCCTCCTTTCACAGTCCCGTGTATTCCTTCTGCCACATGGGACATCAGCTTTGGACTCCTCCATCTCAAGGAGGGTTGTTGTCACTAGAGAACATCCATCATTAATAATCTGCATTTGTATGGCATTTCCTGAGTGTTTAGATACATAATCTCAGTCGATTTTAGCATCCCTGTAAATTCAGGAAAACAATCCTCATACTTTAGGTGGAAGACTGAGGCTGAAATTCACTTAAAAATTCCAGCCACTAGTTCTTCAATTGTCTTCCTTTTGGGGATGGGTTTCCCAGTGGTCTCCCCTTTAGGCACTGACCAATCCTAGATGGCTTAGCTTCAAACCATACCTGGTTCCTCTTTCATTTATTCTTTATGGAAGATGAGGGAGCACAATTATAACTAGTCTTTAAGTTGCCAGAGGACTTGTTATATGAACTGGGTTAATGCTTGACTCCTTTTAGACAAATGGTGCCAAAGCATCAGCAAAAGACACGTGATGGGGAGACTGGGCGGAGGGCGATCGGGTGTGCCTTTTCTTCCCTCCAGAGGCATACGTTTACGCACTTGGCTTCCCTCTCATTTAGCTGAGTAGTACTCTTGAAATGGGCTTGCATAACTGAGTAAACAGCAGCTAAATGGAGCCATTCATCTCTTTTGATTGGATGAGGAGGCCACGCTTGATGAGTGTTCTAGTACTGTTGGCAGAAGTGGACAGATGGGAAACATGCCTTTTCTCTCTGACCTCCAAAATGGCTCTGAAGTTCAAACAATACATACACGTGGAAGGCACACATGTAGGATTGGTTTTTCCCCGGACACAGGCTATGCCCACAAATCTATAGTATCAGGAGAATGGAAGGAAAAAATGTGGGGTGGGGGGCTCTATTTGAGATGATAAAAATAGATGTTTTAGAAGGAATGAAAACATGCCTTTTCTCTCTGACCTCCAAAATGGCTCTGAAGTTCAAACAATACATACACGTGGAAGGCACACATGTAGGATTGTATTTTTTCTGGACACAGGCTATGCCCACAAATCTATAGTATCAGGAGAATGGAAGGAAAAAATGGAGGAGGGGCTCTATTTGAGGTGATTAAAAATAGATGTTTTAGCAGGAATGAAAACACTTTGACATTCTTTCTGGAAAGGGAAAGCAAACTCTGCATTTGTTAGTCCTCTGACCAATGGCTGAGTCTGGCTGATCTTCCCATTTGGGCATTCTTGCAGGGAGGGAAGGGGTTCAACCTCTCACAGTTCTCCAGCCAATGACTTGGCAACATACCCAATGCTTGTTGATGCCTTATGCTTCCCTATATTCATGTGTTCCAGGGCCCTTGCATTCTGCCAATGACTTGGCAACATACCCAATGCTTAGTGATGCTTTATGCTTCCCTATATTTGTTCATGTGTTCCAGGACCCTTGCATTCAGAACCACTGCTAGGGTAGGCATTTGCTAAAATTACCCTTCTTCTCATGCATGCATGGCTGCTATTATTAGTCCCGATACTGAGGAGTTACCTACAAACTGCCCAATTTTGCACCCTGGAACCTGTCCTTGGTCTAAGACACATCTACCTTGAGCAAGTTACAGTTGGGAGAAATTCAGGAGGGGGCTTTTTGATCCAAGCTTTCCAGACTTTGGAACTTCCAGTCACAAGATGCCCACTCAGCCTCCCATTCCAGAGGCTGGTGAAGGCCATTCTTCTCAGGAAGACCTTTGGTGAGGCAGTAGGCTTGAACTTAGTCTAATTGAGTGCTGATTTTTTTGTGGGTTTAAAAAAAACCTTTTGCTATATTTTTTAGTTTTACTGGCTTTTATTGGTGGTGTGCTTTTTTCTGATTAGTTTTGGTGCTTTTATATAGGGATTTAGTTTTAGAATTCTGCTAATGTTGGTGATGTTGTCACTATTTTAATTTACACTTTAATCTCCATTCTTTAGATGTTTTAATTGTGTCAGCTGCCTTGGGTAGAAGGATGGGGCCCTTTCAAATATACCTTAATCCCACCTGCCTGCCAACCTAGATGAGCCAGCAGATCTCTTCAGGTAGCTCCAGTGATCTGCCAAGTGCATTTGGCTACTCTAATAGTTTCTCTGCCCTTTGAAGTGAGGGTTTATTCTTACACCATGAGGCAGCATTCGGGCAGAAGTGTGGAGAGCTCCTTCCTTCCTCATATTTCATAAGAACATAAGAGACGCCAATGTTGGATCAGGCCAAAGGTCCATCCAGTCCAACACTCTGTGTCACACAGTGGCCAGAAATACCAGTGCCATCAGGAGGTCCACCAGTGGGGCCAGGACCCCCCCCCCCAAGCACCCCCCCAAGCACCAAGAAGACAGAGCATCACTTGCCCCAGAGCCCCTATCTATACCTTGTGGCTAATAGCCACTGATGGACCTCTGCTCCATATGCTTATCTAATTCCCTTTTGAAGCCGTCCATGCCTGTAGCTGCCACCACTTCCTGTGGCAGTGATTTCCATGTGTTAATCACTCTTTGGGTGAAGAAGTACTTCCTTTTATCCGTTCTAACCCGACCACTCTGCAGTTTCATGGAGTGCCTACAAACTGCCCAATTTCATATAGTATACAGATCTGTTTCCTCAGAAGGTATTGACCAAAAAGCAGCAGCTGATTCACTGCTATTTGCCTTAACCACTCTTTATGGTGTCTTGAAATGGATTTTGGTTTTGTATTTTTTTGCAGACTTCTCTGGGAGGAGGGTATACATTTTCAATAAAGTAAATGCAGTGAGCTTCATTATATGAATGTGGATCAAATGATATATTACACAGTGATACAGACTGATTCTCTCTCTCTCCTCTGACCTGGATAGCCCAGTCACCTTAGATCTTGGAAGCTAAGCAGGGTTGACCCTGGCTGGTATTTGGAAGGGAGACCTCCAAAGATTGCCACAGTTGTGATGCGGAGGCGGGCAATGGCATCTTTTGCCTTGAAAACCCTACCGGGTTGCCATAAATCAGCTGTGACTTGAGGGCACTTTCCACCACATGTGTGTGTGTGTGTAAATCCAAAAACAAAAGCTATGTAATACCTTTTAATATTAAGGAGAACGAAAATGATACAAAGTGTGCAAGCTCTCAGATATATATAACAGATACATTGCAACGCTGGTCATTGTAGTGTAGAAAAAAGCAAGAAGTATGTAGAAGAACAATACCCCAGAACCATGTCAAACAGAAGACTGGAAGAAACTGAGGGGCAATGTTCCTCCCCTGTCAAAAACACCTGGTTTCCCCAGATGGGTAATACTGATATGTGGAATAGTTGTCATGAGGAAAAGGAGACTGTGAGGGACATGCATTTTCCATTTTATTGTAGCTTTTGCAGGACAGCTTGAAAAAGGACGCTCCACCTCCAATTACATTAGGATTAACATAACAAAGTTTGAGTCCAGTGGCACCTTTAAGACCAACAAAGTTTTATTAAAGGTATAAACCTTCGAGTGCCAGCACACTTCATTAGATACAGGGGAACAGAATTTCCTCAGCCATTACATATAGGAAGAGAGACTGTGGGAGAGGGTTAGTAAGGGCTAATTAAAGACAGAGACAGAAACAAAATTGGAAATTACCAGTCCATACATATAGGTAGAGGGTGAGCAGTAAATTATCATACAGCATAATTTAGATGTTTAACAGATTCAAGGATCAAACAGGAATAATAAGATCAGTTTATATGGTTACCATTTGTTTGGGTTATTAGACTTTCCGCAGGACGCTTCTCCTGCTTAACACGCCCGGCGAGAGCGACCGCAGGACACGCCGACTTCTGCTGGGAAACTACACAGCCGCGATGCGGGCGAGACAAAGAGCGTCCTCCTTGTGCCTCTCTGCAAGGGCTAGGCGTCTAGTGCTCCAACGTGCACCAAACAGCTGCGCGCGTGTCCTTAAGACTGGCAAGCCAGCACAGTAGCCACGGATTTCTGACCCGCACGCGGGTTAGCTGCTTCCCAACGGGTCGCCGAGAATCTCTTCGCGTTACACTGATGGAAAGCTCAAGCGGCCGCGAGACTTGCCAGCCAAACTGGTCGTGAGAAGTACGTGCAGCGCTTCAAGGGGGGCGGGGGCGGAGTCCCTGTCTCATCCAACCCTGTCCATGGAGCATCATTTCCCCTTTCCCCACTTCCCTGTGAATGAGGGCGATTTTGCCCAAGGGTTGCTCGGCGTCGCAAGCCAGACCGCTCCGTTTTCTTAGGCGTAGGGATGCCAGCCTCCAGGTGGGTCGGGACCTGGGGATCCCCTGGAATCACAGCTCCTCTCCAGACTACAGAGATCAGTTCCCCTGGAGAAAACGGATACTTTGGAGGGTGGACTCTAAGGCATTGCAATCCACTGAAGTCCCTGTTCTCCCCGGCTCCATTCCCAAATCTCCAGGATTCTCCCAACCTGGATCTGACAACCCTGTCGTCGTCGTCCCCCATCCCCAGCCAGTGGCGGGGGGCGGGCTGGAAGCTCTACTTACACGGAACGCCCGGCTGTCTCTGACGCCCAGGGCAGGCGAGATCTGCATCTGCACGTGGTTTGTGACCCCGCCACCAGGGCTTTTGCAACAGCTTCGTCTCAGAGGAGCACAAAACCCTCGCGAGCAGCGGAAGAAACTGTTCGAAGCCTGGTAGGATTCCGCCGCCGCTTCCTATTGGTCTGTTTGCAAGGGGTGGGGAGAAAGGCGGCGAATGGGAAGAAAGGAAGCGCCCAGCGGCAACAGTAACCGTCGAGCCGACACAACGTAGGGATTCCCGGGGAGGTTTTCTCCGGCTCCGAGGGAGCGGCGCCGGCCATGGTCTCGCGGAGGAGTTGTAATGCGCCCTGGGTGGGCGGTCGCGAGGCGGAGGGAGCAGATTTGTTCTGAGTCCTCGCCCGCTTAGCCCAGAAACTTCCATACACAGCAGGGACTAGAAACGTATTTGTAGACAGCGGGGCCTTAGCTAAACGTTGCCGTTTTCTTAACGACACCAACCCCACCCAGGGAGGCCACGAACTCGGCGTCGATCTAGGCTATTGTCCGGCTTGGCTCTCAGCCCACCAACACTCCGGCCTGCTCCAAGGTCCCCTTTTGCTGCAGCAAAGCTCGGCATCCCTCCGTGGCTCCTTCTACACGTGGACGGGCCGAGCTGCGCGTTGCGGCTGTTCACCGGGAGCCTTGCTGGTTTGAAGAGCCGCTCCAGACCGACTCGGTGCTTCGACCTGCGGTCTGGGCCGGGCGGTTCTGCGTTCGCGTACTGCCGCCATTCCCAGTGGGGCGGAGGAAAGCAGTTCCCGTGCCTGGTAGGCGGCGGCGTTGGCGTTGAACTTGGGCTCCTGCTGTTAAGGCACTCCTGCCTCTCCTCCCCCCTTCTTTCCCTCTTTCGTCGTCGCCCTTCTTCTCCTCTCTCCCGCGGTGCCATCGATGTGGGTATGTTGCAGCCTTGCCGCCGCTGCTAGCAACTCCTAAAAGACGGCCCAGAAAGATCCCTGCTCCTTTAAGTCCTCCGGCGCGGCTGAAAGAACTCTGGCCAGCTCAGATGTTATCAACATACAAACACTTCCGCCGCTCTAGTGCCTCTAACTTCGGTGTTGGTTGCCAGGCGCTGGCGTGGGCAGGTCACCCAGCCTTGACTTCCTTGCCTCTGAGTGGCAAAATCCCAGGCCCCATTTTGTGGGTCACCTTGGCAGTTGGCTCTCCTGCTTTATTGCCAACTGATGGAAAGTTTTGAGTCTGGCAGTTACTTCCACAGTCATGCTGCTCTGCTTTTGGGCCTCTCACACTGAAGAGCCCCCCCCAACCCCACAACCTCTGTGCGGGTGCTGACCTCGAGGGAGTGGCAGCCCTGCCCGCAGAGGAGAGGCTTGAAGGATTTAGCAGGCCTGAACTTGCACCCTTCTGGTTCAGTCTGGTCTTGCCCTAAATTCTCAGCAGGCATATGAGGAACAGTTACACTCTACTATTTTTTTTTTAAATTCTGGCATCATCTTAAATATTAAGCCTCCCCATGCACCCTGCCTGAATTCTGTCTTGCTCTCTCTGAAGATGGTCAGTTGTTTCAGCAGTGACTCAAATGACTGATCTGCTTCTAGAGCTGTTTGGCACCTTCTGGAATGGGGATCCTGTTCATACAAGCTCAAATAATATGGATTATGTTGTCCGGCTCTAGCCCCTGAATATCATCCCCCAAAGCCTATGCCTCTAGAGTAAAGGGGGGGGGGTGCTTGCCAGTATCTGTTTTTCTCTCCCCATAAAAGAGGGTAGAGTAGGGCTTGTTCTGCTGTAAGAATTTGCCTCTTGGCTGGGAGTGCTGAGGCTGTTTGCATATGAGCAATTTTATATTTATTTACTACATTTTTAATGCCACCCTTCTTCCAAGGAGCTCAGGCTGGTATATGCCAGTCTCATTTCATTTTACCGTCACAACCACCCTGGAAGGCTTGAGGATACGTGACTGGCCCAGGGTCACCCAGCAAGCTTTGTGGAGGAGTAAGGATTTGAATCCGGGTCTTCCAGAAGGGAACCAACACTCTTAACCACTGCCCCAAGCCACCTGGCTCCCCCTCTAGGAGGCAGAAGGTAGTGATGCCCTGGGCCACCCTCTTGATCAACCACATGGAGGCATGGCCTCCAACCTTGCACAGCTGGTCTTGTCATCTGTTGTGCAACAGCAGGCATGTGCGTGGGAAAGGGAAGGCCTCCTAATGATCAGCTTATCCTTGGGAGTAGCTTCTTCTGCCTGGCCCTGTTTCAGTGCTGCCTGGTCTGCAGGGTCCGGCACCCTCTTGCCAGGACAGCAGGGAGGACAGGAAGCCTCTCAATTTGGGCTGGGCTATGCCTTCCCCCTGTGCTCCAGGGCAAAGGGAAGCATCCCCCTCTGGGGCTGCTGTGTTCTTGGAAGCAGCACAGGCCAAACTGCTACGCTGGAGCCAGCGGGGCTGCCTCTGGCTGCTGGCAGGATTGTACAGGTGGTGGCCGGCCTGCCTGACCCCTCCTTTCCGTTACAGGCTGCTCTTTGGGATGCTGTATCCTGCCTATGCCTCCTACAAGGCTGTGAAAACAAAGAATATCCGGGAATATGTAAGTTGGGACCGAGAACAATGGAGGAAGCTCCTTGTTTCCAAATAGTTGTGGGAAGATCACATGGGGGTGGGGAGCTTGTGAGTCTCTGAGCAAAGGTGCAGGGGGTGGGTGAGCAATGATTCCTGGGGCAGCTACCTCTTGTCTTCTGGCCCTGGGTATTATTTTGGCTGCAGGGTGTGGTTCTATATTAGGTTGAAAAGTTTTTTTTGTATAATAAGGTGAGCTCATTTTAATGCAATTTTTTTTTGTGGCTGTGTATTTTAACTTGCCTATTGTAAAACAATGATCATTGTGCTTTGTTTTTTTAGTTTAAGAAGGGCCTCATACACTGTGTATGTTGGCTTGTTTTGTTTTTGTATTGATAACTTATAACTTTTGTGGTGGTGTTTTTTACTTGTAAGTCACTGTGGAGAGGCAGCTCAGTGGGAATGTAGCATCCCCCACCTGAAGTAAAATACTGGAATGGCTGAGCCCAGGTTCTGCTATGCGATGCCTTCTCTCCCCCACCCTATTGCTGTTTATGGAGGGGGAGGAGAAAGTCAGTGCCTTCTAACCCTTCCCCCCTCATGTCCTTACAGGTGCGCTGGATGATGTATTGGATTGTGTTTGCCCTCTTCATGGCGACAGAAACTGTTGCAGATATCTTCATTTCCTGGTGAGCAGTTGCTGTTCCTTTCATTCTCCAGTTCTGCAAGTCACGCTTAGTATTAGTTTCTGATTTTTGCCTCCATAGGCGAGAAGATCCAAGGTTCTGGTTGGATATGTTCCTTGCAGCCTTTTGGAACTGATTTAATCTTCCCAAGCTGATGGCTGAGAGAGTGGAGGGGAGGGTCTTTGGACTGTGTAGTACCAAGCTTTAGTGGCCTCTTTTGCAATGTTGCTGCCTGTTGAAATGGCTGCTTTTAATCACATGGATTTAGGCCATCTCTGGTGTTCCTTGTGTGGCCACTGCACCTAAAATGTGAAATTCTGTTGCTAACATTACTGTCATTGACCTGTGCTTTTAAAAATCTATTTCTGTATTTTAAGCCTTAGTCATTCCTTTGATGTAACCGTTCCTGGGGGGAGTTTATATTTCTTGTCAACATTGCCATTTTCAGACCCCCGATGGCAGTTATTGATTAGAGTCTTGTAACTTTCACTGTAGGCTTTTCTATAATGGGTATGAGTCACTGTGTGTTCTACTAAGTTGTGAAAAATACTTGGCTGCCACTTGACTGACCACTCAAATACTATGATCATGCGGGCAGCAGAGTCTGAGCAGCTGTGAAGTTTAGTAACAAGACCCAAATCAATTGCACTTTCCACTAAACGAGATCCATTAATTCATGTGTATCAAGTCAGTGAGTCTCCCTTCATCACAATTTGCTTGTCAGGAACTGCAAATTTGGGGCTTTTTACCAATTGATGTAATTTTGGTTTTGAAGGAGGAGTGTGTGTATATATTCTGAAATATGGATCCATGGGTGACAATTTTGTGTGGGCTGAGGTGCAAATTGGGCCACTGTATGTGACTCACTTGTTCTGGGTCTGGTGTGGGCCGATGAATGATCTGGGTCAGCAGTGAAGCATCTGATGGTTGATCCACCCCTCATTTGCTATGGTATCGGTCAGTCTTGGGCTCTCTCTCATATGTGAAGGGTCACCTCAGTTGGCCCAGAGACCAGATAAGTTTCTCCAGCTGAAGGGTGAGTTAGTTTAAAAAAAGAAGAAGGATACACTTAAATTTACTACACAAATTAACAGATATACTGCTACATGGCTGTGGTCATGCACAACACATTTAAATTCAATGTCTGTGTTAACTGGAAAGGAATGCTCTTTTGCTCCAACCCACCTCTGCACTTCTGAAGCAGGCGCATGAGTGCAGCAAGACATGCCCTAGAGTTTTAAGATTATCCTCTAGAACCTTTGGGTTGCTTGGCAGGCTCCACCAAACTGGGAGATTAGTTCCTTGGATGTGCTGAGCGTTCTCAAGTCCTCTTGTAGCTAGACTGACCTCCTTGTCATGTCACCTGTTGTCCAGGTTTCCCTTCTACTACGAGATCAAGATGGCTTTTGTAGTGTGGCTCCTGTCTCCTTACACGAGGGGGGCAAGCCTGCTGTACCGCAAGTTCATACATCCTACGCTGTCTAGCAAGGAGAAGGTAAATACTGTCTAGCACTGCTTAGTAAATACTGTCTAGCACTGGCATCCACGGAGAAGGTAAATACTGTCTAGCACTGCTTGTACTAGAAGAGGCCAGGCTGTCATGTGGGCAAAGAGGATGCCAAATCTGGCATCCATTGAGCTGCTTGCTCTCTTCTGGATTCAAGAGTGGTCTTCATCTGCTGTCCTGGAAGCTGTTGCTGTTGGCTCTGTGGCAGATTAAAATCCTGTGTGGAAACAGGCACATGTTTAAGCCTGTATCATGTGGGCAGAATGTGGCCTTCTAGGAGCACTGCTCATGAGGATCCAGAAAGGCCAGTGGGTGAGCCTTTCTCCAGTGACCGCTGGCGGCTGTGATACAAACCCTTAAGGGTGGTGTTGGGCACATGTGAACATAGTCAGCCAGTGAGCAAAATGGCTTTCCACTGCTACATTCTACCCCCCCCCTTTTTTTTGCAGGAAATAGATCAGTTCATTGTTCAAGCCAAAGAACGTGGCTACGAGACCCTCGTGAGCTTTGGGAAGAGAAGCTTTAATGTAGCGGCCACAGCTGCTGTCCAAGCTGCTGCAAAGGTAACCCTGTTTCTTCTGGACTCTTTGAAATGAGATGAATGTGAAGTCCTGCCGTATCTGGTGGTGGGGTCTCCTTGCTGTCCACCATCTCCCTGGAAGTAGGGCTTGCTGAACCTCAGGATGGAGAGGTGAGGAGCTGCTTTCAACTTGTTCCTTCTCCCTGCCACACGGACCACTGCGGCTGCAGTGGCTTGGCTTCCTGCCCCCTTTAGTCACTTAAGTTCTTAACAATTACTTGAGAGCCCTTGTTGGCAGCTAGCCAGAATCTGCAGAGCCTGTTGCCTTCCTAGTGCTTGATCTTCTCAGATAATGGCCTTCTTTCATGCCATCCGCAAGGTTTCTGGGACATCCACTACCCCAATGAGTCTTTCAGTACTCCTTCAAATGGATATGTACACTGACTTTGCATCCTGCCCAGAATTTCCTTGCATGCAAAGAGGAGGGGTGATTCTTGTTTATTTCCTGCACTTGCAGCAGCCCCCCCCTGAAATGCTGTGGGGACAAAGAACCCCCAGGAATTGCTTGACCGGGGGGGGGGAATCAGAGGTCACTTTTGGGAGGGATAATCAGCAAAACTCCCTATCTGTGGAAATTTTAAAATTGTTAATTCATCATAGTGAAATGCATTAGTGGTGGATGGCAGCTTCTCCTCCTTCTGGTAAGCTCCACTGTGGATTCTTCCTGCACCCTTTTTGCCTCTGGAAGGCTAGCTAGAAGATGGCACCTTCTCCTCCACGTGGATCTCCATTTCCTCCCTTTCAGAGTCAGGGCGCCCTGGCCGGCCGACTGCGGAGCTTCAGCATGCAGGATCTGACTTCCATTCCGGACACAAGCCCAGTTCACTTTTCAGATCCCCTTTACCCGGAGGAGCAGGAGCGGCGGCGGCCAAGAAGTAAGAGCCTGGCCAATCTGTGTGGTTTTCTCTGCTCCTTAAAGTTCTGAATGTCAGGGGAATGAAGGTGGGAGGGCCTGAATGGCTTGGTATGGAGATGCAAACAGGAAAAGAACCCTTGAAAGAGCAGCTAACAAGATAAACCCCCCTTAAAACAGAGGCCCAGGGATTGTAGTAAGACTCCTTCTGTTGCCCAAGAAGCACAGTTCAGCAATCCTTGCTTTTGATTTTATCTATATCCTGTTTGTCTGCCACAGTGTTCGAGACAGGCTAATATAATACACAAAGTAGAAGAAGGGGACAGGGAGGGGGAGAAGGAAATGCTTCTTTTCTCGCCTTAGATCAGTTGCCAGATGACCAGCTGGAATGGGAGGGGAGGAGCCCCTGTGGGCACCTGGTCCCAGGCAAGCCGAGGGTGGGGCCTTGTTGCCCCTGCTGATGCAGCCTGGAGAGCTTCCCTGGGTGACCTTGGCTGAGCACAACATGTGCTATGCTGGCAAACTGGTTTCCCAAACACAGACCTGGGGGAGTGTGTGTGTGTGTGTGCACTTAACCCTTTCTGTGCTTGCCAGTTCTCCCCTGCAAGTAACCCTGTTGGTTTAACATGGCTGGCCTTGCCTTGGGGACGAGGGAGAGAAACAGTGATGCATTTGAGTAGGAGGAACATGCGGGGGAGAATCAGCAAGCATAAGGAACGGTTTAAATCTGCTTGTCCTCTGAAAGTGTGGCCCCCCACCTTCCCTGGGGAAACGTAGGGTTGGGAGCCCCATGTTTGATTTGCAGTCTAAAGTTCTGTCCTCGATGTGAGACTAAAAGGCTCCTTGGTCCTGAGCTCCTTGGAGGGTGGATATAAATTGTGCCGGGTTTGAAATGATGCTGGCAAGACCCAGTGAGAGCTGCTTTCCTTATGGGTACCTTATGGGTACCTACTGGGGATTTCCCAAAGGACAAACCTGGATGTTTTGCAAAGGCAAATTATGGCTCTTGTACATTGATGGCCCTTCAGTGCCTAGTATGAATGGAATTATTCTAGTCAGGGCCTTGGGGAATTAATCTCCGTATTTGATCTACATAGCACAGAGGACTGCTACCCGACAGCTGGAGTATGAGAGCAACGAGGAAGACTGCTGGTCCGATTCTCAGCTCTCCCCGGGTTCCAAAGCCCGCAACAGGGACCCATTGATTTCCAAGCCACTGTCTAGGACTCAGAGCCTTCGGGTGGTGAAGAGGAAGCCTTCAGCCAAGGAGGTAAAGTATCCATTGGTTGTACAAGGCTCTTGCTGTGTATGCACAATGCAGGTGGAGGCCCATCATCTGACGTGGCATCCCTTGGTACTGATGGTGGTGGTGGGGAGCGTCACCATCTATCTGGCTGACTTGGAACTTTGACTCTCTGTTTGAGACTCAGGTGTTTAAGTGACAGCCCCCTTATCTCCCTCCCCCCCTTCTATTGCAGGGTTCCACTCGACTGGTGCGAAGCCGCCCCAAAAGGAAGGTGGTGGATCAGGACATCTAGGCCACTTCCATGTCAGAGAAGTCGCTTGGGCAAACAAATTGGCACATGGAATGGGGATGGTGGTTCTAATGGTGCTTCACAGCTTGTATTGCTGACCCTGTTCAGGGAGCTGTGAGTAGTTTTTTCCTGCCTTAGTTGGGCACAGTCAAAGTGGCCTCAAATGAGCCACTTCTCAGGGCCAGTGGTTGTGCTTGCGGGGCGGGGGGGGGGGGGTCCAACAGTGGAGGAGGAAAGTGGTTTGCTGGCTGGAAACCCTTGTTGGCAGCTGAGCCGGTAGCAACCTCTGGTGCCTCCCTTCCCTTGGCAGGCTTAGCTCTTGTGCCTGCCCCCCCTCCCCCCAATTATGCCTTGACTCAGAACAGGGGTGACGTTTTTCATTCACTGGCTCTTGAACTGCATCTGAGTGTCCTGCTCAATTTGGCTGCCTATATTAGGAAGTCTCCCCCCTGCCATCGTGTGCCTTCACCAACACAAGTACATGGCACTCTTGAAGTGGCAGGAGAGCAAGTGCAGCTTGGCACTGTGCATCAACGTGCAGAAACTGACATCTTTTTTTTTTTTTTAAAAGACATGTGCAATGATTCCCAGCATTTTGCTGAATGTTGAGCAGATGTTCTTGTAGCTTGCTTACCAGCATCTGAGTTCGTTGCATTCCCTCTCTGCTAAGGGTTGCAAGAAAAAGAAGCCAGAACCTTGCACCTAAATATTCTCCCCCCACCCCTTTTGTGAGTCTCTGTCTCCAAAGAGCCAGACTTGGTTAACTACTGTGACTTGAGTGCCTTTGTATTTTGAACGTTTTGAATGTATATTAATTAAACATGTGTTCTTAAATCTAAGCTAGGCTTCATTCTGTTTGTTTCAGAGGTTGTGTGGGTTAAATACTGAGGCTGGCTAAAGAGAAACTATGTAAAAAAGGGGGGGGGCAGGCACATTCTCCCTCCCTTCTGCATTCCAGCCCACAGATTGACCTTTAAGCTGGTCAGCACTGATGAAGCTGGTCAGGCTAAAAACTTGCTGCTCTTCTTCCTACCTGACTGCTGTGCTGCGTAACTTGTGTTTGTGTTCCTGGCTCATGTGCCTGAACATAGACAGAGAATGAGCTGGTGCTACTGTGCTATCCAACTTCCACGCCAATCTCCACTACCTACCTATGCCAGTGAGGAGGCTCTGTGTTTGTGTGTGTGGTGAGTGGGAGAAGCTCAATGTGTGTCTGTGTTGAAAGAACAGCTTCAAAAGGGGTCTGTACTGCTAGCCAGTCACAGCTCAGTTTGCTATTTGGATTAGGATCAGTTCTGTGCATAACCAGACTTTTTTTTTTTTTGTTAGAACGTACAAATTGGGCCCAGAGCAAGGCCAGAAGCTAAACTGCATTGTTCCCTCAGCAGGAGTGCAGGCTTTCCTTTCCTCCTAGAGCTGGTGGTGGATCATGTCATGGAGGATTCTGTCTTCCTCTCTCCATCCTCCTTTAACTGAGCTGCGTGCGTGGGATAACAGTGGCTTTGCCAAGTACCTCAACAGTGAACAGCAAGTGCTGGAACTTAGATTGGACCCCACCCCCAAGTAGTGTCTCTTCCTGATGCAAACTGTATAAGCCAACTCCCAGCATAATGCCAACCAGCCTGCCATCTCCAAACATGTTCCAAAGTATTTTATTTATGTATTTATTTATTAAAACATATCCTGCCTTTCTTCATAGTTCAAGGTGGCTTACAATAATAGTTAAAACATTTTAGTTGAAACCAAAACTAGCAAACCCCTGCATCCAAGCAGGAAGTGAACAGGGCATGCATAACTTTTGTCAGATCTTTTCTGTTCAGGGCAACTGCTTAAACATAGTCCTGAACATATTGGAAGAGTGTCTGGATCCATGAGGACACCCAACCTGTGAACTTCCTAGGAGTGTGACCTCATTCCAAGCATGCTAGTCTCCTGGATCAGTTACATTCTCTGTGTCTTTTCTTCTACTGGGCCTGGGCTTAGTCCCAGGAGAGAGGCACCCCACGTCTTGCTTCTACCTGCTGCCAGTCAGAGGGAAAATAGGAAGTAGGTCATGGGGCTTGAATCTAGCTCGGTGAAGAACTACCTCCCAAATGACAAAAGTGGTTTTTACTCCTGTAGGTGCTGCCTTCTAAGTCTTTCAGCTTAAAAAGCTGGATAACAATAAACTAAGCCTCAATTTATTTACCCTCCTTTGTGTCAGTCCCTGATTTAATAGTACCAATGCCACTGACTTCAGAATCTCCAGTAAACGTCTCCAAGTAGTTCCACAGATGTAAAATTACAAAAACAGCAAGCTGGATCTGTTCAGATGTTACACCTCACTGAGGGGGAAAGGCATTATGTGTAGAAAATGTTGATATTTTATTTAAGAACACACGAGCCATGAACTAAAAATACTTTCAGAACCAAAATCACTTTAGTACTGAAGTCTGCTAACTGCCATCTCCTTTCCCAGAATGCCACATGGTTCAATCTTAAAGGGGCAGTGGCGTATAAACAAACATAAAACTTACATCAACTATTACTCCCTGTGCCAAAGTTATAGCAGAAAGGGTGAAAAACCATTTGAAAAAGGTAATATCTGAAGATCAAGCGGGTTTCTTACCCAAAAGACAAATAAGAGACAATTTAAGAATAGTAATGGATGCAATAGAATATTATGAAAAACATCCAGAAAAAGAAGTGGCCTTTTTGTTTGTGGATGCGGAAAAAGCATTTGACAACTTAAATTGGGACTTTATGTTTCAAATGATGAATAAAATCGAAGTTGGGCAACATTTTAGCAACATTATTGAAGCGTTCTATTCAGAACAAAAAGCAAAACTGAATGTAAACAAAGAATTAACAGATCACTTTCAAGTACAAAAAGGGACCAGACAAGGCTGCCCACTTTCACCATTGCTATTCATCTGAGTTTTGGAAGTATTACTGAAAAAAATTCAGGAAGATGGAGAAATAAAAGGATTGAACCATAAAGGCTATAAATACAAATACAGAGCATTCACGGACGATGTGATGTTCATAGTGGAAAATCTGACTGAAGAGTTACCGTTGTTATTCCAAAAAATAAATGACTTTGGCGAAAAGGCAGGGTTTTATGTGAATAAAAATAAAACCAAATTATTATGTAAAAACATGATTAAAAAGAGACAATTGGAACTGCAAGAGCTGGTACAATGTGAGGTTGTGAAAAAGACAAAATATTTGGGAATTGAGTTAACTGCGAAAAATATGGATCTTTACAAGAATAATTATGAGAAGCTGTGGAATAAGTTAACTCAAGATTTCAAGAAATGGGATAAATTGAATTTATCCCTGACGGGCAGGATTTCTGTAGTGAAAATGAATGTTCTACCACGATTGATGTTTTTATTTCAAACTAACCCAATATTGAACAAGACAGACCTGCTGAATAAATGGCAACAAGAACTCTCAAAATTTGTTTGGGCAGGCAGAAAGCCGAGGATCAAAATGAAAATTTTATGTGATGCCAAAGAAAGAGGAGGTATGCAGCTACCAAATCTAAGACTATACTATGAAGCAGTTTGTCTAACATGGCTGGAGCAATGGGTGAGTTTGGAGAATAAAAGACTGCTAACTTTAGAGGGTCATGACTGCAGGTTTGGTTGGCATGCTTATCTATGGTATGGAAAATCAAAGATGGACAGTTTCTTTGTGCATCACTTGGTGAGAAAGGCATTATTTGTGATTTGGACGAGATTTAAAAGATACTTTTGTGAGGAAAGACCACTTTGGATTGTACCAGCAGAAGTACTGACGCCGTACTCAAGACAGCAAGGCATAGATTGGTTGCCGTACAGAGACTTAATTAAAAAGGAGGGAACAGAATGGGTAATGAAAAAGCAGAATGAACTTCAATATAGATACGTTTGGTTGAAATATATGCAGATTAATGATATCTTTAAAGAAGATAAGAAAAATTATGGTTTCAGAGAGGAAAAAAATGAATTGGAAACTATTTGGGAGGTTGGAGGGGAGAAAATGGTTTCTAAGATGTATAAAAATTTATTGAAATGGTATACAGAAGATGAAACAGTAAAAGAACAAATGATAAAATGGGCAATTAACATGAATAAGGAAGTGACAATAGATTCGTGGGAATATTTGTGGAAAAACTCTATTAAGATATCGATGTGTACCAATGTAAGAGAGAATTGTTATAAAATGATGTATAGATGGTACATGACGCCTAAGAAAATAGCAAATATGAACCAGAATATGTCTAGTAAATGTTGGAAATGTAAGAAGCACGAAGGCTCATTTTACCATATGTGGTGGACATGTGATAAAGCTGTGGATTTTTGGACAAAAGTCCACGGAGAAATGCAAAAAATACTGAAGTTTTCCTTTAAAAAAGCACCTGAGATTCTGCTTTTAGGACTTAAAATAGAAGAACTAAATGTGAAGAAAAAGACTCTATTCTGGTATTTAATAACAACGGCGAGAATGGTTTACGCACAATGTTGGAAACAAGAGAAAATACCAGAAATAGAGGATTGGATACAAAAGGTTCTGTTCATGGCAGAAATGGACAAAATAACAAAAAAACTAAACAACAAGGAAGACCAAGAATTTTTTGAGGAATGGGTTGACTTCAAGATTTATTTAGAAAAAAACTGGGATGTAAAACGAAATTTACTTCGTTTAGATCAAGATTGTTATCTTAGAATGTACAGGATTTTTGGGACACAGGAGAAATGCATTGCGGGAAGCCACTGGAGAGGAGGGAGGGGGAAGGGAAACTGATTATAAGAAATTGTATTTTGTGAAATGTATTAAGAAAATAAAAGTTTCTTGACCAAAAAAAAAAAAAACTATTACTCCCTGTCACACCAGCACCCAGCAGCAGTCCCTCAATGCCATTAAGGTAAAGGTTCCCTTGCTCGAAAGCCAGTCGAATCCAACTCTAGGGTTGCGGTTCTCATCTCCGTTTCAAAGTTGAAGAGCCAGCGCTGTCCGAAGACGTTTCCGTGCTTATGTGGGTGGCGTGACTAAACACCAAGGCGCACGGAACGCTGTTACCTTCCCACCGAAGTGGTACCTATTTATCTACTTGCAATTTCTTGCTTTCGAACTGCTAGGTTGGCAGGAGCTGGAACTAGAGACAGGAGCTCACTCCGTCTTGTGGCACCCGGGTCTCGAACTACTGACCTTCCACAGCCTGCAGTTCAGCGTCTTAACCACTTGAGCCACCGCAGCTCCAATGCCATTAATTGTACCTATATCAGAACAGCGGTTTCCAGGTTCATCCTAATATTGTAATTCAGAATGGGATTGTGGTAGGTGCTGAGAGCACCAGGACTGTGCTCCTGTTCTGTGTCCTGGTGCAGATTGTCCAGGAGGATAAAACAAGTATTTTCCATTTCAAAGCCATATTGAAAAAGATCTGTCAGTATTTGGAAGATTCCTTAGCAGTAGCCTACCACCACATAGTTGAGTACCTTTCCCTAAGCAGGCAGGGGAGCTAAGGGACGATTTCTTTCAGAGTGGTCTTGCAAGGGGTTAGGGTCCACTTAATGCCTCAAAAAGAGGCACCCACTTCCTGGGCATCTTGTGGCAGATTTTAACAGGAAGAGCGATGTTTAAGTGCACCTCACCACCTCAGGGATCTTGTCCATGTCCTACTGGATGCACAGGACAAAGGGGGACCTTAGGCTAGAGGATACATTAAGTGAATTAGAAGTGGCATTCTAGTAATAGCAAGTATCACTGACTTGATCTGAACACTGCTCAGCATGTGTTGATTGTGGTTAGCGTCTCGACTCCTGTCAAAGGGGCCCAACTACGGGAAAAAGCTCTGTAGGCCAGTATTTGAGTTTCTCTGTCACCTCGGTGCAGATTGCTACATTGGGTCTGGCTGGAATTTAAGCGGAGCTTCTGCTGTTGCTGGCACTCATACAACGTGAATTGAATGGTACTCTAGCAGTAATTATCTCAGTTCCCCCAGTTCACTTACCTAAGCCATAGGGTGAGCAGATCTTTGACAGGACGACAATCGGTTATGCCAAAAGAAACTCCCCCAGTGCCGTCGCAAGAACAACTGGGTGGGAAGCGAGCACCTCCTCTGAACGTCAGGAGAGCCCCGCAAAACCAGCCACACCAATATTCCCCGTCCCCTCCATGAGCTGGAGAGAAAACTTTCAATGGATATACAGAACTATACTGTTTCTATTATATTTTTTATCTGTGAGCCGCCTGGCACTGGTCCCTAGAGGGGCACCATATACGATCTCTAAATAAATATGGAAGTTCCAGGGAGATCCTATCCGCTACTTTTCCCCGCCTGGGCGGCTTCAGCCAAACTCATCCTAAAGCGCTCGGGCCCGTCTTCTGCCGGCCCTCCGCCTCCAGAACCCCAGGAATGGAGTCAAAAATCAGCCACGCGGCTTCAACAGCCACCGACTTCCCCACTCCGAGGGCGAGGGTGGAATAACTCCACTTCCGCTAACGTCACCGTCGCCAAAGCTTCTCCCTTCCCACGCGCCTTAACCCCCCGCCCCTTTTCCGTTGCGGGCATGGGGAGGGCGGATCGCCTCTGGATTGTGTTTTGCTGCGCCACACCGGGCGACAGCGCCCCTGAGCATGTGCAGAGGGCGTCGTCGATATGGCCGAAGAAGAGCTTGACTTGCTGCTGAGCGGTAGGGGCTGGCCTATCCCGGAGGAGTACGATGCCGGGCCGCCGCCGCCTCTCCAGCCCGTCCGCCTGCGGAGGAACACCTGCTACGTAGTGATGGCGGTGCTGCTGAACGAGAAGGTCAGCCGGGAGGAGGGCGCGTCGGGCCGGGCGTTTACCCCGTCCTCTGCTGGGCGGACCGGACGGCTGTCTCCCCTCCCCCCTAGGATTGCCAGCCTCCAGGTGGTGCCTGGAGATCTCCCGCTTTGACAACTGATCTCCAGCTGACGGAGATCAGTTCTCCTGGAGAAAGGGTTGAAGGGTGGACTCTGTGGCATTGCACCGTCTTGAGGCCCCTCCACTCCCCAAACCCCGGCCACTCCCGGATCC
The DNA here is from genome assembly GCF_001447785.1 of Gekko japonicus. Classification (NCBI taxonomy): domain Eukaryota; kingdom Metazoa; phylum Chordata; class Lepidosauria; order Squamata; family Gekkonidae; genus Gekko; species Gekko japonicus. The sequence goes on along the minus strand of NW_015173680.1, from coordinate 778,763 downwards.
ACCCCCAAAGTCTCCAGCTATTTTCCAATCCAGAGCTGGCAACTCTACACACACACACACCCGCCCGAGCATGACTCTGCCGTTTCTCCTGCAGAAGGAAGTGCTGGTGATGCAGGAGGCGAAGCTGGAGTGCCACGGGACATGGTACCTGCCTGCAGGGCGGATGGAGCCCGGGGAGACCATTGTGGAGGCCATGCAGCGGGAGGTGAAGGAGGAGACGGGCTTGCAGTGTCAGCCGCTCACCCTGCTGGCCGTCGAGGAGCGGGGCACCTCCTGGCTGCGCTTCATCTTCCTGGCAAGACCGACTGGTGCGTTCTTGGGGGCCGGCCCAGTGGGGAGGGAGAGGCGGGTTGGAGAGGAGCCTCGCTGAACTCCCCTTCGAGGGAGAGCAAAGGCTGGGCTAAGCAGCCGGTAGAGGAAGAGCCGTTTGTTTTTCTCCTTGGCGTTGGTGCTCCAGAGAGCTTTTCAGGCGCAGCTTGTGAGGTGAATGGTGCCTGTGCTGTGGGGAGAACACTTAGGTGGGTCAGCTATCCTCCTCCAAGTCTACATGTGATTTTTCTTCTGCTCTGAATTTCACTATCCAGAAGAGGAACCCTAGAGTTGAAGGTCACCTTTGCTGATTGGGAATCTGTGTTCCCCAGTGGCTAGTTAATGTTTACTTCTTTTTGCTCACTGGAGTAAGATCCCAGTTACTACTTAATACCTCCTTGGAAAGGCTTTGCCTGCGTCTCCTCTCCCCCAGCTTCAGTCATTCCCCTACTTCTGTATAGCAGAAAGTCCGGACACCAAAAGTACCCTTGTTCTACCTCTGCTTCTCTATTTCATTGTTTGTTGCAAAATAAGTTAGCACCAGAGGGTGACACAGATGCCTTTGCCACAGCTGCCCTGACACCACATGTTGTTTCTCTAGGTGGCACCCTGAAAACCCTGCAGGATGCAGATGAAGAGTCGCTGCAGGCTCGGTGGTGGGACCGGAAGTCTCCTACTCTGCCACTACGAGCCCGGGATATTGTGCCTTTTATGGATCTTGCTCTGCAGTATCAAGCCAACCCATGCCACCCACCTACGCTGCCGGCGGAATTGCCCTGTGCTGTGATCTGCCAGCGGCTCCTGGCCCTGTTTACTGACAGCAGTAGTGCTCTGTGGGTGCTCCTGGGCGCGGCGAGGTCTCCACACTTGCCTGTGGTTGTGAATGGTATGTCTCCACCAGCACTGGGCGGTGGACTTCTGGTGGCCATTTATCAGCTGCTCCACCCTGGCGTGATGGTAGAGATCCGCGGCTTGCTTGGGCTACAGCACCTAGGCAAGGAGCCAGGCCAAAGCGATGGCATCTGCTTCAATGTAGTAGTGACAATTGGGGGCACTGGCCAGTGCTCAAAGGAGAAACCGCCAGAATTGAAGAGCAAGGCCTTCCGCTGGTGGAAGGTTGAGGATGAGGACCTAAAGAGCAGAGTCCTTCAGAGGCTCAGCACATCATCCTTTATCCCACTTCACAGCTAGGCCCCCTACTCACTGGTGCCAGGGATGCTGTTTGGCTAAGTGGGGCCTGGGAAGAGGCATATCCCAGCCAAACTGTTAGGTCCTTCAAAGCTGCAGTCCACCTTGGAAGAACTAGATTCCGGCCAGGAAAACCCTTGGCTATGCCAAGATGCGCCTTGATGTTGGGCAAGTGCTTCGGGGAGATGTAGAATGGAAACATGAGACTAGCCAAAAGTACCATTGAGGGTAACTGAGCATTTCTGTGTTTGCATGAAAATGCATAATGTTTGTCTAAATGTCAGGAATTCACCAGTGTTGATTTTATCCCTTGAGGAATACTGGGCTCTGCGCACAGCTGAATCCCTGTCTCCTGCAATAGAGGCTAAAATCTGCCAGTTTCCAACATCTGAGAAACACATCCTTTTCCTGGGAGGTCCACAGCAAGGCTCATGCAATATTAAAGTTACTTCTGCATCCTTGGCACTGTTGGCAAAAGTGTGGCCCTAAGTGACCAAAAGCAGCCTGAAGCTCAAAGCTGTGTTTCTTTCTTTTTGCTGGGACCTCTTAGCCTGGATTCTCAGGTGTACCTGGCAGAATTCAACATGGCAATGCTTAGTATGTCTTTGTACAAAACAAATAAAAGCCCAGTCTCCTCCATGCGGATAGCATTTTTGATTAATGTAGGCTGGGGTGGGGAGGCTGGAAGGTACATAATTTGGGATCCGCACTGTATTTCATAATGAGAGAAGGCAGGCTGTGTCCAAAGCCCCTTACTGTACACCAAGTATCTCACATGGTTGCTGTATATTAGACTTACCACTTCAAATGACCTGAGGACTCAGTTTCTGCATGATTTCCCCCCACAGCTTGCTGTTTATTTGAGGCACTGATAATCATTTATTGCACTTGGAGAATATTTTATCAGAGTAAAAGTCCTATTAATAGGTTGGTCTGATTTCTCCACCTCCAATTTCTGTCCACGCCACTCAGTTCAGAAAGTTTAGTGCTCATGTTTGCATGCTTTGTAATAGAACAGAAGATACAAAAGATGGAGATGTTCTTCGTGGGGAGGCCGGACTAGAAAGGGTGGCAAGAAAGAGAAGACTGCCAGCTACTGGCAAAGGCCGTTAAATAAAACAAGGCAGATCCCAAAAGCAGCACCCAGTAAATCTGTACCTTCAACAGAAAGAAGTAAAATGCAAAAACAGGCCAGGAGTCATTAAAGTCCTCTAGCGCTGGTGTCAAGGAGAGCAGCCTGTGGCCATGGCAGGACAGGCTACGCTGGGAGGGAGGAGAGGTAGTCACATCTTGTTTGAACGCCACTCTTGGGACCAACTAACAGTTGGGGCTGCTCTTGCTGCAGGAGAGATGGAGAACTTGATTGCAGAGAGGCTGGGATGTAATGCTCAACACCAGGCAAGGGCAGAGCTGAGGCCCTTTGATCAAGTAGTCTGGTTTGATGTCAGTGCCAGCTCTCACCCCTTTGGGTCCTTTTGATCCTGAGCCAGCCCTTTTCACCAAGGGCAGGGTGCAACTCAACAGGATCCTGCAGGATGTCAGTTTCCACTTTTCCCTGGGGGAGTGACTGCCACTGCTGGCAGCAGCTCTGCAAGTGACTGCTGTGCTCCCAAGTTTACAGAGCCTGTAGCTCCCAGAAACGCCTCAGCCAGCTCTTGGCTGTAAGCAGAAACAGCAGAAAGCCCTTGAGAGGCCCGGAGTACAAGGAAGGTGGTGGTTTGTAGCAGCCAGGGCTACTTTGCCCTTCCAGGCCGTGGCTGAAGCTGCACCTGTGTCCTAGCATGGGTGTTCATGTATATCAGAGGGTGCCCTTTGGCGCAGACTTCACAAAGGCAATGGCAGCCAACTCCTTGCAGAATTCCTCGAGCACGATCACCCCCTCCAGCAGCATTCGGTGGCTGATTCTGCATGCAAGGAAAGAATTTTTACCCTCTGTGTCAACCAAAGTTCCCTCTAAGCTGTGGAGTCTTGTGAGCAAAAATTCTACTTCATGCGCTACTGGCATTAAAGTTGTGAGCGAGCACTTTGGCTACTGCATTAAATTAGTTTGGTCTGGAGCCATCCTTCCTGAGCGAAGACCAAAATGTCTGAGCCGGAGGCTAAATAGCTGTGAGCTAGCTCACACTAACTCAGCTTAGAGGGAACACTGGTGTCAACTGTCTTGGAGTTATGACACTACTTAGCACTTAGAAAGCACTTCATATGCACATTTTTAGCTCTCTTTACAAACCCCCCAACATGGTAGGTAAGAATTTCCATCCTTCTATGATCGATGGTTACAGTGACAAGGCTACAACCACATTAGCCTGGGCACTTCCTGGTTCACAGTTTACTCTTTTCCCCACAGATGCTCACCCTGTAATCCAAAGGAGGGGGCAGCTTTGTCCTGCCCATCTCCAGCAGAGCTAAGTGTCGTTGTTAAAATAGGATGAGGGGGAGGAGATGAAGATTCAGATCCTCACCCAATCATAAAGCAACCCACTTCACCAGACTGTGACGATCAAAAAGGGGGGAAGAGGAAAAAACAAGAGAACTGTTCTGAGCTTGTCTGAGGAAGGGCAGCATGTAAATACATACAGGAATCAGGAAACCAGTACTGCTTAATGTGGCACCTGCTGTCAGATTAAGAGGAATCCTGGTCTAGAAAGAATATTAAGTTGCCACTCCCTTTTTAACTTCCAAAGTCTGCATGACACAGAGAGGTACAAGGCTGGCACTGAAGTAGGCTGAGGATGTCTAGCCAAGCTGATTAAGGGAAGGAAAGCCAGCCACAATGCTGAGCCACACGAGGGAGAGGCCCCACAGGACACCAGCTCTGCAGTGGGCTTGGTACCTTTCTGCCCATGTAACACAGCCAGAGGAAGGCCACAGTCTGCAATGAAGTGCTGGGTATGCAGGGGCAAAAAGGAAGTGAAACAATGAGGAACAGGTAGCAGGTCTGGGATGGTCTGGATATTAGTCCTATCCCAGATAAAGCTGCATCTTGTCTCCAAACCCCTCCCTCCACCCAGCATCAGACTAGCACAACACTTACTGCTGTTCTTCAGGGACCAGGCCCATTAAACGTTTCCGAACCAGCAGCAAGTTGGCTGGGAAGTCTGGTACCCTTTGGATTCTCTGCATCAGGTCTCCAATCACCTAGAAGGAAGGACGGGAGGGAAAGAAGCACTGAGCTGGAAGCAACTGGAGGAGTGAAAAGAGAGGCAAGCCCCCACTTGCAGGATACAGGCACCTGCTTCAGGGCCCTCACAAGGGTCCTGGTGAGATGCAGCATTCCCAGCCCCCTCCGCATGCAGTGTAATTTTCTCCTGTCCCTTCTACGGCAGGACTTTACCCGGATCAGCACTGAGAAGAGGGTCCTACAGCCTGGAGCCAGGGGCAGGTAGGGGTCCAGGAGGTACTCGTGCAGGTGAGGGTGTGGAAAGAGGGCCAAGCGGGACAGTACCGATGTTACTTGCAGGTTCACTCCATAGGGCTACAAAGGAAGAACAACACCAGAGGCAGGAGAGAGCAGAGTTGTGTGGTTCCATTCATAACCTGCTGTTAGGAACAACTGCACCTAGTGGGTGTGGCAAGGGAACAAGAGAAAACCCCCATGCTTGGCCCTGACCTACCACCCACTCTGCAACCATAAAGTATTTAGCTACAGTATTCATATGCAAATACACTCAATTTCATTGTTCCATAGCCAGGCACATTTGCAGGACTCCTACATAGGGTGGGAAGAATGGGAACCGGGCTTCATGAGGGGCCTGCCCACCTCCCCTTCTTTGAAGCTGGTTCCCCAAAAGGGAGAAGTACATGTCGCTTTTTCCTTCCTGCCACCTCTGAGCCAAGTACAGGACAGCAACACTCAGGCAACGTGGGCTGAGTTCCACACCGTTTTCTCCCCTACCTGATCCAGGATCTGTGCCAGTCGGTCAAACAACACCTTCAGGAAATGGCCCTCATAAAAGTGGCATCCTGCAGTACAGCTTTCCAGAGGCCGAGAAGCCTGGGGCCAGTTCCAGTCAGACGTGTTAGTGCAACATTCCCAAAACTAATGGAAGAGAAAGGAATCTTATCATTCTGACGGTCTGAGCAGACAGAAGGGGCACACAATTTGGAAATGGCTCCCTCCCTGGTCAAAAGAGTCTAAAGAGCTATGTGAGGCTCTGTGGAGACCCACAAAGGAAAATAAGCATGTGCTCTAGCAAAGGAGTGGGTAATAACAATGGGTCATGGGAGGGATAGTCATGGAAGTAGCTACTCACTATTCCACTAGCGTCATGGACGTAAGTGTCATATCCACCCTCCTCCAGGTAGGCAGAGGTCTTTGCTTCACTAGGAACCAGGCAAAGGAAGCTGAAAGGGAAAGCAGCAAATCAGTTCCTCAGACTCAAGATTCTGGAACGAGCCTGCAGAACACACAAGGGCTGCTTCCACATTAGCCATTTTCTCCAGAATGGAAATCATTAATTCATTCCCTTATGGAGAATTCAAATAACCAAATACCACCGTTCCCCTTCCCCCCATTTAAAGACAAGCTTGTGTGTCTCCGAGTGTAGCCCCAACAACTGGTAAAGCAGCACTGAGGCAGGAGTGGCAGCGCATGGCAGCTGGTGGCGTAGATGGGATGACCCATATTTCTGCATTGCTTGCCTTTCCACTTCCTGATTGTCTTGTGAGTGACTGACACACCCCGCTAACATAATTCCTTCCTTGTTAACGGTTCAGTTTTGCACAAGCAAATTAATAAAAGTAGGTTTTTTATTAGTTGCCTTTTTACAGTCTTCAGTCAGATAAGTCTCCCCACTGGCTGTGTTTTAAAGTAGCTCCTGCTTCTTCCAACTCCTACCTCTTTGGCCATTTTTTTTCTTTGCAGCCCTAACAATATCACTATTGACTTGTCATACAACATGGCTATTTAGTGTTCTCAGAAACAGGATTGCAAACCAATAAGAAACCCACGCCTGGCCATTAAAAATAAATAAGTGCAATAGTGAACTGGTAATAAAACATGTATTAAAACATGACTGAGTCAATGATGGGGTTGCCGTGGCTGCAAAGCAGCAATGACTAATTAAATGGCCTCTAGCTGAAAAGCAAAGGTTGTTTGAAAGCACAGACTGGGAGGCCCTTTGCTTCTGCAATCGAACACAGTTTCTGAAGAGTAAGTACCAGTTGACAAAGAAAGAATCAAATGGGATTTATTTCTGAAAAAACATATTTAGGATTGTGGAAGCCAAATCCAGCTGAGTTATGTTCTTATGATCTTGGCAGCAGGGATGGGTACTGCAGATTATTATGCAGAATGCAGACTTATATTAAGTGGTATGAGGAACCAGTTTTAAAATTCAAATTTCAGCAGACAACAGTGCCCTACTAGTGCTAAAGGGCCCTTATGTGGAGAAGATCCAAGTCACGTTCAGTGCTAAATGCAGAGTGGCTCTGCCCAGCTAGGAAACCAACCAGCTGTCTAGCTACTTGGGGTAGGCACAAGTCGTGCCCCCCCATCTTCAGAAATGACACCCGCAGGATATAGAGGAAACCTAATGTCAAAGGATAGCTATCCAATATCAAAGGATAGCTCTTAAGAGTCATATGTGAATTTGCACTGAGTGTGTGCAAAAATGACAAGTGCTCCGCTAATACTGAGGATGAATCAAATGCACCCCCCCAATACAAAATGCCAAAAAAGCACCCACCCAGCCCGGAATGAATGTGCCGTGAGAGCTTTGCCTTCTTTTCTATACTCATCCCCTTGCCATCTTGGCATTCTACCTCCTTTGTTCTGTTGCTTCAGACCAACACAGCTACCCACGTGAATCCACCTGCTTGTTTGTATGTCATTGAGTGCTTTGGGCACTAACCCCATGTTCCTGCCAAATCTGCGCAGAAAGCTCCACATCAAGCCACCCCATCCCTCATTGTCAGAGCTGCCAGCTCTGAAAGGACACCTGAGCTGGGCACCGAGTGTGGCTGAGGAGACCTTTCCCCTTGCACCTTCCCTTCTCAAATACCTGCTGACAACCTCCTTCACATCAATCTTCTCCTCAGGCTGGACAGGCTGCTTTGGAACAGGAACAGCTGGCTTTCTAGAAGCTTGGAAGCCTACAGTTGAGAATCCATCCACGAAATAGGGATCCTCTTCCAGTTCTCCACTGGGATAGGGAACAAGCATCAAAATGGCAGCCACAGCTCTGCCCACCCCTCTCCCCCCCACTTCCCCTTTCCAAACAAACTTACAGCCCATCCTCATAGGTCTCCTGCTCACGGCTGCAGTATTCTTCCTGCCCAGATGGGCTTCTCAGGATGTAACTGCGTTCCTCCAGGTTGTGCAACACCAGATTCTGCAGGATGCGTGGGTTGGGAAGCCGAAGCAGCTCCTCAAAGAACCTTAAGGTGACTATGCTGATCTAGAGAAAGAAAGGAAAGTGACAGATGCTCCAAACTGATCCTGCTTGGGACTCCAAACTGAGCAGCGTCACCTCCCCACCAAACGGGGGAGGGAGAGCTGGGCCCACTGCAGGAGCAGAAGACAGTTGCAGGTTATGAAAAGGGAGCTCCTTCCAAGAACCTTCCTTCCAAGCAGGGAAACGCTTCCAGTGAGCACCTCGAAACAATCCCTTTGAGGCCCACACAGCTCTAGCCTGTCTGCAGCAAGTAATAAAGCTGCGGCAGGGCTGGGAGGATGAGACCCCCTCCCACACTCAGCTTGCTGGCTTCCAGCTCATCCTGTGGTTTGATTTGGGCTCATAAGAACATAAGAAAAGCCCTGCTGGATCAGACCAATGGTCCATCTAGTCCAGCATCCTGTCTCACACAGGGATACTGGGGCTTGGCAAATTCAGTCCCAGAGATGGGTTTCTTCTCTAGCCCTGTAAATTCTCAACTGTCTTATCTAGAGATGCTGCTGACCAAGGTCTGCAATCTTTCTGGTGGTTAAAGAATAGCTGGCTCCAGCAAAGCAGTGGATGAAACTGCAAACTGCGGCAGCCGAGGAGTGGAAGCACCAGAGGACTGCTGGAGAAACAGCTGATCCAGAGCTGAATCTGAGCCAGGGAGGCTCCGTTCCAGTGAATGCTCTGAATACCAGGGAGCAGCCTTGCATTCCATGGAGCAATTAGAAGAGCTGAGAGCCTCAGGGCATGTGTAAGCGTCCTTTCCTCATCACCTAGTCAACAGAACTGCAGCTTGAGAGACAAGAGCTTCCAGGGCAATAAGTGTAACCTCTGGGCAGTCATGAGTTCAGCTCCTTCCTTCTTGGGAATTAAACAGTAGTCTGACCGCTGGCTTAAGACCCAAAGCAGGATAAGTCCGTATGTGTATGTTTGTCCAAAAGATTCCTGCTCACCTCATCAGACAGATGGTTGCAGCGCTCAATCAGCTGGGAGCACAGAGGCGGGTGCTGGTGGTGTTCAGGGTCCTCAAGTACTTCAGGCTCCCTTCCAGTCCCCAGCAGGAATTTCCCCAGTTCCTGGAGGAGGGCAGGAGCATGGATCTGTCTCACCAGGCCCGTCAGAATGGCTGTCGAGATGAGAATGCCATGTTCCGACCTGCCAGGAAAGCCCAAGCTGAATGAGCAGAGCAGTTCTTGGCTGCGAATTCGGAAGGCCCCTGGGCTCTCCCAGCAAAGCAACTGCTCAGAGCTTTGCCTCCCCTTTATCAAGTGAGCCCAGACTCACATCTGCAGGAGGTGAGGCTGAAGACGTCCCACGAAGAGCCTCTGAGCCACTGCTTCGGCTACAGGACGTGCAACGGTCTGGAGGGGTGCAAAACTATAATGTCAGAACTCTGCCATTCTCTCCCCCTCGCCAGTTTCATGGGCCTCCAGAAACTAGAGTCAGCCAGCAGGCCAAGGCCACACAAGTACATGCAGGTGCAGTGGGATGGCTGTCAGTTTCTTACCGGAGAGGCCCCTTTTACAAGGCAATCACAGAAATCAAGCCAGGCAAGGAAAGCCTCCAGTTCTGGTTGTCCTGGAAAGGAGTTCTCCTCACTCTGCAACCTGAAAGAAGATCCAAAAGTTCACCAACTGCTATCAAGATAGAGGCACTGTATTGTCGGGGAACAAGATGCTCCTCCCTTTTGGAACCTGAGAACCTCACGGGCAGAAAGCCTGATCTCAGAAACGGCCAAAGCTAGCCAGGCAGAGCCCTCTCCTAAACGGCTTTGGACTCTCTCCTCCCTCGTTATGACCATTTACGAGAAGGAAATCCTCTTTTCTACACTGGTCCTGGGGTAAAGGAGACCTCTGGCAGGGAGCACAGGCTGATTACTGCATAACCCAGGGCTAGGCCCTGCTCATAAACAATTGTTCTTCAAGCAAATTCCCAGGACCAGCACTATCCCTATCTGGAACAGCTCCTGTTGCATCCATCAGGTAACTATTCATCCAGGCCCAAATCATACCTTGAATCTCACGGAGTTAACATGTTCACCCTACTTCCCACTGCAGGCTTCTGAGTCACCTTCAAGGTCAACCCCATGTAAAGTGCATTACTGTAATTCAGTTTAGATGTTACAGAAGCATGGGTTAGTGTGGCTGGATCAAAGATGGAAAAAAATGCGCTCAGTGTTTGCTTTCATATATATAAAACACACATACACCCATATAGATGTGTGTTTGTATATGTGTGTGCAGAAGGAAACTTGGGATCCAGCAGTTGCAACCAGGGGCTGAGAATCTCCCCTAGTCTGGGCCAGCGATGTCAGGCTTGGAAGGTTGGATGCAACCTACTACCTACTCTCTGCTTACCCAAATGAGGGTCTCTTGATTCCTGGAGTATTCAACACCAGAGCATTGGATTTCTCAGCTGTAAACCACCATCCCAAGCTTGCTCCTCAGAAAAGACCAAGCCACACAAAACAGGGCATATTTCCTTGCCTATGGCCCAGAGTCTAGGATTCCTTGCTGGGACATAGGTGGTTCCGTTTGCGGAACTATCCCAGTATAACCCAGAGAGCTTCCTACCTCCAGTTGACTGGCTGAAGTACAGCAAGGTTAGCAGGGTCGATATAAGCAGGGATGGCATCATATAGGGTGCAGAGATGGTCAGTCACCAGTGGGCACAGCATGCTGTCTCGTGCCAGGGCCAAAGCAGCTGCCAGATGATCAATACTGGTAAGGAGCAGCAGATTCTCTTGAGCTTTTACAGCAACCTTCCTCTTCTACAGGGGATGAAAAAATTACACCCTTGCAGCCTCATCCTCTCTGGAATCCTCTCTCCTTCCAGCTATAATGCTGGGGAGAGCAAGGTGAGAGACAGAAAAGGGAGTAGAATTAGCAGGAGGCTGTGCTTCCCACATGTTCTCTTCCCCGCCCCCCATGCTACATCTCCATACCTTGCTCTTGCACAAACTGATCAGAGAGGTCACTAAGTTTGATGCAGGGGAGGTTGGTTCCACATGTGACTCCCCACAGGGAACTTCCCCTGGGCACAGCCTCCTGTCCTGCTCTGCAGGGGCCATCTCCTTGCTCACGGGGTCTGGGAGCTCAACTGTTGCTTCCTGTGGTTGGTAGAACTGATCCACACTCTGCCCATTTACCACATGCTTGCCCTTGAAAATGAGAGAGAGATGGGGAGATGCAGACCTTTTCACTCTCTGGATTTATTTTCAGAAATAAAGTGTAACTGCAGTCCAAAAAGCTCACATGGGGCTTCTCAAGAAACAAGACCGTTTGCATGAGCTAGGTATCTACAGGCTTTCCAATGGGCTGTGGCAGGAGAATTCATGGCATTTTGAACCCCTTCAGACAAACTAGTTCCACTTGATCCTTAGCCCATCAGCTATAAGAGCCAACAGGTGTTGGGAGAAAAAGCTTGCCTGACGCTATCCACGAAGCACAAGTAAAACTGTTTAAACAGCTGTGCTGCCTCCAGCTTCCTGGCAGTTTTGTGGCTCCACCTGGAGTAAACAAAGCCAAACCAGAAAGGAAGTAGTGTGGCATCACCCGTACTGGCACCCTGATGCCCGCCACTGGAGCTGTTAACTCAGCCGGTGGGAGATGGAAGAGTCAGTGGGTTCAGGTGGATGGGAGACAATGGTGTTTCAGCAACTGCATCACTAGGCCACAAGGCAGCTGCAACTTCGGCCGCAGCCCCAGCAGCACCACCTTTTGAAGCATGGTAGTAGCCACAGTCTAATTTTCATCTGTGTTGGACAGAGCAATCAAGTATACATCTGCCAGGGACAGGAAGCATTCACACACAGGCAGAGCTACAGGCAGAATAGCTACAGGCAACCTGTCCCAGTCCATGCCAAAGGGGTCAAAAAGAGAACCAACAATCCCTCACCTCAAGAACATAGGGGAGCAGGGCAGGCTCCTGCCTGATCTTGGCACACAAAACAGCAACAAGCTGCAGCATTTCATTTTGGAGCTCTGGGCCCAGTTGAAGGAGTTTCTGCAGGAGGACATTGGGGTAATCAGCAGGGGCACCGAGAAGCAACCAGGCAGAGATGCCCAAAGGAGCTCTGGGCCAGAGGCCCACTTGCACGCCACTGAGAGCCACATGTGCAATCAGGAGAAGCAGCAAACCCACCTGGACAGGCCGGTACACACTCCGGTAATGGAGCAAAGGACACTGCATTTGTCCCAGCAGACGGCTGAAGAAAAGGAGCACCTGAGACCTCATACCTGGAGGATACTGGGGGAGAGAAGAGGAATGTTAGGGGCGGGGTGTCTCACCCATTTAACATCTTTTGCAAAAACAGCACGTAATATTCTTTATTCACTGGATTTATATCATGTAACTTGGCTTCAAGAAACGCTCATGGTGGCTTACAGTGATGTAAGGCAACAGTACAGCTATGACTACAAATAGATCATCCCAAATGAACAATCAGAGAAAATTAGTTGCTGTAGATTTTCCGGGTTGTGTGACTGTGGTCTTGGCATTGTAGAACCTGACGTTTCGCCAGTAGCTGTGACTGGCATCCTCAGAGGTATAACACAGAAAGATGGAGTACTCTCTTTGTCAAGGTGAGAAGAAAAATGGTAGGCAGATAATTTATATCTACTCCAGAAGGTGGGATAGGGCTGAGTCATTATCTTGTAGAAGTACCTCAGGCTATGACACAGAGAGTACTCCATCTTTTTGTGTTATACCTCTGAGGATGCCAGTCACAGCTACTGGCGAAATGTCAGGTTCTACAATGCCAAGACCATGGCCACACAACCCAGAAAATCTACAGCAACTAATGAACTCCGGCCGTGAAAGCCTTCGACAACAAATCAGAGAAAACATAGCATATCAGCAGTCAATAAAACAATCTTTCTGCAGAAATAAAAGCATTTTACCCATTTCTTAAAAGTAAAGCTAGACTGCCCTGCCAAGCTCATTTTATGAGAGAGTTTCATACTGAAGGCACCACTATCAAATAGCATGTGCAGGATTAGGGGTTCTATTCATTTCCCAAGTGGTCTCATGCAATTGTACCATATTTTAAAAATGAGGAAGAGAGAGAAAGAGAGTAGGAAGGAAGGAAGGGCCACTGAGTTGCAGGTGGACAAGAAAGGCAAATAGGAAAGGCTGGTATGCAGCCATTCGAAAACCACACACCAGGGCCCTGACCTTGATAGCCCAGGCAAGCCCAATCTTGTCAGATCTTGGAAGCTAAGCAGGGTCGACTCTGGCAAGTACTTGGATAGGAGACCTCCTTGAAATACCAGCAGTCGGGAAGCCAGGGGCAGACTTTATTCAGCAACTTCTCTGAATATCCTCCAGGACCCCAGTAGGGGTCAGTCACCAGAGGTCGCCATGACTTCCAGGTGCACGCACGCACACATGTACATATGAAAAATACTGAAGAAGAAGAAGAAAACCACACACCAGAAAGATGTTACTGCAGAACTATGATGTAACCATTTATAAACCCAACCATGTTTCTCAAGAAGCAAGTGCCATGGATCCCAATGGGAATTGCTTCCACACAGACCTGCACAGAAGTTACACCTCAATGTGATCTGTCTCCTGGTGTAGGACTTCTGGATCAGCCCACTGAAGTAAAACTACAACAAATGCTAAACTACAACATAAGCTACGATCGATGTGGCTTTAAGGAGTCATAGGATCACTGAAAGATGTGCACTTTTGTAAAGGGGAAAATTACTGAATCTCAAAGGTGGGAAGCAAAGTAAAGGCCACTGAGATAGGGCACAAATCAGCCATATAAAAAGAAGTGAGATATTAGAAAACATGGAAAAAAGAAAAGACAAAAAATGGATGTTTATTACAAGAAAGGTAGTATGATTCAGCTGTGATTCAATAAGTCTCTGGGTCACTTATGAGCTTGGCCACCAACTAACTCGAAGGCCTTAGGAAAATAATACTCCTCTAGCCTTAGCTGCTGTCCCCCACCAATAAGGATAGTAATACTATCTGCCTTAAAAATGACCCTATATTATATTACTAAAAGAATCTATACAAACACTTTAAAGGAACTCCCAAACAACTCTGTACCTCAGCTTTCCCCAAAGTACTGAGAGTCTCCAGCGTTTTGTGCTGAAGCAAATACTCCAAGCAGGGTCCTGTCTCCCCTGATGGCTGTTGCTTCTCCTCATACACCAGGATGTCCAACATCTGTTTTAAACGCCAGGGGATGTCCGTCTGCTTTGCTGGCTTGTTTTCATCTGTAAAGAAGACAAATATCCATCAAACACATACATCATGTATTATTGTACATGGGATCCCATTCACTTCTTCCTGAAGTCACTATTAATACCTACTGATGAACAGCACCAGGCATGAATGTCTGTACAGCATTAATGCTCTAGAGCTTCTTTTCAATTGGATTGTGCTTCATACTGTTTTGCCAAACAGTGAAAACCAGTGAGGATTGAGAGGCACTCCAAAGGGATCTGTCAAGGATGGGCACGTGGGCGTCAACATGGCAAATGGGGTTCAATGTGGCCAAGTGCAAGGTGATGCACATTGGAGCCAAAAATCCTAAATATAAATACACATTGATGGGGTCTGACTCTGAACTGGCAGAGACTGATCAAGAGAGAGATGTTGTAGTTGTAGTAGATAACTCACTGAAAATGTCGAGACAGTGTGTGACTGCAATAAAGAAGGCCAATGCTATGCTGGGGATTATTAGGAAGGGTATTGAAAACAGATCAGCCAATATCATAATGCCCCTATATAAATCAATGGTGAGACCTCATTTGGAATACTGTGTGCAGTTCTGGTCACCACACCTTAAAAAGGATATTGTAGCTTTGGAAAAAGTGCAGAAAAGGGCAACTTGAATGATAAAAGGGTTGGAACACTTTCCCTATGAGGAAAGGTTAAAGTGCTTAGGGCTCTTTAGCTTGGAGAAAAGACGACTGAGGGGTGACATGATTGAGGTTTACAAGTTTATGCATGGGAAAGAGCAGGTAGAGAAAGAGGTACTTTTCTCCCTTTCTCACAATACAAGAACTTGTGGGCACTCCATGAAATTGCTGAGCGGTCAGGTTAGAACGGATAAAAGGAAGTACTTCTTCACCCAAAGAGTGATTAACACATGGAATTCACTGCCACAGGAAGTGGTGGCGGCTACAAGCATGGACGGCTTCAAAAGGGAATTAGATAAGCATATGGCACCTGGTATTTTTGGCCACTGTGTGACAGTGTTGGACTAGATGGGCCTTTGGCCTGATCCAACATTGGCGTCTCTTATGTTCTTATGCCAAGGATGAGAGACTGATCATGCTGTAGATCCTGGCTGGGGAAAACGAGGCATTCAAATGTTTCAAAATGTTTACACACACACACGTTTATGTATGTGTGTATACACACACATGTGCACATAGACACACACACCTACATATACAAATAAATATATTTGCCAGAATTGTATTACATTTTAAAGTGCACGCACCCCACCTTTCCCTTTTAAAAGTCCTTAAAATGGCTTTTAATTGTAAGAAGTACATCAATAAAGTAACAAGAATAAAACCAAACAGATGTTCTGATTTCAGCAGCAGCACAAGAACACACTAGTAACTATTAAAACCTCACCTGAGAGCCATCCCGGCACCTGAATGAGAATAAAGATGGCAACCAGTGTTCCCTCTAAACTGAGTTAGTGTGAGCTAGCTCAGTTTTTTAGCCTCCAGGTCACACATTTTTGTCTTAGCTCAGGAAGGGTGGCTCCAGAGCAAGCTAATTTATGCAGTAGCCAAATCACTCACTCACAACTTTAATGCCAGCAGCTCACAAAGTAGAATTTTTGCTCACAAGACTCCGCAGCTTAGAGGGAATGCAAATCTCCCTGGAGAAGTTAGCTGCAAAACAGGTGCACCAACACCAAAAAGGCTCTCTTTATCCATGTACTCTGCAGAATCTTCCTTGGCGGTCTCCCAAATACTGACTCTGCTTTGCTTCCGAGATTTAATGAGATTGGGCTATACCATGCCACCTTCCTTCCTGTCTGACCCAAAATGCCACCTATGTAGGACCCAGAACCTTATGGGCAGCCCCAAACTTGTCATGGCTGCTATAAGGTCCTCTGTACAGATGCTTGACACTAAATCCAAGACCACATCAGCAAGTTGAAGCAGGAAATCCATTAGACAGCAGGTTGAGCAGTATATCAACAGAATTCCCAGTTTATTCTGATTGCTTACCAGTGCCACTTGAATCTGTTTTGTTGGCCAGGAAACACAGCAGGTGAGATAGCATTCTCCCTAAACACAGGATTTTGGCTGATGCAGCACGAAAACCCCAACTGGAAGAGATTAGCCCTATGCTTTTCCAAACCTGATCATTTCCCAACAAAGCCATGTATCTATATTATTTTTATTTATTTATTTTTTTTGTTGGGATTTTTACCCCGCCCTCCCAGCAAAGCGGGCTCAGGGCGGCTTAGAACATAAGAACATAAGAGACGCCAATGTTGGATCAGGCCAAAGGCCCATCCAGTCCAACACCCTGTGGCCAGAAATACCAGGTGCCATCAGGAGGTCCACCAGTGGGGCCAGGACATTAGAAGCCCATATAAAACAGGATAAAAACATTAGTAACAATTAGTCACTTGTGTGAATCAACACTTCTCACACTTTACTTTAGAAATAACAATAGAATGGCTGATGGTGATGGAAAGAAGTCTTGCTCATATCAGGGTTGGGTAAAAAAGATCTAGACATGCTATCCACAGTGCAGTCAGGACCTGCCTGTGCTCTAAGGCACTTCTGGACAGAAATGCCTGCAACCAGTTTTGACAGATGTGCCAGTGGCACCTTCTAACTGGAGACAAGGACCCACCCGCCGTTATACATGCTCTTGTAACCTCCAGATTAGGATTGGATAGGCGTAACACATTCTAAATTTGTCTGCCTTTGAAAACCTGTTTGCAAACTTGCTGTCAGAAGTACTTTAATTTTCTGCTTATTTTTTAAAAATCGGTTTTGCAGTAAGTTTCATAAGAGCAAGTTAAGGCAGCAAGAAAGAGTCTCCGTTCCACTAAATATACAGGCCACTCTGCTGAGTTACCCCCTGCATACACTTTCAGAGGCCTTTTAGTCTTCATGGGAGGGGTTTTTTTTGCCGTCAAGTCACAGTTGACATAGCGACCCTGCAGGGTTTTCGCGGCAAGAGACGTTCAGAGGTGGTTTGCCCTTGCCTGCCTCCACGTCACAACCCTAGTATTCCTTGAAGTCTCCCAACCAAATACAAGCCAGGGCCGACCCCACCTAGCTTCCAAGATCTAACGAGATCTTGTCTTTGCACCGAGGAATAATAACCTCAATCAGGGTACATAATCGGAGGATTCCGCGGCTACCTACCAGTAGTTTCCAGATAGTAGTGTGTGAGGCCCTTCCAGTGCTCCGTGAAGGCTGCCAGGAGGTCTATGTCGGGCTCCTCCTGCGTGAGAAAGCCTCGGTGAAGGGGGGGACAAGGCCACCCAGTGTTGCCCCCCCCCCGTTAGTGAGCCACGAAGGCCAAGATCCCCGGTGGGCTTCGCCCGCACCGCTCCCACCCACCTCGATCCCTCCTCGCTACCCCCACCCCACCGGATCCCCCCTCCCGCACCGTCGCCACGGCCCGCTGGAGGAGGGCGCCCAGGCGACCGAGGAGGGCCATGGCTGGGCGGTAAGAGCAGAGAGGCAGGAGAGCTGCTGGGGGCCAGGCGGCGGCCCTCTTCCGCGCCCCCCCCCCCCCCCCCCCCCCGCCAACCTGCTTCGGCTCCCTGCTGGGGGGAGTGGCAGAAAGACGTAGGCAAAGCAACCCAATCTCTGGGAAGGAAACACAAGGCTGCCGCCTCTGATACGGCTATTGCCCAGTCCCTCACGGATGTCAGAACCGGAACCCAATGAGAAGGGAGATACAAGCGAATGTCCCGCCTGCCACCCAAACGAGACGCCATCTCTGAGGCGACCGGGGTTTGTTGTGTCTCTATCGTCATCTTTCCGCGACTCGGGTTTACGAAAAGAGACGAGGCCCTTCGGCAGTCGAAGGAGTAGGGGAAGCTGTCATAGGTGGTGCCTATCTTTTCATCCCCGGTCGTCATGTCCTTGGGGTCGGTACTCCGTGGAGTTCGGAGTCGCCCGGGGCTTAGTGCTCTGAGAGCGGTGAGGAAGGGCTGGTGGGCCTCGGAGTGCGTGTGCGCGCCTGACTGTGCTTCGGATAACTCGGCCCTTGGTCAGCCGGGCGGCCTCTTTGCCTGCCTAAGCAGCCCTCTGGACATTGCAGGTGTCCTCGTGAGCCTGTACCGGCTCTCCCGCCGCAGGGCAGGGCTAAGCTTACCACCTCAAGTTGGGACCTGGAGTTTCCCCGGAATTTTATTGCTACCCAGACTTCAGAGATCAGTTGCCTTCGAGGAAATGGCAGTTTTGGAGAGCATATGGCATTGCCTACCCGCTGAGCTCACTCCCCTCCCCAAACTTTATCCTTCTCGGGCACTGCCTTCAAATCTCCAAGAACTTTCTGAGCTGGGGCTCGTTATCGTAGTCAGGGAAGGGTCTGTACAGCCATGAAGAGTTCCCAAGTTCCAGTTCAGACAATGAAACTGTTCTGTAACACTCAGAACCAAATGTGGTTGCTGGTAACTGCACTGGTGCAAATTAAAATCCATAGATGTTAAAAACAAAGGGGAGTCGAGGAGCAAAAAAGTGTTTTTCAGGCTGTGGCGTTAAGATCCCGTCATTTGCATCCTATAAGATGCTTAGCTGACTTTGGGTACGGGTGTGGCTAATAAGCTAAGTATGCTTCATGCATCTGGTGGGTTGCAGATGATCTTTTTTTCCTTTCTAGGTGTTTTTCTTCCCTCTGTCCTTTTGATTTTAGCATTTAGCCTGATGAAAAACTTTGAAACACTAAAAAAATTGTATACTGTTTTGTGTCATTTTTGTTGACCTTAACAAAAAGGTATTATGTGTCTATTCTTTTTGGAGCTGAATTTTATTGCCCCCCCCCTTTCTTGCTCACCCTGGTGTGACCATAACCATTCTCCTTTTGGCTGTCATGGAGTCCTAACTTATAAATGGCAATTTGCCCATCCTGGATCAGTTCTTGCCAGTTTGCCAGGTGACTCTCTGAACCTTAGTAATTGCTTGCTCTGTGGCTGCTTGGCTCTTTACATTGTGTGGAAGAGCATTGAAGTAACAATAAACTTTTATTGAATTGGTCTGTTTTTTCCCTCCTAGGCAAAGCTTCATATTACTCCTAGTTGGAACCTGGAGTATGGCTGGACGGCCTATGTTTTGGGAGAGAGAACGACTAAGAGGTTCAATGAATTCAGCAAAGTTTTCACAGTGGATGGCAACTTGCGCAGTGGCAAGGGCAAACTGGCACAGCACATAGCAGAAAAGCTAAGTACGTATCTTTATGTAATTTTGAGTATTGCTGTAGTGCTCACAGTCTCTGAATAGTAATAATTGCGTGTTAGCTATTTGGGGCTAGGTTCAAGTGTCTTAAGATCCCATGATTTCCTGCTAATGTAGACTGGCAGTGCAGCCATTAAATAGAGTAAATGTGGCAATTTCTGTGCTGGTATTCTTTTGTTTTTCTTAAGTACACTGCTGTTGTTGGTCCTTTGTTAAAAATGCAGAATGTCTATTGGTCCAGAGTCTGAGCAACTTTTTGATTCCGGCTGGCTTTTGGTGACTGAGGCAAAGCTGGAAGTTCGCAATTTTAGCATGTTATTTATTGGTAGTTAATAAACCATATGCGTTTAAACTGATTAGCAATTGGACTCTGCATAAACTTCCTTATGAACATAAAAGTTCAAAGAAAAATACTTTCTTTTTTAGATGAAGCATACATCTTAGTAGTGACTACTACCTTTGATGGAAGTGACACGCATTCTGACACATTGGATATTCGTTACCAGAATCATTTGGAGAATTTGTGCAGTTACTATTCATGTCCCATTATACAATTTTTTAGCAACTGCAAAGCATATGAGAAAGCAACACCTGGCTCTATAGAAATTTTTTTATACATTCGTTTCTGGATGTGTGTTATTATACAATAGGAATATTGACCACTGAGGAAGGAGGCTCAAAGGGGTCGAAATACGTATGGTCTATTGGTCAAAAGTTTTACCCATCAATTGGACATGTATAACTATCAGCTCTGAATGTAATAAGCTTTATGAGTCTGATATTTGGACTATTTTTTTAGCCTTATATATGTTTTATTTATGTGTACACCATAATAAATATTTGTATTTTTATAACAATTTATTTGTTAGCTTGACCCTCCTAGATCACAGTTCCTCAACTAACCATTGCATCCATAGTCTTATATAGATGAGACAATCTCTGTTTCTTTCCCATTTAACCTAAGCCTTTGATTGTTCCTTTCCAGATATGCGATACTTTCCAGAAGCAGATGTTCATTATTTAGACAGAGTCACAGGAGATGGATCAATTCTGGATTCAAAATTCAGTGGCAATTGTAGCCTGGAGACGTTTTACAATGATCCTAAACATCCAAATGGAAATTCATACCGCCTTCAAGCCTGGCTGTACAGTAACCGCCTTTTGCAGTATGGTGATGCGCTGGAACACCTTCTGGCTACAGGTAAGAATATAAGAAAAGTCAATGTTGGATCAGGCCAATGGCCCATCCAGTCTAATACTCTGTCACACAGTGACCAAAAATACCAGTTACCATCAAGAGGTCCATCAGTGGGACGTGGAGCCAGGACACTAGCTCCCACTGTTGACCCCCCCCCCCCAAGCACCAAGAATACAGTATATCACTTGCCCCACACTGAGAGTTCCTATCTATACCTTGTGGCTAATAGCCACTGATGGACCTCTGCTCCATATGTTTAACTAATTCCCTCTTGAAGCCGTCCATGCTTGTGGCAGTGAATTCCCTGTGTTAATCACTCTTTGGGTGAAGAAGTACTTCCTTTTATTTGTTCTAACCCGACTGCTCAGCAATTTCACTGAGTGCCCACAAGTTCTGTATTTATCTACCCACTCTAACCCCATGTATAATCCTGTAAATCAGAGAAAACAAATATCACGCAAATAAAACCATATCTGAAAAAATTAGCTACTCAGACGGCTTTCAGGAGCAGCTCTCAAATATATGTGATTTGTAAGTTTAGTTTCTAGCATATACTGTTTAAAATGTTTTTGCATACAGAATATTTCTTTGAAGTAGAGTAATTCTACACAAAATCGCACTCCTAACTAATATACATTAAACAACTTCATTGTAATCTTCTTCTAAATAAGATGTGCAAGTATTTCTCATGCAACACTTTGTATTTAATTCTAGGGCAAGGAGTAGTGCTGGAACGCTCCCCGTACAGTGACTTTGTATTCTTGGATGCAATGTTTAAGCAAGGCTACATTCACAAAAGGTGTAAGTAATGTTTTTTTTACAAGAAAGGTAGTTGTTCAGGAGAATACGATGCTCCTGTAAACTAAAAGCTGAAGAATTCATGGAAGTGGTATGATGTAGTGGTTAGACCTGGATGGTTAGGCCTGTAGTGGTTGAGCATGGATTCAAACCTTAGACCTGGGTTTGAATCCATGCTCAGGTAATGAAGCTTATTGTGTGATGTTAGGCTAGGTAGAGAGTAAGTGATTGGTCCATCTCATAAGTTGTTGTAAAAAAGGGGAAGATGGGATTCTTTTTTTCCCCTTTTTTTTTTGAGCCCCCGGAGGGGATTTTTTATTATTTTTTTTTCAAACTACAAAAACTATCACAGAAAAAGGGAAGAGGGACTACATATACGGGACAAAGTATAGAAACCCACTACTGACTAAAAACCCAAGAGAGGAGATCCTCACTAGCTTCATTATATCAAGTCTTCACTTCATTTAGATCAATATAAGCTGAGTCAGACATTTCAGGACTTTTTCCTTTTCATTAACTCTTAAAACTTAACTGTCTAAGAACAGTACCCCCCAGTCATCCCTATTCACAGTTCTCAAAGGCACAATTCAGAGTCTTTCCGCCTTTACATCTCTTTTCCTCGTCTCTTCCGCAGCTTATAAAGACTTTTTGGGGCAGCTGCCCCTTGCTCCATCAGAGAGTCCTCTTCGGAAGAACCCAAGTCCAGCTCGCCACTAGACTTGCTGTCCTCTTCTTTTTTCCCATCCTGTGGTCTTCCCAGCTGAACCCTTAGAAATTCTTGGGCTTTCAGAACAGAGTCAATCTTTTCTTTTTTTTATCCTTAAACTTGAAAGTAATGCCTTCTGGAAATAGCCATTTATATCCAATTGAGGTTGTCTGAAGGAAAAGCACAAGCTCTTTGTACTTCTTTCTCCGTTGCTTCAAATGGAATATCCTTTTATAGCCTGAATATGATCGATAGATCACATCCATATCGCTCAGCTATGCTTCTGCCTTCATTTCTGTCACTGGGGTTAGCAATTCACTCATAACTTCTTTAAGATTCTCTCCCGATTTTTCCGGCATGCCCTGGAAGCGAAGAATCATATTAGCCTTTTCCATTTGCACGTGTAACAGTTGGTCTTCCATGGAGATTTGTTTTCTTTCCAGCTTTTGCACTTTCTTCTTCACCTTCTGTGTAGTTGCAGCCACTTCCTTTACCTTCTCAGTATCTTGCTTCATTATTTGCAGCATATCATTTATCTGAGTTTGTTGAGCAGTAATACTTTGAGTTATTACAGACATCTGTTCCTTGAAGTTATTCAGCTGTTCCAGCAGAGGACACATATACTCTGCTATAGCCTTAGCCACCTCACTGGTAGCTTCCGGTTTTGGGCTCTCTAAGCCTTTCGCTTTCAAAAGTTTTTCTCTGTCCTTCTTCCCTCCCATCTTTATCGTTTGTTTACTTTCACAATTTTTTTAGAAGTCTCTGAATGTGCACTTGACCGCTTAGATTCGCTTTGGTAAGTACTTCTCTACAGTTTTCTTCGCGTTTTCTTCCGCTCCCCCCTCAGTTGCTCCCTCCCCCACTCACCTTTTTACCGTTCAGTGGGGTGGGGTGGGGAGCTAGCCTTTTCCCTTTAAAAACGCTTTAAAGCTGACTCACGTTCATAATTGGTCATTTGACCTTGCTTTCAGCTTCATTTCTGATGCTCGATCTCCCACGCTTGCCCCGGTCAGTGTCACTAAATCTCTCACAGCACGGAGAACCGTTGGAACGAAGAGGTGCTTCAATTCTCCTGCATTCTGCCCTCGAAGAGGCAACCGCTTAGAAGTTCCATGGCCAGAGTCCCTTCCCCGGGTCTCTGGGGGGGTAAGCAAGCCTGCGCACCTCCTCCTTCGGCTGGAGCGCAGCTTCACCCCCGGGAGGTCCGGGAGGTGAGTCTGCTAGCGTGCCGCCATCAATCGGAAGTCGGGATTCTTATATTAATGGACACGACTCTGAACTCATTGGAGGAAGGATGGAGAATCTGTATGTGAAGAATGGGAGAGTAGTAATGGCGGTCATC
Organism: Gekko japonicus; assembly: GCF_001447785.1. NCBI lineage: Eukaryota > Metazoa > Chordata > Lepidosauria > Squamata > Gekkonidae > Gekko > Gekko japonicus. Next base: position 755,425 of record NW_015173680.1, on the reverse strand, counting down.
TGTTCACAGTGTATATTCATGTACCCCTCCAATGTACATTATTTTCATACCTCTTAAATCAGTATTTAGTTATTCAACTGATGTATTTGCTGTTTGTCTGTGCCAGTGTCCAGGCCTAGCCGCCTGATTACATTTTTCCTTTACAATGCGAGCCAGAGGCATCATTTTATCTGTCTTCTGTCCATCTCATGAGGTGTGTGACACTAGAATTTTGGAAGTAGTTTCTTCTGGGCTGTATTAATGCAATCAGTGGAACTCAAGCAGAAGACAATGCTGATGGTGGGCTGATCTAGTTGAATCTCAGAACTGATCCTGTTAAGTCAGTGAATTATTTATTTATTTATTATTTTGATTTATAGCCCGCTCTCCCCGCAAGTGGGCTCAGGGCGGCTCACAAATAGAGCACATGCCAATACATAAAACAGGTTAAAAGCAACATAAAAACAGTGAAGCACCTGATCAGCACACAACTGACTTTATTGTGGAGGAGTTATGCTAATAACATTTTTTTCAAGCTTTCTTTATTGCTGTTCATTTTATGGACACTGCATCTCCAGCAGTAAATACCGATGATCCCAAACTGGAACTGAGCTAGATTTTTCTTAGCTCACTTTGCTCTCTTGGGTTGTGATTGTGCCTTTTCCTTACAACTTATTGTGCTGAAGTTTCAACAACTGCAAGTAAGTATTTCTAATTCCCTGCCCTTTTAATCTGGGCGTGCCCTTTCATAATATATGAAACCCGAACATTTTGGTCTGTTTTCTAGCTTCAGAACCAGCCCTGAGAACAGGAAGGAGAAGAGAGCTCAGTAGCCACTGTTATGGGAAACAGTGTCTCTGTACAGCAGTCTTTTGTTGTACCTTAGACCTACTAATGTTTTCACAAAGAGAGCTGGAGAGTCAGTTCTGCAGTGGGGAGGAGATTCATTTGATAATCTGTTGGCAATCTTATTTGTCACAGGTGGCTGGGTAGCCACAGTTTCTTGTGCTGGCACAGGAATGTCTGCTTCCAGTTGCTGCTTGTTGTTGATTCTGCCTGGCATATGGCACTATAATTATCTCTTCCACTGATTAAAAACATTCTCTTGCATGTGCCTGTTTTTTCGTTACAGGTGTGGAACACTACGGAAAGATCAAGCACCTGAGCATTTGTGAGGTCTTGCCTCCTCACCTGGTCATTTATATCGATGTACCTGTCCCAGAAGTGATGAAGAGGATTGAAGAGAAAGGAAAGGTAAGGCAGGGAATAAATGTGAACAAGTATTTTCCTTGTGGAAATAACCACTGCACGATGATGTGAAAACATGGATAGCTAAGAGCTTTAAATGGTCAGAGGACTTAAGAAACTTTGTCAGACAGTCAATAGTGTGAACACCTTTGTTTTCTTTTTAGCCATATGAAAAGAAGGTATCATCTGCTTATATTCAGAGCATTGAAGACTGCTATAAGAAAACTTTCCTGCCAGAAATAAGGTTAGTGAGCGTAAACACTGAATGAATTGAATTGTTTGCTCATTAATGGTGCTTTTGGTGCTGTGTTGACTGTTCTTGATGTATTTGATTGTTCATGGATGTTTAGAAATTTTGAAGTGCAGCCCTCTCTACTTAGAAGGTTAATAATATCCATGTAGCACTCATGCCCCTCATCAAATCCCCAGAATCTCTAGAAGGGCATCACGGTGTGACTATGGGACACCTGCTCCTTAAACTGCCTTTGTGTGAACTTTTTGTTTTATGTTTGTATATGTTGCTTTACACAATTGGAACACATGTGTACGAGTGCTTTAAAAATGATGAAGTGAAACCCCCAACATTCCTTTCTTGTCAATTGGCAGTTGTTCTCATTCATTGTCTCGCGGTCCATCCTGTCCACTCCTCTGTCTTGTGATCCAGGTGTCTGTGTGTGTCTCTGATCAGTGTTCCCTCTAAGCTGAGTTAGTATGAGCTAGCTCACAGTTTTTTAGCCTCCAGCTCACACACTTTTGTCTTAGCTCAAGAAGGATGGCTCCAGAGCAAACTAATTTACGCAGTAGCCAATTCCTCACTCAGAACTTTAATGCCAGTAGTTCACAAAGTAGAATTTTTGCTCACAAGATTCCATAGCTTAGAAGGGAGCCTTGTCTCTGACCTTTCTAATGAGCTTTGTATGGAACATTCCCTTCCTTCCATTTCCTCTTATTTATTTATTTGTTAAACTTGTATCCCACCGTGGCAGGCTCAGGGTGGCATGTATGTTAAAACACCGGAGTATATTAAAACCCAAAATACAATTAAAATCACAACCTATAAGATCATCAGTGCTAAGAACGTATTAATACAAGATGGCGGCATTATCTCGACATTGGAAGTCGCCTACCACCGTAATCCAGGTTCCTGCCAGATTATTGGTCGTTGAGTTGGTACTGGTGTTAGGGCCAGGGCCATAGTCCCCCAGTTCTTAGAATGCAGCCTAATCACTGCTGCCCCCCGCTCTGCATCACTTCACAGCAGCTTTCTGTACCTATCAGTTTTTGTTGCTAAAATAAAGAGGTGTGTGACGCCTGGAAAACTAACAGGTTTATTGTTGACATTTCATGGTCCAGAATTTACTCTGAAAGAAACAAAGAGGGGAAGAAAACTTAACCCAGATATTGAAATCAAGAACCGAAAAGGTTAACAGTTAACCAAGTAAAGAGCCTATTGTTAAAAACAGTATATGTAACTTATTTATTATAAAAATACATGTATTTATTTTTATATGATTAAGATCCTTTAGGGGCCCAACGCTAACCTCATTACAAGTTAAAGCACTTGAAACACAAGTGGAAACCCATGCGACCCTATGCATTTTGGCCCTAAAGGGCATTCCTCAGATATCGAGCATATTGCATGCAGGCTCATGATACAACTTGTAATTATTAACAAATCAATTCTGGACCAATTTTTCCCCCCTAATAAATATAGAATGGCTCAAGGCTTAAGGATGTGCGTGAGGCCTCTCGTCATACAGCCTTCTATCATAATCAAAGGCTTATGTGTTTAGCATTTCTATTGTCTGCCTCTCAATGTAACAGGTGCCATATAGCGCCATGCCCAGTTCACGTTATGTTGACTCTGATCTGTCATTTGCATCTTGATGTTCTGGACCAAATTTGGGAAAAAGTTGTAAACAATGGGATCAAAATACCCAAATGATATACAAGGCATTTCTGCCTAAAACTCACATATACCTTAGAGAAGCACAGTGACTGTTCACAACAGCAGCAATTGCTGGTGGCAGTTTATTTTGCTAAACCGATTAATAGGTTTTAATGTGCGTAGTGGATGAGAAATGCCTCAGCCTTCATTCTGGCCTCGATGTTTGTGAGTACAATGAAAGGTCTTGATTTCTAAGTTGGCAGTTTCATTCCTTTTTGGCTGAAGAATGGTGGCTTTAAGGTGGGGCAGGCTGGCCATTGAAGTTACTGGGAAAATTCCTGGCAGGCTACTGAGAGATCCAACCCCCAGCAGCAACTCAAGCACTGCAGGAGTCACTTGGCTTGTCTGGTCTTAGTGATGTTGGAGCCCAGAGCCGAAGTCCAAAATGGGGCTCCAGGATCACTGTCATCCCAGGTCCAAGGAAGCGGTGGTCCAAGCCCTGCGGCAGTGGCACTACGGAATTCTTTAGCGCCACCTCTTAGGCAATTAGTGTGTTTTTATTATTTTACACTGTTTTAAAATGATACTTGTCATGGATTTACTGTGTTGTACACCACCACGATCCCTGCCATGGCAGGGGGAGGGTGGTCTAAAAATCTAATGAAATAAACAAATAATTTTTGAAGAATGACTTAATGATCTTACAGTCTTCTGCTGTCTGCATGTGTCTATATTTGCCTTTGTGGGGTTAGGCTCATGGTCGACTTCTGTTCTGCAGTCCTCTCGTCTTTCAGAAGTTCAGCTTGGGGCGTTACCCTTGTCCTGTGGATGTCTTTTGTTGTGACTCTTCTAGCACACTGTGAACTCCTGATCTGAGAAGGCCCACTCCTCCTCCTCCTCCTCTTTCCACTGTGCCATCCTGCAAAGACACTTCCTCTAGATCTCTTTCAGCTTCTATTAATAGCGCTGTTCTTAAGAGCGGTACCACTTGTCTTCCTCACAGCTTTTTTTTTTTTTAAAGAATCTTATAGGCCTTATTTTCCTGTCCTGTAGGGGCAACACTCTGCTCTTAAAGCCATCCTGCCTGTGGCTTCTGCTACCCCCGTTTATCTTCTGAGTTTTTAAGCTATTTTTGTTTTTATGAAATGAAAGTATTTCCTCTGTTAGCTGTACAGCTCAGTTGCTACGTGAGTTTTTGTGGGTCTGGGAAAACAAATACTGAGAACTAGTAATTGTAGAATCAAGAAAATTTCACGGAGTCAGTCTGTGAGAGGGCACGGTCGGCTTGGTGTGAGAGGCTTATTCGTAGCATTTTAATGAATCTGGAACAGTCAATCTTGAAAGAGATAAAATCTCACTGTCTGATATTTGCTAGCATATTTTCTAAAGCAGTTTTGGGGGATGCAGGGTGACAAAAGTATTGTGTTTCTTCTCCACTGAGCATATTGTCAAAATATTATACTTCCATACAGGAAGGTAGCTGAGAGACGACCAAGGCATTACCAAGTCTCTTCCATAACCATAGGAGAATTGGGATTTACAGTTTATAGTAACTGTTCCTGGTGGTTTTAGATTTAACTTTTATATTTTCCGGATCCAAGGATTTAACATTAGAATTTTTATTTCTAGTGAGACCTCTGAGGTTTTGCAGTATACACCTAGTGAGGCTGAAGAAGTGGATAAAGTAAGTCTGGTTGGTGTATTGTTTCTGCGTTCTGGACTTCCTATGGCAGGAGGATTCTCTCTCTCTCTCTCTTTTTTTTGGCTGATTTCTTCTCCCTTAAATTTTAATTATTTGAATACAGTTGTTTGGTCTGGTATGTTTTCTTCAGTCGATAGAATGGGGCTTGTGTGTTTGAGTGTACAGCCTTTGTTTTTATTTTGATTCAAGAAGGAAAAAATGATTAGGGGTAGGCCCCAAAAAACGATGAGTACAATGATTGTTAGAGAGGAGATCTTGAAAGCTGAACTCAACTTAGCAAAAGGGAGGTTGAGAGGGGCTAGCCCAGGATAAGGGTAGAGAATTGTTGTGTCTGCAGTCAGCACTGGCAAGACATTGATCATCTAATTCTGGGAGCAGAAAGTGACTTTTCTGTATCCAGAATAAGACATTTTTGGGACAGCTTCAGTGGAAGATACTTTCAGTTTTTCAATAGAGTTAGGATAAACTTGTGAGGTTTTTTAATGGTGCTTCAGAAGACCTTGACTCTTCTGTTCTTCTCTTACAGCGTTAAGGGGGAGCTACATAAAATTACACAGTGAGCTTCATAGGTGAGCAGGGATTTGGAGCTGGAGCCTCCCCAATCCAGTATTCCAGCTGGTAAACCACACTGGAACAGAAGATGTATTGTGATTGGTCATTGCAGAAGGATGAATATAGTTCCTAACAAGATTTTTTGCTGAAATAAGCAGGGGACTATAAATGCTTTTTTGAGAACACCAGATTAATAAAATGAAATGAGAAGGGAGGTGGTTACTGTTTGGGGTCCTAGAATGCCTACATTTTCTCTGGAAATCACTGGTAGAATTGCAACCGTAGTGTAATTATAGTAAACCTTAAATATCAGTAAAAGGCTGACTGTAGATACCTTTGTGCCTTCAGTCCATCTGTTAAGGCTAGTGTATTGTGTGTATTGTGCTAGCCTTTTGACCAAAATAACATCAGAGCCATGCTGGGTCAGACCATTTGAGGACAGCAATTGCTCACTTGCTTATTTCCTTGCTAACTTGACTCTCAAATGGAATTTTTCATTATAGAATACAGTGCCTTCTGCCTTTTTCCTCAGTCCATTTCATGCTTCAGGTGAATGTGACTGAACTTGTTCTAAGTCCCTGTCCCCCCATTAGTTGCTATAGCCGTATCCTTTGCTTTTGTGGAAATGATGCACTGTATTTCTCATAACTAACTAGGGAAACCCCACATCAAACATGTTTTCTCTTTACAGGTCATTGAAGATATTGAGGCCCTGGACTTCAATAAGGGACCTTGGCTAGAGCAAGATGACGTTACTTTTCATCATTTGAGGAAACTGTAAGGGCCAGCTGTTTCCACAAGTCTCATTTCATTCTGCACCTTTGCTATTAATGCTACCAAACCATACAAAATATAAGCCCCTCCACTAATCCTGCAGAGGAAAGTTCAGCGCAGTCTTTCCCAGCATATGTAGACTCTACGGTAGTGGCTCCCAAGCTTTTCTGAATTAAAATCTTCACCTGTGTGTTCTAAAAATAAAAATCCAAGGTGCCCACTTCCTGTGTGCTTACACTTTGGAAGGTGGCAAGCTCAGAGAAATGCCTTCTTCAGAGACTTAGTGGGCAGCTCAGAATTCTGCATTCACTACAGGCCCCTGATCTTGGGTTTGCAGTCAAAAAAAATGAGACCAAGGAAGAAAAAGGTTGAAACCGTGGATGAGGGCAACAGCCCTTGCTGTGTCTGTGGCACACGGAGGGATGCCACTCCCATTCCTGGAGGAGCTGTTTCAGCATCATTTCGCTACAAAGCACAAGCACTCTGTCGCTTGTGGAGAGTCACACTTGCAAGTACCATCAAGTGAAGAGCCACATAATTGCTATATGCCCCATGCACTACCCTGCCAAACACACAGTAAGATTAAATATATAATCGTAACCTTTTTAGTTACCTGATCACTGACACTAGGGTTGTCTCTCCTCACCCCTGTTGAACCTTAGCTGCCGCCTTGTGTACCTGGTGTGAAGGGAAGGGCTTCCCTCTCTTCCTTCTTGCTCTCTCCCCAGCATGAGGCCTAGTAGCACTACTTCAGTCCGTGGCACAAGGCCTGCAGCTCAGAAGGCTCACGGCTTACCCATTCTCCCACTTCTCCAGCAGCAGCTGTGTCAAGGTTTGAACCACCAGCCCTAGGGAGCAATGGCCTTGTCCGCTTTCCTGAGATTGGGGGTAGGGTTACTTATCAAGGGGAGTTATTTACCTCCATGCTATGAAAACTTTCAACTGCCTGTTTCCACACATGAAGGCTCTTTTAAGGGGAGAAGACATTTTTTCCACAAGCCTGTTAGCAACCTTTAATCTGGGGCAGGTGCCACCATGTTAGGCAAAAGTACTCAAAAGAGTCACAGGTAGCAAGGTTAACACACAGGTGCCAAAGCCTTGGCACTAGTTTCATGCGGTGATCCATTCTCCCCCTTCCGTGGTCTATGCTGCCACTTGCAATCTTTATTTAAAAGAGTTGATGCTGCTTCCCCTGCCCTCCCTCCCCCCCCCCACTGGATTGGGATGCATTAGTGGAAGCAGGATGAGAGGAGGCAGGGTGTGATGCAGAAGCAGGATGCATCCCCCCCGACCCATTTATTTTTATTTTCTTTATTAAGATTTATACCCCGCCCTCCCTGCAGAGCGGGCTCAGGGCGGCTTACAAGGGGCAAAGCCCATATAAAACAGATAAAAGCAATAAAACATTAATGACAATTAATAAAAAATTATACTCAATTTAACAAGATGGTCTCCGGATGGTTCTCCAGGGTGATGTTATCCTATAGCTCAACCAGGTAAATCCAGCGGCCACACAGAAATTGTGGTAGATCTTCCTGGGCCATCCTTAACCCCGATGTTGTCCACCTCATTGGTGGCGGTGGTAGTGGTTATTCAGCCTTATTTCAAAGTCATTTCTGCCTTGGGTAGGTGGGCTGTGCCGTTGGTGGGGGTGCCCATGGGATATAGTATTAAAATATAAATGTAACTCGCTACTAGAATCCTTTGCAGAGGTGAAAGAAGTTGCCATTTTGTGACTTCCTTATGAATATTAGAACTGACTTGCTAAACACCCACATAGTCCAGCATTCCGATCCCAGCCACTGCCAGCCAGATGACTCTGGACAGCTCACATGCCGAGCATGGAGGCAGCAGCCCTCCCCCTTGCTGTGTCCCTGGCCCATGGAGGTACGCTGCTCCCATTCCTTGAGGCGCTGTTTCACTCTCATGCCTCAACACCTACATTCCTGTATTAGACACTCCAGATACCCTCCCCGCCAGTGAATGGGAAAATATCAGGCCTCCAGGAAGAGCTGAAGCTCAGGAGAGCCAGGTGACTTGCTTAGAAGAGGCAATCTGTAGAACCCACCAGAGGATTCTAAGGATAAAACTATGGCCTGTTTTTCCTCATCCTGGCTGGCCTATTTTGTGGTGATTTTTAGTAATCCAGTGTGCTCCTGGAAGGGAAAGAACGTGGCACCTTCACCCCAATGCACAATTCTCTTCTGAGAGAGTACATTTCCCCCCCCACACACACAGTATGTTTGAAGCTGCTGCAAGGTTTCTCTTGAGAAATGGGGGTAACCGGGTTTTCTTTCCTCTTCCTTCAGTGTCCAGGACAAGATGGCATTGGTCCGTCCGACGAGCGTTCCAATATACATCCCTGAAATCACGATAGGAGGCCACGAGCTTGACAAAGTGTATTACCAATACAGGGACGTAAGTGAACATTTTAAGATGGTGTTTCTGCCAAAGGTAGGCTTGTGAGATGGGATTGTTCGTCAGGCTTAATTTAAATGTGGCACTTGTAAGGCCAAAAGTGCTTTCCCATGAAGCTTTGCACTCAAACAGCATCGCTGCTCTGCAAGCACAAAGTCCAGCAGGGAAGTGCATTTGCCTTGCCAGAATCGCATTTCACTCAGGCCTATATCCAGCCATTGGGAGAGGATTTGCCTGTGACTAGTCTGTGATGCCCACTCAGTGTGTGCCAGGGTCTGCCCTTCTGTAAGGCCATATGAGCCTGTTGAGCCCCTTCCTGATGGAGGTTGCTATTGTGTAGTGTGTGTGTGTGTGTGGGGGGGTTTGTAAGCCTGCAGCCAGGGTTGCCGTCTATATCCTTGGACAAGGATATAGCTACTTTAGATGGTTTCAAAATCAGCTACTTTAGATGGTTTCAAAATAATACCATGGTATTTATAAATAAATGTTTATTATTTATAAATTTAATAAATTTATTATTTAATAAATGTTTATTGCGCGATGTCAAGGCCCCTGGTCCTTAAATTCAGGAGCCGCATAGCAAGTCACTTGGTCTTGATGGCTGATCGTTAGATGTGGCTTGAGAAGAGAGTATAGCTGCCCAACCAACATGTCTGGGCTTTCCTGGGGGGGGGGTTTTGGCCCCTCTCCTGTTCTCAGGAATTCTCTGCAGGCATGCTCTAGTTCCACTTGCAGAACTACAGCTCTCAGACTTCCCTGAGGAGTGTTTGCCTGTCAGATTAGTTTGTATATAGACATGCTTGGAGAGGAAGGGTATTCCGAGCTCTGTGATGACACAAGATCCACTCATTTTGGAACTTCCTTTCCTTTTTCTGCAGCTTCCAGGCCGCAAGTATGATGTTGGTTTTAATGCTGATGTCGGAGACAAGTGGATTTGGCTGAAATAAAACTCTCTGGGAGAAGTGGAAACATTCAGTTGACCACTGAATGGCGATGACGACAATGACAGTGGTAATGATGATGAAGCTCCTATTAATCATCCAGCTCATTCCACCTCCGCAGGGTGCCTGAAGCACAAGAAGATACCACTGTATAGGATGACCTTGTTGCAGGAAGTGCATCCTCCCCAAGGCTGTTCTGAAATGTATCTCACTACAAAGACTTAAGTCATTAGTGTGACAGGTAGGCTTGGTGATATAAAATAGGACCCCATCATCAAAACTGTAGCTTAATGTGTCCTAAGAGCTTGGCTGGATGTAAGTAAAATAAAATCCTTGGCGAGTATCATTTTTCAAGTGAGCATTTTTTTGGGGGGTGGCTGTCTGATTGGCACAGCTAGGCTCTCCTAAATGACTGCAGTCCAGCTCAGATCCTTCTTGGCCTACACCAGGGTCCCAAAGGCCCAACCCAGATGTAAAACATACTGTCCTAAAGGCAAGGCAGCCGTTTCAGTGCAAGGGTTGCAGTTTGCCTTTCCCCCCCCCAGCCTAATTCACCTCCCAGTGTGGTGGGGCTGGGGAAGAGGAGATCAGCGTGTCCATTCTCCTGAGCTGCTTTGTGGCAGGGTGAGATACAAATGAGGCAACCCTAAAGTAGTTCCTGCAGCTGAAAAGGGGCTCGCCCGCTAAGGTTCGGCCCGGCTTAATACTAGGTAAATGGGGTGGGATTCTGCACCAGCCTTGTCCGACTCTTCTCCCTCCCCTCCAAATACCAAGACATTTCGAATAAAGCCACTTCACATTTATTTAAAAGAGGGAAAAATCATTTTCACACAATTTGACATCAGGGCAGGGGTGGAACCAATGCTGGGACAGCAGCGAGCCACTGTGCTAGAAAGGGAGGAGGAGTCCCTATTTATATATTTATAGATATGTTCACATCAGTAGCAGTGAAAAGCAAGTAGAGACCAGTGGCTTCTCATAAATTACATTTGCACAAAGTGGGGAGCTGGGGAGGGTGCTGGATGCCAGGCTCTTGCCCCAGAGCCAGACATGGCAGTTTCCCCACAGCTGTCTGCTAGAAAAGTACCCTTGCTTG